>NC_091111.1:1305714-1632142 GCF_024713975.1 Paralichthys olivaceus | reverse complement strand
CTCAAGCAAATCAGAACTATTCAGAAGGAGTAATGTCAGGGGAGAGGAGTTCGACCGTTGATGCAGTGTGTTCACTGTGCTGCAGGTGGCAGCAGGCATGGCCTACATTGAGAGGATGAACTACATCCACCGAGACCTGCGCTCCGCCAACATCCTGGTGGGAGACAATCTGGTGTGCAAGATCGCCGACTTTGGCCTGGCCAGGCTCATTGAGGACAATGAATATACTGCTCGGCAAGGTGGGGCTCAGCCACTCCTCACTCACACACACACACATACACAACACACATAATGTTCTGATGGTCCCACTCACATTCATTCACATGATGACTGCATTAGGTCATAGAGAATATTGTCTCAATGTGCTCACATCAAAACCAACCATCAATGATAAGTGAAGCAATTTTTTAGCAATATCCTTAATCAATAGTCAGCGACATTGACAATCTACATTCATTTATTTGTTTCTAAATCATGAAATATATTTTATGCCTCAGCGACAGCCAGTGGCCAGGCGCCTGATGATTTGGGGTTGTCCGTCCATCCCATTCTTGTAAACTTGATCTTTTGAGAATTCCTTCAGGGAATCTCTTTGACATTTACTTAAACCAGATTTCATTTGGGTAGCCAAAGGTGAAAGGTGAAGGTCTCAGTGGCCTCACAAATTTTGTGATCTCTTAAGATCAGCTTGAGCGAATGTTTTCAGATTTGGCACAAACACTTGGACTCAAAGCTGATTATATTTCGGTGGTCAAAGGCAGGGTCTGTGTGGCCTCATAAAACATGTCTTTGGCCTCTTGAAGGTGATATCAGTTGTCACTTGGACTCATAGATGAACTGATTAGACTTCAGTGTTCAAAAGTAATGGTCACAATGAATCTGGAAAACTAATTTATAATGACGAAAACTGCACCGGCTGGCAAAGGCACACAACCGCAGTGCAGTGGTTTTTTTCCATTATAAAACAATTTGACTCTTCACACTTGCGTGAATTATATGCACTCTCATAGTAAATTAGGAATTGGAAGAACAGATGAACTTGTGCACTGTGCACTTGACTCCAAAACACCACAGTGCAGCTTGGGCCAGTTGTTGTGTCATTAGAAGATAAGGCCCAAAGTGCTGGACTCACAGGAGCCTTGAGGTAGAAGAGTCAGAGATGCAGTCAAGTCCGAAAGACCCACTTAATTGCAGTCAAGGAGAAACGGTACAGCTCATAACATCTCTCCCTCCCTGCTTGATAAAGGCCACATAAGCACATGCTTTAAAAGTGATGTACTTTCCCAACCTAAACAAAGATCAACCTCAACTAGTGGTGTAATGGACCGGTAATGATTCGTGATATGGATTGATCCCCATAGTTCGGAAAGTAAGTGAGCAGGGAATTAAATGCAACGTTCAAACATTAAAATTCAGTCTTCAGTGTGTAGAATTTAGTGACATCTAGAGGTGAAGTTGCATGTTGCGAGCTGAATACTCCTCATCTCACCCTCCCCTTCCAAACATGAGAGAGAACCTGTGGTGAACTTCAGTTGTCATGAAAACGTTTTCAAAAGGTTTTAGTTTGTCCAGTTTGGACGACAGTAAAAAAAAAAAAAGCGGCCTCCACAGAGAGAAACCCCTTCATGTAAATATAAAGTATTTAAATATAAACTATTTTATGGTAAAGAAAACAATTCATACAATTTAGATGAAACACACCAGTGAAAACATCACTAGGATTATTTTATATTCAATTTCTGTCAAAACTCCCTTTCACCTAAATCTTACACACTGGTCCTTTAAATCAAAGCAGTTGTGTGTTCACCTGAACTGTGCATGGTAAAAGTAGTTGATTGTTAAAGCCATGGCCATGGATAAGCCTTCTGCATCATTTAATCATACATGAGTATGAGAGCATTTTGGTTTTATTATATATTCAATATACTGATGAGAGAAGAAAGGGGACATGACCCAAGTGTTTCCCACAGAACTGATTCCGTCTTTGGCGGTAGCCCGGTTGCACTTGCACACAGTTTGTTCTCACGCACAATAGAGTGTTAGGTTCACCGAATATTGTGTGAAAGAGAAGTTTTCGAGTGTGAGAGAGCTGCATCGAATGCTACTCACTGTTGCGTACACAGCTGCAGCTGAAACTATGAGTTCTTACTGTCTTTGTGGATGGTGAAAACTTTATGGAGCATGTGAGAAGGAGAAAGCGAGCATGATGCAAATAGCCTTTCAGACAGTTCTACAAGGAATCAACAGATAACACATACAGTAACTTAGAGAAGTATTATGTTATATGAGAAGTGTATGTTTTTTTCTAAGTTCATTATGAAACTGCTGATACGAAAATGGTCCAATCTGTAACAAAAATCTGAGGCACATTTACATGAAGGAAGGTTTTTACAGTCTAAAAACATTTTCCATTCAAAAACATAATTGAATGTAATGGTGCACATGCATTATATATGAACATTCCTGTCTTCACCTTTTATAAAGTCATCTTATTACAACAACTGAAGTCACTAGTGGCAGCAGCAGCCACACAGCAACGTACAGTAACAACAGACCACCGTATTGTTGTGGCAGCAGCCAAAGCACTCAGATGTTATCACTTGGAGATGTTCAGCACTTAAACCAGAGGAAGCACACTCCACAAAGGTGCACGGCTACAGGTAATGGTGCACACATGGCCGACAGCCTGTGACAGCAAACAGTTTAACTATTTACTCTTAATTGCTTTTCACTGCTAAGTATTAATGATTAAAACTGCTACTCTCTGTTTGTGAATTTTATGAGTGTAGATTAGAGTCATCCACTTGCAGGAGGCAGCTGACACCAGAGCACCTCTTCTCACCTGCAGAGCCTCATCTTCAAGTTGCCTCATTGTCATCTTATTTAGTGGTGTGAAAATAAAGTACATATAGTTTAATATTTATTGCCTTACTAAATGTAAAAAGGCCTTTAGACTTGTTGAGTTGCTCTAGAGTCATAAAAGATGCAGAGGCTGAGCAGCACGCCTTCTATAAAGGTACTAGTTGGAAGCGATGTACAAACTAATACAGAAGCACAGAAACCTGCACGGCCAGCTGGCCCAGGGCGACGACATGTGACACACGTTTACTGACATGCTCGGCTCATTCCCACGCTCTCCTGCAGGTGCAAAGTTCCCCATCAAGTGGACGGCTCCGGAGGCTGCGCTGTACGGAAAGTTCACCATCAAATCAGACGTATGGTCGTTTGGCATCTTGCTCACGGAGCTGGTCACCAAGGGCCGGGTGCCTTACCCAGGTGAGGGGACTAACGTTAGAGGCTCGGTACGGCTCAGCTTTCACCATAAACCACCGGTAACATGTCAGTGAAGTGGTCTAATGAGGAGAAACGTCTCATATGAGAGCTTACTTTCACTGCCACAATATGAGATAACCCATTAGCTCTGCCACTCAGCAGTGGGACAAGTTCAATTTCAGACAGAACCAAAAAGAAAAAGTGAGGGAGAGAGCACATGTTTGTCCAGGTGGAGCTGGCTGAGCTGCAGGGAGGAGGACAGCTGAGGGAGTAGCATCATGCTAACACGTGTGTTGGGGGATTTCTGTCCTGTTGGACAAATGTCGTTATTCTGCTTTTTTTATTTCCTGTGCACAAACTGGTGTTTAGGCAAAGAAGAGAACACGTGTTCTGGATTCACTTTGTGATGTATTGTCACATCATCACCCCATGATTAGACGTTATTAGCAGAATGATTTTAAAGTATATTATTCTCACAGCTATGAATAACACCTTTGTAAAAGTATGATACAGTTTATTTTATATTTGTACATCAGTAAGTAAACACATTTTGAATGCCACATGCTTGAGGATCATTTATGATTTATATAAAATATCAGGTAGCCAGATGATCATTGACTGCATGTAAAGATGGACGACTCTTCTCCGTTTCCTCCCTCTGTAAAAAAAATGAATCCAAACCATCCTGGATATAAGCGCTGCCATCTTGCATTGGTGACGTCATTTTCCAGAGTCCACGGTCATCCCTCCTGATTTTACTGCAGTGCACCTTCAGCACGATGAGTCACTTATTGTATTTATATCAGGAGAGAAAGCCAGAGAGGTTTGATACCTAATATACTGCAAATGTTTAGTGTTGAATGTGTGAGCGAGACAGTATAAACAGAGTTAACATTATCAGCTCAGAGGCAGCTGCAATACTGTTCTCAGTTCAGCTTCCAGTCAGATCAGTATAACATATGTAGTTAGAGGAAAGAACAGAAGTGTGCATTAAATACAGTATGAATATAAACTACAAATGGATTCAAGTGGTGAGTGTATATGAATTTTTTTAGTAGAAATATACGTTCTTCTCCCCAAATCTTCTTGAGTAAGTGAAAAAGTTGACATTAAAATTACACAAGTACAAGAAGTAACTTTAGTACATGTAATTGAACAACTTATCACTTGTAGTGTCAGTGAATCTGTTTTTCAAAGGAGCTACTTGTCTTGTTAAAAGGCTTTTAGAGATTCAAGATGTCAGGAAACAACTGGTGCCTCTGGGATGTCGAAGCTCCCTGTCTGTTTGTGTTGAAGGGCGTCAAAGTGTTTGGTCTCAACAGAGCTGTCACACAGATCAGTGCGGGAGCCTCTGGTCATGCTGACTCACACTCTTCTTATTTTACACTTTTTAAGGGATGAACAACCGCGAGGTGCTGGAGCAGGTGGAGCGGGGCTACAGAATGCCGTGCCCTCAGGACTGCCCCATCTCGCTGCACGAGCTGATGCTGCAGTGCTGGAAGAAGGACGCAGAGGAGCGGCCCACCTTTGAGTACCTGCAGGCCTTCTTGGAGGACTACTTTACAGCCACTGAGCCTCAGTACCAGCCCGGGGACAACCTCTAAGCCCTTCAAACTCTGTCTATCTGGCGGTGGGTGGGGGGGGGGGGGACTCAGGGCAGGGACCACATTGACCGAATCAGTGCTGTTAAAAAAACTCTGGAACCCTCCTGGCTAAGCCAGTATTTTAGGGATTTGTACAGCTTCCTCAGCTCAACCCAGTTTCAGTTTTACACCAAGCCCCAGAAACACAACCCTCAGTCTCTGACACTCCCCCTGTTTGAACTCTGCGACTGCGATAATTAGGGAAGCTGGCGGATGGAGGATGGACAGAAACAAGTGGGGTTGTGATAATGCAATGAAATACATGTATTCAATGTAAATAAAAGGCTTGTTTTAGTTTATTTGTTTGCTTCCGTATAAGATTTTTATTTTCTCCTGCACAAAATAATAATGATAAAAATAATAAAGGCAAAGGAAGATGAGCACCTGAACGGGCACAGTTAATCTGTTCTGTATTATACTATAGTTCCTGTATTATTTTCTAGAGATTGAATTGGAAGACTCAATTTTCTATTTTTTGCCATAATGTAAAATCACTCACCCTCAGTTTGTTGCTTTATTCTTGACTTTTCAGTTCATAGAATTGCTGAGGCTTCTCTGGACGAGCATGAAGCAGTCCTCCCACAGCCTTTTTTTCTCTTTTCTTCCAAAGCTTCCTCAGAGCGTTGTCAGACTGTTGCTGTATGGAACAAGGTTCTTTTCCCAATTATACTGTTTGTCACATTTTTGTAAATTAAAGCCAAGCGTGCAAGGATTTTGAACATATCCCTCCTCGCTTATAATTTTGAGACAATATGGGTGATATATTTTTTTTGTACGTGTTTTTTGTTTAACTGGAAGAAAGAAAGGTTGACTGAAGTTATCCTTTACTGGAGCTGTCACTCTGGGGCCTCTCCTCATCCTTAATGTTCTTATTTTGGGGGAAGCGTGTGTGGACTGTCGTGTTTTTCCTTGTCCACTCGAGGCTGCAGGGCGCCGACCTGCAGCTGAACCCAGACCAACTCGCCTCCTCGTTATTTCTGCTTATGTTTTACTGACGAGATTTTATTCGATCAGTATTTGAGTTCGTTATAGGTTTTTACAGATTATGTTCTTGTTTATCCATTCAGTGATCCTCCAAGAGTCAGTTTACTGTTGGTTCAGAGGAGTTTTGGTGCCAATTCATGCACAAATACTGAATAGAAGAAGGATTTTAAGGTTTTAATTCATAAATAAAACCACTGAGGTGAAAATGAATTGAACCCCGTCCTGATCAGGTCTTATAGCAGATTGTTTCATGACTAACTTCCCTCCTTTATATCTTTCATTTCTATTTTTTAACATAACTTGTTTTGTTAATTCAGTGATTTGGCGTTTGAAATTCAGAAAAGAACAATAAACATTTTACACTCTTTCCAAGACACTTCTTTTCTACATGCCAGTGTTTGTATACCTACTTATTGTCTGCGTGTGTGGAGACCAGCTCTGTGACCCCAACCAGTTGACTAGTGATATGTGATACTTATAGAGGGTGTGGTTTGTTGTATTGTGGTCTGCAGGTGGATTCTGTTGCTCCCTTTGTTAAAATGTGTTCTTCAGTATTGATCTGTGCAAATATTCGATTTCACTTATTGATATGTATTACTCATGACATGGGACCGCGGAGTGATGACTTCAGAAAGGGGGGGCTGCTGCATCAGAGCCAAACTAGAACATTCTTTCATTCATTTATTTTATCTGCAATCTGATTTAAGAAAAATTTAAAGGGCAGATAATCAGTCGACTCCCTTGTGCACATTAATTAAAATGAACCCAGTATTGAAACAGTTGCTGCCCTAATAACAAACGTGTATCTTGCAAGAGATGAGTAAGAAAAGATGAATATTTTTTAGATAAAGTGAAGGTTAAATATGCAGAAGACATAAAATAACCTTAAAAAAATCAAACAGTGGAACCATATATACATGTATATATATATACATACATATACAGTATATGTATATATACATATATATATAGTGAATGATTTACTTACCTGGTGTTATATTTTCATTCCAGCAACAAAACTAACTTTGTGCTTTGAAAAAATTGAACACAGTACACTGAAACCTCTTACACAAAAACACTGAATCTGTGGCACAAAATGGACCAATATGAGAATGTGCAGAGAGAGAGAGGAACGTGTGTCAAGTTTTTTACCTGTGGCATCAGTGTGCAGACACACACGGGACACTTGGCACCTAAAGATGACACTGTTTTGCGTTACAACAAACTGAAAATGTCCCAAGATGCTTCAACTTCATCCACATGTCAACGTCAAGAGAGAAATTTACAACACAAACTGATTTTGATTTTGTACTTGATAATTCATAGCCGGACCCTTCCTCCTTATCCTCTTCCTCTTCTTGCCCCGCACACAAAGACAAACACGTCAGACTGTCCACGTGATAGCAGCTGCAGCGACCGTGTTGCATCATTGAGTGTAAAATTATGTAACATGTATGAGTTGTATGTGAGCATAGTACACAGAATATACGTGCTGAGAGCGGAGCTGCTCCTCCCTCTCTGCGTGTTCATAGTATTTCACCTGCTCCTCTTTGGGCAGCGACCTCCACTGTGGACGCACAGCAACACAAACACAGGTACACACAGATCCACATGAACAGGTGTAGGTTCTGCAATGAAACATCCCACAGTGGATTTGTGACACTGAATGCTCTTTTCAAATTTAAATAAAAATCATTCATGAGAACAAAATTGACTATTAAGATGTCAAGGATTATAGTTAGAGGAAAAATTTGACATTTTAGAGGTTTGTTCTTTGGCAGTGCTTGATGACAGAAAGCTTTTAAATCTTTTATCAAACTTGGATGAAGTCGATGAACATACAGATCAAAGACACCTACTCTCTGTCCAATGAGTCGGTTCAAGGTTTTGCAGCTCTGCCACAACTGTGGGCCTCTGTTCCATACAGAATATCATGAAAGCATTTGGGGCTTCGTGACACATGGACTGCTCTCATCGTCAGGCTTTCTGTGACACCTTCTCTTTCTATGGGAAAACAGTAAAACAGAGAGAGAGCGTGGATTTCTGCTGTGTAGAATACTGAAGAAAGAAACACACCAAGAAGTTGATGAGGATCAAGGTACATAAATAGATAATAAATATAAGACATTGATTGTGATTGAATATTGAATCTGGCTTTGTTGTGGTCAGCCACAGGTGAAGCAGTCAGGTGGATTTACCATGTGTGAGATACATACATGAATCCAGAAGGAGCCAGGTTTGTCCCCGGGCCCTGAGGGAGAGTCATAACCTGGAGACACAAACACAAATTTCAGTTTCTGCTTGAATGAGCTGCTGTGGACTCAAAACACAGCCTGAACATACTCATATCATATATAACCCAGATTTAATCATCTCTGTCCTGATGCTAATACTGTCATCCCAACAATGACATCCCAAAGATTGATAATCTGTCATAGTTGCTCTGTGGTATATCCCAGAACTCAGTCAGGATCACTACTCTTAGAGAATTATCAAAATATGTGAATAAGAAGTATCTTTTTGTAAGTATTGACAAAGTTCTCTAACCTGTTACTACTTTACCTGGCTGTGGCTGAAAGGAGCCGCCTGGCTGTACATGTAGTTTGGCTGCATGACAGTTGGTGGCTGGTACTCGGGAGGAGCCGGTCCAGGTGCAGGCATGACTGACTGCTGCAGGCTGAGCGGTGCTGCTCCCAGAGGCATGTGGCGCTCTGTCTGAGGCAGCTGGGGGCCAAACTCTTCCTCAGCAGGGGCATCATTAGGAGGAAGAAGAGCAAAGCCAGTCTGTGCAGCATTAACCCAGGTTTATAAACAGTCGATGGTGCAGAGGGAAGTTAGAAAACGTACTTGTTCATGTTTGTGGCCTCATGGGAGGTGAAACCAATGGACAGTTTTGGTCCTGAAAATTATCAATATTTAGTAAAATGCCCGCATATACAGGGTGCATTCTGGTAATCTGGGACATTGCATGTGGGACACCGAAGCTACAGTCTGTTTATTTCTTTATTGCCTTTTATGTGGTTTGGGGTTATTTGTTGTTAAGTCAGTTAAATTCACTAAATGTGGGAAATATGCATTCAGGGACTTCATGAAGTAAAAGGTTGCAGTTGTCAGACAGGAGATAATGGTAAAACGGTTTGTCCTCGTCTGTTTAAACTGAACACGTGCCCCACGAGCAGTATGGAGGACATTTATGTTTTTTTTCTGTTGTTTTTTTACATTCGAAGAAGTGGCCCCCACCCACTTTATTTATTTAGGATTTGGCTGCAACTCTGTTTACCCCTGACACTGCAAAAGTGTTTGCAGAAGAAGAAGGTTCAAACCTAGAACCTTCAAGCTGTGAGGGGACCTTGCTGTCCGTCCCTCAAGAGGATCTGTGGGGGTAGATCATGAAACCCTTGCTGTGTCCAATTCCTCACCTCCCTGCAGCCACTGGCTCATCTGTGTTCTCTCCCTGGCAGGACAAGGTGATTCATGGACTTAATGACTTATTCAAGCGCTACATTCACAAGCCTTAGGGCCCAATTCAGATTGTTTTCTATTTCTGATTTTTTTTTTGTAGCTGTTCACATTATCTTTTAGAATGTGTCCAGTATCACACTCCAATGTGAACTGGTCACGGCCCCGATGTGACTCACATGCGCAGAAGAAAAAGTCAGTGAGAAACACGGAGGCCGCAGATGTGAGTGTCTATTTTCCTTCAACAACCTTTTTTTTTCTTTTTTTCATTCTCTCACGTGGAAAAAGAAACACAAACCTGTGTCCTCAGGAAAGAATGGATTCTCAGCTCAATAAGGTGAAAGTTGGCTTTCTAAGAGCAGCCTTTCAAATCAACAGATAGTTTTGCAAAAAGACTTTCCCACAAAAATGACCACATAAGATTGCTTCATCAAAAATATAGAAAATGATATTTTAAATACAAGGATCAAAACCATTTGAATTCATAATTTTGTTTCATTTTTATGAGCTACTAATCTCACTGAGTATCACACCGAGTATCTCCTTCAGGAAGAGTGGATGCCTCACATCAGTCACATGTGAACCCCTCCTCCTGAAGCTTTATAAGGGCTGAAGCTGAAGCCGTCTCACACATCCTCCTCTTATCATTGATTGTTTTGTCTTTGTGGAAACGTTTCCAGCTGATATGCAGCTCTGAGGACAAAGCACCTTCTGCATGAAACTTTTTCAGTTCTGGGAAGATACCAAGGAGGAAATACACACACACCAGGTATGTCTGTTTATCCAGATGAACCTGTTTCATTATCAGTAATCCACAGAAAGGTCAAAAGGATAAATGAAAAATTGTAACTTTCCTTTGTTTTTTAATTTGTCAACTATTAGTCAGTCTTGAAAAACACCCATTAGACAGATAGCAATAATGATCTGTTAATGATCAGGATAAAAGTGGATGCTGTTATTATGTAACCTAGGAAAGCTATTTCCAGGCAGTTAGGGCTTGAAAAAAAACTTGTAATGAGAGACCCAGTCAAAGCTGATTCATTTTCACCCGGCATTTATTAGCTCAATGGCCAAGTTGAACTTTTAATACAAAGTTCAGTGATTTTTGTTTTCACCTGTAAGAAGCAGTATGATCTGTCTGGACCAGACCAAATGGATGTCATATGCATATCCAGAGCTGAATGAATTCATATTTCTAAGATGTAAAGACTTTTCTTCACATTTTACATTGCAGTCATGTAGGTGATGTTTTCTATTTGCCTTCAGTTTCACTCAGTTTAAATGTGAAATCAAGCCAACTGATAAAAAGCTCCGATGTGTATTATAGACCATTACATATAGGCCTTTACCAGTATTTGTTCACTGTACCTCCCCTCTCTGCAGCCAATCAATAACAGCTCTTCATCCGGCTCTAATGGCTTTATTGCAGGTATTAGCATGTGAGAAATTGCCTGGCGGTGAAATGGAGGGAGCCGGCGTCAACATCTTTGTCACTGTTCAGAAGATCTACTACCCTTCACTTTGCATCATGGGTATTCCAGGTTCGTAGCTTATTTAATCATTAGCTTTCATGACTGGAAAGGTGTTGTCTGGGATCATGTGTCAAAACACAAAAATAATTTGTACGTTAATAATTTATTCATGTGATGTTATTACATCACTTCTACTCTCAGATAACTCCCATGCACACAATATGACTCTCTGACCTCAGAGCAATCGGGCCCAAACTATTTATTATTAACTTCCTAACATGGCTGCAGGCCTTTTATAAAGACATGGCAGAAACCTGGGAGATACATTTACTTTCAAAACCAGATTCAGATTAAAAAACCTGGCATCCGTCTGCCACTTTCAGTTTGTCCTGTCCTTATGGTGATAAGTTGAACAACCTAGTACCTTATTTCCCACAATTAACAGCACTTGCCTAGTTTCTTGCTTAGCAGGGAGAAACATTTTAACCAATCTCAAAATTTTCATTTATTTATACATTTATATTATTTAGTGAGAGCTAAAATGGTGTACTTGCTTTAAGCAACATTGTTTTTAGTAACTATGATGCACCACGAGGATAAATCAGTGTCATTTGATTGTTTACCTCTCAACACTTGAGTCAGTTGAAGTCATTTTCTGTTGCGAAAATATTTTTTCCACTCTCACCTGCAAATGTAAAAAGTATCATATGTGGCCAAGCCCACAACAATGTGATAAATTATACCTGCAGCAGCTGTTAGTCCTACTGCAGCCACAATAGTGCAGTAAACTTCAAGATGAATGTAGATAAAACATCACATATTTTATAGGACAGTTTATTGGCATCTCCTCCATGTTTGCTGTTGTTGTAGTGTTGCACATATAGTGTCCTCGTTGTTGTATATTCTTCTACATTACCAGGGACTGTTAGACTGGAGTGAACAGCTTGTTGTGCCCATTATCATACGTCAGCATTACCCCTTTATCTCCCTTGGTCTTTAGACTGCAACGATCTGCAGGAACATTTTATGTTCTTATGTTTCTTAAAATATGTTCTCTTCTTATTTGAATTACATTTAATCATGCTTTTATTTATATCTATAGTGTATATAAGGCACTTTGAGTTTCTTTTATGAAAGGTGCTATACAAATAAAGTTTACATATTTATTATTATTATTATTATTATTAAAACCTTGAGAGAAGAAATACGTTTTGGACACTATCTGCCCAACGCCACCAATCAGACCAGACTAAAGGTAAATCAGATTAGACTCCTTGATTGACTAGACTTAGGTTGGACAGTTTGTCAGCGGGCCACAATAAATCCAAATGATTCCTGGAAATATCTTAATGTCTGCAGGATGTTTAAGAAAGCAGTTGTTTGTGAACACAACATTTTTTGCTACTGTTGCCTCCGAGTAACTATGATGCACCACGATGATAAATCAGTGTAATTTGATTGTTTACCTCTGAACACTTGAGTCTGTTGAAGTAATTTTCTGTTGCGAAAATATAGTTTCCACAGAAAAAGCGTTCTCTCTCCTCCTCCCCACTATCTCTCTCTCTTCTCTCCCCTCTTTTCCACCCATCTCTCCTCTCCTCCCCTTTTTCTTTGCTCACCCCAACCGGACGAGGCAGATGAACTCCCACATTGAGCCTGGTTCTAGAGGTTTCTCCCTGTTAATGAAGGATTTTCTCTCCATAGACAAAGTGCTGCTCATTGTGGGAACTGTTGGGTTCCTCTATATTAATAAGATTTTAAGGTCTTGACTTTCTATGTGAAGTGCCTTGAGATAATTTATATTGTGATTTGGCGCTATACAAATAAAATTGAATTGAATTGAATTGAAAGTGGTCAGCAAAAAGCGATAATCAATGATAATTGAGTCATTAACAACTTCATGCAGTACCAGACAAATGATTTATCTAAACTTCTTTATACTTGTCTTTTCCTTCCAGCCAACCTCTTCACATTCTATATGATTTGCTTCCGTAAATGCGGGATGTCCAACACAGCAACCATTTACCTGAGCTGTCTGGCCATTGTGGACACCTTCTATCTGGTGTGGGTGATCCTTCTTGACTTGACCCTCACCTTTTGGCTGCTGCAGCCCTTCTGGCATTCCCAACCCTGGTGTGGCATCCTGGGATTCCTGCAGTATGGATCACTGTACAGCTCCTCCTGGATAGTGGTGACTTTCACCATCGAGCGTTACCTTGTCCTCCGCAGCACAGTAGCCAAGCAGCACTTCTCCCAGGCCTGGGTCACTAAACTGACCTGTATTGCTGTTGTCCTGGTTTCACATCTTGTCTCTGTGCCACTGGGCTGGATCAATAATGTTACACCTGTTTCCCTTCTTGTGGACGGGGAGAATGTGACACTGCCCAGGTGTCGTTACCGTGATGAGGCCTACACCACTGTTATAGTGTGGATAACCACCTTCCTCTCTGGAGGAATCCCCATTGTCTTGGTCATCATCTTCAACTACCTCATAGGATATCATCTATGCCGTGCCAGCAACCTCTTCACCAAGGAGGAGCGCCGCATCATGCGTGGGAGGAGCACCAGGGGCATGTTGAGGAGGACCATTCTGTTGCTGGGCACTGTTTCTGTGACCTTTGTTGTCCTCAGCCTTCCTCGTTTTGTCACATACTGCATCCTTAGAACCAGGTACAACAACGAGAACTTTGACAGGGATGACTACAGCATCCCAATCAATGTGGCTGGAGACTTAGCCAACATGCTGCAGAACCTTAACTCCACCACCAACTTCCTGCTCTACTGTATGGTCAGCCGGCGCTTTCGACGGGAGCTGGTCCAAGTGGTGACGTGTAAGGCAAAGGCACGTGAGCTGGGCTCTGTTCTCGGCCATACTACCATGAGAGTTTTCTCAGTTATGGATCATAAGGCCTCACAATCCAGCAACCCTGTGATTGTAAAGTTAAACAATCTGAAACAGACAGAGTAGAAAGCAACCAGAAGAAAAGACAAATATCATAATGCGTACAATTGTTGGAACCTAAAAGTTTAGTCTTGACCTTGGACATGTAATTTTGCATACAAACAGAAAATGGAATCACGGTAAATGGATTTCCTTTATATAGAGCTTTTCTAGTCACAAAGAACTCCACTGTATATTTACACCGAGGCCAAGGACAACTGGACACAAGCCACACCAAAAGATGTGGAGAAAACAAATTACTTGACAATTGTTTTCTCAAGTTATCTCATTATTGTTTCTCGAGATAGCAGTGTTGGTCAGTCAACCCCAAGACTTAAATATCTGAAGAACTATTCGGTGGATTGCCATGAAATTTTAGTCTCCAAAGAATGAAGCCTTAAGACTTTGGCGACTCTCTAATCTTTCATCTAGCATTTCTAGGTTCAGGTGGTTGTTCAACATTTTTGGTTTTGCGATAACTGCTCTAAGAATCTTGCCTCACACAGAATACATTTTCAGTATCTTTAGCAATCCCTTAACATTTCATCTTTCATCATCATCACCAGATTAAAAAGTGTAATTTTTCTTTGTGAGTTTATGACCTTCCCCTCAAGCTGAGCTGTAGTGTATGTTTTAATGCTGGTTAATGATTGTATGCACTATAAGATGGTGACAATGTTATATCACAAGGTTAGCAAACTGTGTTGACATTTGGATTAAACATTCAGTGTGGTCACCTACAGCCTCACATACCTGACAATAGACTCTGTCTCGACATTATACAACACATGTGAAATAAATGCATGAAATATGCATCCATTGTAACAATTAATGTGATCAGGTAAAAGTCCATAAAAGCCATAGGATGTGAGTCTTTGGTATTTCAAATTTTGTATTTTCTAAGTCATGTAAGTCCTGTGTAGCAGTGTTGTAAAAGAAGCTGTCTATTAGCTTTGATAATGTTTCACTGTTAATCCAAAACGGATGAAGTTCAGTCGTATTGTTACATCATTTGTTTGTAAAACTTGAATAAATGTGAAAATTAAATTCATGCACGTACAGGTGAGTTGTTTACTAGTCACCTTATTGTAAGTTACTGCTTGAGGATGTTTTCTTTTTCAGGGGTTGGTTGAGAGTCATGCATTTCAAATCATGAAAGCAGTCCAACCTGGCTGGCTGCAAAATGCCCTCTTAAGAAACCACCTGATTGGCAGCCGCAGTCTTATGCCCCGCATTATTTACATAAATAGGTCACGAGGCTTGTGAGCTTTGCATAAAACAGAAAGGGACAAGCAGTGGGAATGTTTCCTGTTTGCTGCAGAACAGGTTTGTGCTGTGGCTGAGGGATAAGTCGTTTTTATGAAAAGGTAGGTGTGGGCAGTTCATGAAGTTTACTTTATTCTATGTTTGATGAATTTACAGGGGAAAATAACCTGGGTAACGTGTTTATGTTTGACTATGTTTTTTAGAAGATATACTCGACATACTTTAAGGGATTTTGACCTTTGTACTTGTTTGCAGGTATCGAGTTGATATGTTACAACCTAAGATAGAGGAGCATGTACAAACTACTCTTCAGAGCAGTTTATGTCTTGTTGTTATGTTAATTCTTATACTCAATCTGTTGTTTACTTCGATGTCCTCAGTGGTGATAGACTGTTGGGAGTGGCTTTTGTCACAACTATGGTTTTCTTTGTGCCGTGTACGTGTCTCTTTAAGGACTTATGCAGTATCGAATTCCTTTGACGCTGTTTTCATTTTCACTCTACCCGGGACAACAGACACTTTTACTCTGTAAAAAATGGACTCGTTCAAAGGTAGGAAACAACCGCTGCTCTGACTCATACATCTGTCCACATTATCCCCACATCTTGTGACACAAACCTTGTTTTCTTGTTCGCTCCTGCTGTCAGGACCTTGCCCTCATCGTAGTGTCCCTGTTGAGACTGATGAGAGCATGACATCCTCCACTCTGGACTTGGTCTGGCCTCCTCCTTGTAACCAGTGTAGTGGACTCATAGAGACCAGCAGAAGGCCACAGGAACATGGCTATGAACCACCTGGACAACACGCTGCCAGACAGACGACAGTCCCAGAGAGCCAGCAAGAATCCAGAGCCACCTGCCGTGATTCCCCGGAACCTTGCTTTACACCCCAAACACGCTCAGGAGACAAGAGACCCCCCCACCGTGCAGGTGTTTCACCTCATGGCCTCAGAGAGCAGCAGCAGCACAGAGTTAACCACAGCAGAGGCTTTACAGGCCCTTCAAACAGGCCACAGGACCTCTCTGTGGAGTTGGCAGAAAGTTTGGAGGTCCCTCTTCCACTCCTGTCTGACATTAACTACACCTCCTATGTCCCAGCACAATACCCTGCTCAGCGTAAGTGTTTGATTATCAAGAGAAGAAATCCTTAACAACCTGGTACTAGGAGGATATATATATATATATATTATACCAGATATTTAAAAAAATATTGATAAGCATGGGTAATATTGGCTTCAGGCTACACCAACACAATTCTCAAGTATTAGATCTGGTAATCATGACAACCCTGTTAGATATTGTTTAGCTGCTGCTCATTGTGTTGTGTTGAAACCTGTCCAAACTAGTAAATCATGTCTGTACTCCCATATTTCTTTGCAGACCCCAAGCCAGAGCAGGGGACTTCTCCCAGACAGTGTGCATGTTGTCCTCCAAGAGATCTGCACCGGCACAATTATCGTTCTTGTCATTATAAGCATGGTAACCCAGCAGATCCATACCACGAGCCTCAAGACCACCAACAGTCCTGGTAGGAGAGCAAGTCCTGTCCTGTTTCTCATGATGATCCAATATTATCAGGGTTGATTCATACAATACTTTCCACATGAATCACTCTGAAAAGGTTTTTTTTGTGAATTCTTTTCACAGGAAGGTCTCCCATAAAAGGCAACAACCTAAAGAGGCTGCAAATGCCTCATTGCCTGAGTGCATGGCACGTCCTAGAGAAGTGATGCATGAGGTCAGCATGGATTGCTCCTTGCAGGCAGGTCCAGGCCCTTCCACAGGGGAGATCAGGAAGACAATCAGCCTGCCTGAGGAGTGCAGTAAGTCACAACCAGGTCCTTGCATTAACATGTGGTTGGGATATTTCTCCCACTAAACCGTAAGCATGTAACAGTCATGGCTTAGAGTGTTTCACTGATGTTTCATTGACAGGGAGTGTTTTCATCACGTATTCAGTGGACACAGCCAACGAAATTATTCTTTTTACCAAGTTTCTGACTAATCAGGGCTTCAGACCTGCAGTAAGTACAGTCATTTCACCCATCACCTCTGCTTCTTGGTGATTTCCCATACAAATACTCACACGCTGCCGCTAAATCTCCAATTAGATTGACATCTTTGATAATCCAATGAGGAGAATGGGCATCACTAAATGGATGGACAAGCATTTGAATGATGTAAGTCTGACTGTTAAGCTTGAGCAGAGAATAAAACAATTCATAATGTGGTCTTTTCTTTAAATCTGACATTGAGATAATTCGGTTTTACAGAAATCAGTGCTCATCATTGTGGTCATCAGCCCCAGGTACAAAGAGGACGTGGAGGGATATGGAGGTGATGACCACGGGCTGCACACTAAATACATTCACAATCAGGTAAGCACTTCCTCCTCAGCTGTCAAATGCTAAAGATATTTGCTTGCAACATCCCCTCATGTGGTGAGAGCATGTCATTACACTCCCTCCTCCCACGTGTCAGAGGGGAATGAGGAAATGGCTCCTGGGACTTGAAAACAAAACATTTCATTCCCCAGCTCCACCCAGTGTCCCCTCCCTTACAGTCCCACGATGTTAATGTGTCACAGGTGTTGAAGCTGTCTGTGAGGCTTTCACAGCTCCATGTTGCTTAGTACAGCTCTGTAAATCCTGTTGTGTATCGTCAAATGATGCATCTTATTGGTATCAGAAGAGAGAAAAAGAGAAAACGTCACTCTCATGACTGTCAATCAATTCAATTTTATTCGGATGGCCCATATTCACAATCACGATTTAAGCCACAGGACTTCATAAGGTGCGACGTCCTCTGCCCTTAACCCTCAGCAAGAGGGAGGGAAAAAGAGTTGCATGTGAAGAATTCCTTTTCACAGATAGACAGAAGTGCAACAGATGTTTTTGTGAAACAGAGCACGTCAACAAAATAACAACATTTACAAAATTCTTCTGAAAAGACTGTGTCTAACATAAATGGAGAGGCAAGGAAAGTATTTATTCAAAAGAAAGACTGACAGAGATGAAAGGGGCCACAATGACCATTGTAAATGTATATGTAGACGAAAAAGAGGGTGTCTGCCTCCCAGACTGAAACTGGGAGATGATTCCGCAGGAGAGGAGCTTGATAGCTGAAGGCTCTGGCTCCTACTTTTAGAAACTTTAAGGATGACAAGTAAGCCTGATTCTGGGAGAGCAGTGCTCTAGTGGGCTGGTGTGGTACTATGAGCTCTTTAAGATAGAATGGTATGCATTATTACAATTTCCAGACTGTAAAGGCCACAGTGGCTCTAATTCAGCTCATCATAAGAACGGACAGTGATTTTGTTGCCTGTTTTATTAATTGAACCACTTTAACGGTGGTAAAGCTCTATAAACACTGAATATCCTCTTTTGTTACTGGCACAGATCCAAAATGAGTTCATCCAACAAGGCTGCCTGAACTTCAGACTGGTACCTGTCCTGTTTCCTAATGCAAAAAAGGTACGTATGAGCAATATGGTAAAAAGTAAATGGTATAACATTATATAACATTTTTCTAGTGTTGATGACCACTCAATGTGAATCTATGTGCAACACTTTCTTTATCACACATCACTCACACACTTCCAGCACAGTTGTCGGGGGCCATTTGGGGTTCTATATTTTGCGAATGGACATTTTGGCACACAGGTTGAACCATTGACCTTCTGTTACATAGACACACAAGGGTCACTTCACACTGATACATATACACACAAGAGTATGGCAGTCCAGTATATATCAAACTAAATCTGAGCTCAAAATACTTACCACTAAAAAGGTAATAATATTTATAATACTCACTCACTTTGTGTGTCACCATGTGTCCTCTTATTCTGGACATCCCAAATAAAACTTGCATCATGTGGCTATAGCAGCGCAAATAACAGAGAAGATGAATGTATGAATTTACATCACACGTGAATTGGAAGACCTCCAGGTGTGTGATGAGGGGTACATGTAAAACAGATCATGTCAATGAGACTTTACCAACGGAGCCTCTGTGCTTATTCTGTGTCACAGAGCCATGTCCCCAACTGGCTCCAGAGCACCAGGATCTACCGCTGGCCCGAGGACATACAGGACCTGCTGCTTCGCCTGGTCAGGGAGGAGCGCTACATCATCCCACAGTGCGGGTCTGAGCTCACCCTCACTGTCAAGCCCCTCTGAGAAAAACTGAGAAGTGACAGGCACTTTGTCAGTGTGACTCTCACGTGCCTCGATGAAGTAGCAGATCAGCTGTACTGTTTACCTTTTGTCACTTGTTTTCATGATGACCTTTCATTCTACTTCCTCAGTGATGACATCTGAAATGAGAACTAACTCATATCAGAAAACCATGTTTTTATTGTACTGAGAACATAATTTTTTCTTTGTTATTTTCCACCAGAACCTTCATCTTTATAAAATGAGCAGGGAGCCAGGGAGTAATAGTTTGCATTAATTCATATATATATTGAAAGCTGCTCTGATGTGTCTGGTTGGGCAGCTGGTTGTTGTAGTGGCTGATCAGGCTTTCATATGTTCAATGTTAAAGGATAAGAACAACAATAAAACAGACAAAAAGCAAAATCTGCATAATTTAGAGATGTTTTTCTGGCAAACTGACAAAAGTTCAATAGTCACTGGTTAGATAAAAAAAATGAATCTGCCTGTTTAGCTGCTAAATGCCTTTCATTCTGTCTGCTGTCAACAGCTAGAAACAGGTCTGATGGGATCAGGATTTGTGGAGCAGAAACAGACACAAAGTAAATGTTAAATATTCTGTGGGTTCATCACTGCACAAGCTTCTTTTCACATTATATTAAGTCATTAAATGCAGTGAGTTTGTAAAAAAATATATGCCATCTTTATTCAAGCTATCAAACTGTTAACCTAAATGTTTTCTATTTTAAGTTTTTTTTTACAGTGCATTGTTGCCAAATATTTTTTTAATTAAAAAGCTTAAAATAGTTTCAGTGCTGTATACTTCACAGTGCATCAGTGTATTGGTGAAGCATGTGTTTAACCAAAAGGTGGCAGCATTCTCCACAAAATAAAAACACTCTTTAGTTTCTTTTACTGATATTTTATGACGGTGTGACTTTAGACCAGAGGATGTGAAGCTGGGACACAGGACATGAGAGAACAGAAACATCTGGTGGTTATGATTCACACCATCTCCAGTGGCCATGTTTTGCTCTGTACTTCATCTTTTCTGTTACCCCGTGTGCACAGAGCTGTTCAGTCGGTTTACCAAACCTGACAAAAATGATTTGCTCCCGTCGGTGTGTGTGTGTGTGAAAGGGATTCCAGTGATGTCCAAGCTTTTATCAACTCCTGCATGAGGGGGATTTCTGTAAACACTTGCCCTGCCAGGTCCAATAAATCAGATGTTTGTTATTGTCCTAGGACTGGTGTGCCACTCGACTCGGCCTTATCTGGTGAGTCCAGAGCAACCAGACACAGATATTTTCTCAACAAGGCCTGGACCCCCCATTTTATCCATCTGCTGCTTGAACACACACTCCCTGCTCTGACTCATTTTATGATTTACTATACATCTACAGTATATTCACGACAACATGCATCAGTCAATTGAAGTGGCCTTTAGGGACAAAAACAACCTTGGTTTATGTCTGAAGAGAGGAGCTTATGTCCTATCACATCCTGACTTTAGAGTTTTTCTAGATCTCTCTTGACATTTCCATCCCAACTTTCTCCCAAACCCTAACATGAGTCTTTTCAGGTTCCAAAAGGACATTAAATATCCACTGAAATCCCCTGAATGAAGAGTTTTATTGAAAAATGTTTTGTTTCTGGATTTTCCTCACTTTTACTATTCCGCCGTTTTGTCGCTGGCTGTACAAAGTGATGGATCAAAAATGAAACATTTACCTACCGAAACATGCTTATGGGAAAAAAATAACTGAATGAGTTGCTGTGGCACAGAATAAACATGAAAGTCGATGTTTGAGCTCAGAGACCAAAAAAGGTATTATTAGTTTTCCAATTAAGTAGCAGCTTTTAACTGCATCTCACGGTCTTCATAAAAAAAAGCCTTTCTCATGAGAGCAATGCAAACAACAGCATGTAAAGAATTATTTATTTATTCAAAGAAATCATCTTCTTCCTTTTCCTGATATTTACTCAAAGTAAAAGTCACCCACTGACATTCGTTATGCTGGTAGTGAGAGATGAGGAGTGGGTGACAGAGGTAATTGGCTTCTTTCTAACTCCACTACCCAAGAATCTTTTAATTTTTAAACTTGTCGGGTGACATCAAGTGATGCAAATTATTAGAGTTCATGTAGTTACTTGTTAATCCCAATGACCTTGTCACATGTCACGTATGTGTTCCATGGAAAATAAGTCTTGTAGGCACAATTCTCAATTTCAACTGTGAATTCTGTGTGCACTGTCAAAATAGTTTCCCTTTAGCAGGTGGGATCGGGGCCATGCTAAGAGCTACCAGTTTTGAATGACATGGGGTTGATTGTTGATGTCTGAATTTTTGTATAACATCCCTCTTTTCTTAAGTGTTTTGTGATTGGCAGTGAGTACAAGGTGCAACTATCACCATCTCAGTTTGAGGCTCTGCTCAGAGTGTGGCCACCCATGCTTAAAATCTATAACACTCACTGTACTGTAATGCTCCCACCAACTGCCTTACAAATGTACACATCTAAAATATTTCAGCATTCTGCCCATAGGTCTTGTACGTGTTGCTGGCAAATGCAAGAAGATGCCTGCTGATTGGTTCATTAAGAGGGCCAGGCTCTAACTCAAGGTCAGCACACACTCCAGCAGACAGAGGCACTGTCTCCATTGAGATTAAATGCAAATGAAATATTTTTCATCATCTGGGAAGTCGATGGCAGCAATGTCCCCAGTATGAACCAGACTGAGCCAGCTGTTTGAAGAGCGTTATGGCTCCTTCAGTGCAGAGGAGAGAGCAGCGAGCTCAGCACATCTACTACTGATGCCTGCCATGAAAAGGCTATTACAGGAAAGTGACTGGAATACTGAGCAGCCCTGATGACTTGTAGGTGGGTCGGTATCATAAGATACACCAGCCTACATGTACACATGAAAGTCTAAAAGATTAAAAGGCAAGATAAACCTTTAATTTGAAACTCACTGTATGTTTCTTTATGGTGGAATGACAACAGCACAATAAAAAACATAAAATAATTTATGTATTTCAGATTGTGTTTCAGTTTGGAAGATATTTTTGATTAATCTTTGGTAATGAAGCAAACTAATGGAATCCAAAAGTCAAAATGAATATTTCACTATTTTGTCAACGCTGAACTCATGAGTCCATATTCCTATCGAGGCACTTCACCCTAAGAAATACAAATCGGTCTTTGTTCTTGATCACGTTTTCTATGTCTGTATTTTTTCAATGTTATATCCCCATATTCTGTTCTAACTCCCATTTAGACGGGCGCAAAAACAGTATAGTTTTAGAATATCGATTTTAAGTATATTAACTCTCAAAATACATTGATAAAACAGAATAAAGACACCATTTGTAGTTAATGTGTCAGATAATGTAAACTTCTCCACAGGTCATTAAAACCCAGACATTCACAACATGTCCTTGGTGATTTCAAATGGCCTAAAGAGGCAACATGCTGCAGACGATCATGTTCAGCTGTCTGTGATATTAATCCTTGTGTTAGCTTGTGGTAACTTTCTGTTTATATTACTGCACATTGTGGTGATTTAGTTCATCTATATATCAGCGTTATATTCCCTTGTATTTTCAGTTTGTGTGTGGTACTAAAGCAATTAAATTGCTCTAAATGAAATCTTTGATGAGGTCTAAAATATTATTAAACATAGTTTATCAATGTCTTTATGTATGTTTCCTTATGTGAGATGCGTTTAGTTTTATACATACGAGCACCTCTTCCCTCACTCACATGAAATATAACATCCAATAAAAAACGTGTCCCTAACAAACCTCCAGAGAGGAAAATTATATTTCCTAGCTCTTTGATCTGGGTCTCATTCTGGCTTTGATGCTGCAGTGGCAAATAAGGTGAAAAGTTGTCAAACTCTGCTCAGTGTTCCACAGTCCTGCTTCCTGTTTCTATGTTCAAACGTATTCAGTTATAAAATAAGAGTCTTCCTTACAGGTATCTGTAAACAGGGATGGGCAAAGATTCATCGAAATGTATTTTAAAATAAAATACAAACTACCTTAATCTGAATCTTTCATAATTCCTTTCTGATGATGATTTTTTTGATCTGTTCTGTGATTTGAACATGAACACCCTTCTTGTATTTATATTACGTGTTTTATGTCATTGTCCATCTAGACCAGGACTGCCTGGCAGAAGGGGTATTATAATGACATTGTGTATGTGACCTGCAATTTGTACTTTTCTTTAACAAATAACATCCTTATATTCATACATTTTCATAGCATGTTCACTTTTTAGTGAAACTCAATATTTTTCCTCTCTAAAATAGTTTCCTCCATTTTTTTCTTCTGTGTCCACCAGATTGCTTCTTGTTTAGGAGGTGAGACAGTTTAAAATCCTTGTCTTTCATTGATTTAGGCAAATATATATAGAAAACAACAATGAAACTATCAGTGGCAGGATGTTTTCTGGTTTTACCGGTATCTTCATACGGATATTGAGATGCAATGTTTGTGGCAAACGATGGTGCTTTACAATGTAACAACCCAATCATTGTGTTTATTTGATCCCATGGTTTTAGAATGTATGAGTAAAGAAACAACACATAAATGATGATTATGCTGTAACGAACCGCTTGTTATGTGATCACTTACGTCCACAAAACCACCAACTGTGTCTCTAAATGTATTGGCCATGAACAACTGTACCAGATGTGAGCTTTCAAAATGAATCACTCATTTTTACACCGGTTCCTTCAATCAGTGAGCTCGTGATTCCTCAACACTGCTTTTATTCTGAAAGCAGCAGCCGGATGTAGTAGCCGTGTGTGTTGTGTCGAGCTTGCTGTGTGATACGGGTTTAGCTAACGTGGGTTAGCCTGTTATGGAAGCGGAGGGAGAAACAACGGAGGGGCTGTGTGATCACACCGGACTGGCTGCGACTAGTTCTGGGACGTGATTCGGAAAGATAACGCCACATACCGGAAGCCTAGGGGAACGTCTTCCTGGCTGGAAACAAAAACAGCCCGGAAAGAGCTGAAATCACGGGACAGCCACAGTTACAAGTGCAACATGGACCCGGCAGCCGCGGAGCGTCGGACATTCGCCGGCCGCCGTCGAGTGTAGTTCCCCGCAGCTGCAGTTTGACTTCAGCGGCTGGAGCCACTGGAATCTTTGTTCGCGTTTTTTTTTTTTTTTTTTTTTCCATGGGACTCGGTCGGGCTTCCCCGCCGTTTTGTCGTTGTTTCCCCGTCGCTGACAGCTCTCCCCTCGGTGTGCATCGACCGTCCGACGAGCCCCCCGCATCTTATGGACTCCTAGCAGGAGTTTGTTGGCTTTTCTGTCGCTCGGTTCCTCTCTGACGGACGCGGCAGTCATGTTTGCCGTGCGCATCGTCACCGCAGACTACTATGTGGCGAGACCCGTGAAGGACCTGGACGTGTGCTACTCTGACTTCAGGGAGAGCGACGTGAAGAAAGTGCCGGTGGTGCGGATATTCGGAGCGACACCCGCAGGTCAGTGATCCGCCCGCTTCACCGGTGTCTCGTGTTCTCAACGTTAAAGGTGATGCTTGTTGTGCTTTCTGCGCCGCACCATGCGGCCGTGGCTGCAGTTTGAGCGCGCGCGCGCCCACACACACACACACACACACGGACATACATGTACATACATTCACATACACGCACGCGCCGTGTTGTTTGGAGGAAACCTGACGGACAGACTGTGCACGACGGCAACAGGAAGACGATCAGGGTGTTGACACCTCTTTAATATACAGTGTGTGGCTGACACACGGTGCCAGCGGCGCACCGCTGTTGCTCTGCAGCGGTGGGAGACCTCCCCTGCTCCCCCTCCCCTCCTCGCACGGCTCGGCTTTGTTTTCGCTGTCCTGCTCCATCATGGCACGGTGGCTGCGCAGGGCTCGTCTTTACACCGCCGCCTGCTGCCACATGTGGCATTCGAGGACAGCGTGGACACTTTGCCTTGAATGGTGGTCTATATTTGCTGAAAGCAACCTGTGGAGTGTTGACACGGGGTTGATAACAAAATGCGGCCACCTCCTCGGGCTTTCTCCACTTTTACGGAAACGAATAGAGCAAAAAAAACAAAACAATGAAATGACACTGAGGTCATCACCACAGTTACACTCGATTCTTGAAACAAACTGCAAGAGACATGCATTGAACATCTGCAAGCAGAGAATGAGGCTAATGTGAGGGTTATGTAAAAGTATGTGCTCCATAGAGCACAGCATAATAGAAAAAGGCAGGGGCCATCGTGCACAATCGTCATTATGGAAATAAGAATGAGAGTCGTTAATGATGAACAGCGTCTTACATTGTGTGAAAATGAACAGCACAATGCAGACTGCCATTTTTGACAAGATCCTCCTATTGAAAATGTCATTTATTGGATATGGCTGCAGTAAAAATGACAAAAAGAGAGGTTCGATTTTCTATAGATCAGTGTTTTTTTCCCTCGGCTTTGGCACATCCCCTGCTTTCTAATAAAGCCATTACAACTGAGCACTCTGGGTACCTTAATCCTCTTGCCGCAAAACAATAGAATGATTTCCTGCACAATGGCTCAGCATTAGCATTCCAGCCAAATCCCCTTGCGATTGCCCTGCCCCTCTTTAACCCTATGTGACAGGTGAAAGCACCATCAGGGGAATGTATCAGGGTGAGTCCACAATGAAAAAATGCTAGTCAAACTTGTCCCACATACTGTGTCAGTGGTCCTCCGCAGGGCGACCCGGAGCACCGAGCAGAGAAGGATCCACCTCACTGAGGATTAAAGGCTTTAGAGCAGACAAATGCAGGACAGTGGGCCTTGGTTAGGGTCAGGGTGTCACGTCTAATTTGGTCCTGTCGTAAACCTGCAAGTTGTCATGCAGCTGTGTTGATGTGAGTGGGCTACACACACACACACACACACACACACAGACAGACACACACACACAGACACACACACAATGCAGCAGAGGCAATCTGGGTAGCCCGTCAGGTGAATGCATGCTGAGCAGCAATCCATCAGTACTGATTCAAGCACAATATAACCTAATTAACATAGCACTGCAGTTAGGCTCTCAGGCATGAAGGCACCTAGTACACTGATCTAAAATTCATTTCATAATGCATGACAGGGACTGCCTTACATCAGTAGCATCATAATATAAAAGTATCATCTAAATAATAACCTATGAATCACGGCTTCAATTTAATTTCATATCACTTTCCTGAGCTTGTTGAACAGAGCCAGCAAGAGTGTTTGGCAATTGATTATTAAGTTGTTACATTCATGGACAACAATGAATTCAAGCAAAACCTCCTCACATTTGTTTGGTTCCAGTGTGTAGAACTTAGGGAGATCTAGTGGTGAAGTAGCATGTTGCAACTGAATAACCCTCACCTCACCCTCCCCTTTCAAACGTGAAAGAAAACCTGTGGTAGCCTTCAGTTGTCATAAAAACTCAAAATATGTTTAGTTTGTCCAGTGTGGACTACTGTAAAAACATGGTGGCCTCCACAGAGAGGACCCGCTCCTGGTGTAAATATAAAGTATGTATATATAAAGGGCCCAGTCTAGGTTTAAAAAAACAACAATTTGTACAATTTGTTTAAACACAATAGTGGAAGTATCATTATTCTATATTCAATTTCTGCTAATACATCCCTTTTACCAAAACATTACATACTGGACCTTTAAATTTGAATCTGTAGCTGATCTCACACATGAATTCTGGAGAACTTTCAAACATTCTCCGGTGTGATGTATATGAGAGCCTCCTGAGTTTCTCCATCTGGCTCCCTGGTAAAAACCCTGCAGAAAGTCCAGCGGTGCTGATGTGAGAGCAGAGCAGGAGATCTTCTGTAGGATTCACCGCGAGTGAGTGCGTTAGGACATTTCTAACATGTGACAGAATCAAAAATGAGGAATTAAAAGAGGCGAGAAGCTCTGGACCCAATTCTGTGGACATCCTGCGGAGTTCATGTCTGAAAACAGCTTTAGTTAAACTGATAATACATTGATTGTCTGATGTATTAAATAAACGTTCAAGCATCACCCTGGGCTGCAGGTGAATTGAGTTTTCATTTACTGATATTCTACACAATAGACTAAAACCCAAACATGTGCAAATTACAGCGATGCATCATGTTTGCGATTTATGCCTGACATCCAGGAGTTTGAGTTTATTTCGAAACAATTTCATAAAAGTGTGTGGTTGATGACACTTGTGTGAACACGTCTGTGTGTCATAGTTTCGTTTGGCACCTAGGATACTAGGATAAGGTGAGCCAATTAGCACACCAGGCCCCACCTACATGGAATGCATCCATTGTTAATGATATTAATTAGTCCTTCTACTTCCTGCTGCTTTCCTACCATGAAGTGAAGATGGCTGCTGTGAACAGGGTTTACATGCACAAAGGTGATTCCAGAGAAAGCTCTGTTGCAGGTGTGATAACTCCCATAACAATGCTCTCAGTTGGAATATTGTCCAGATGCTAACAACTCTCGTCACGTCTGATTGGTTATTGTTGTTGGTATGTGGCATTGAAACATTTCAATGTCCCATTGAAGCATTCAAAGCTTTCACTGATAAAACCTTTACACAGTCACAGTAGCTGGCATTGTTCCTGTTGTGGTTTGAATCAGAGTCGGTGTTTTTTTGAGTCACAGTAGTAGAGTAGCCTGTCTGCAGTTGGTGAGCCGTAGTGGGAGCCCCACAGATTTGCACAGTTTCACTATTCTCTTGCTATGTTTATGTGTCACTTGTGGCGAGTTAGCTCAGCGCTTTCAGAAATAAAATTACATCACCATCTGGAATACATTGAAGCCCAAAGGAATCTCTTTCTGGCCTTCTCGGTTTCTCTGTAGCTCAGATTCAGGCCACACCCAGCGAGAAAGAGTTTTTAATATTTCCTTTTGCCTTTATGGTGTTTTTATTGTTTGACTTGAAGGGGGGATTTCATGAGCAGTTTTGCTCAATGTGTGCTGACTTTTATCTCATCAGTGTGTTTACCCTGGTCTAAGCGGTCAGTGCATGAGCACCATGTGGCTCTGGCTACAACCCCAGGCCTCATATTCCCTGTCCTTTCCTGACCTAAGCCGTGCACACTCCCACCAATCAGCCCAGTGTAATTCGATGCCACGCTTTCTGCTTTTTTTCCCCCTCCCTTTTCTTTGTTAGAATTCAATGGCTGGTCTGCCTGTGCTGCATCCTATGAATGCATGGCCATCTCTGAAGTAGCTCAAGGAGAGGCTAAAAAACAGATACCTCTTTGTTGTGAAAATTGCACCCCTGATCAGTATTGCATTATGCTTATTAATTATCGGTGATAAAAAAAAAAAATCTTTCAAGGCGGCAAACAGCCAGCCTGTTCTCACATGGCTGAGGATTGCTGTTGAGGCGGCTGCAACCTTTTGAGGTTTGACAGCATTGATCTCCACCCGACAAGCTTGGCCCAGATGCTCTGACAGGCCCCGGGGGCCTCTGTGTCAACAGGAGGCACACTGTTGTGGTTCCTTTCTTGGACGTGTGCACTTGAGTGTGTGTTGTGTGTGTGTGTGAGCAGAGAGGGAGGAAGTGCATGACCAATTGACCTGAATGAGGGGGCCAAGAAGTGAGGTGCAGTAAGAGGTAAAGCTGACCCCCCTCCCCACCCCTGCCTGGGTTTAGCTCTCCCCAGGGGAACCTTTAATGCCATCTAAAGGAATTCCTCCTGGATCCATTAATAGGATAATGGTTTTACTCGAACAGACTCTTTGGCTCATTAGGATTAAGATTATTGTCCCCTTAACTGTTTACTTTCCTCTCAGTCTGTCAGTTACTCGGCTTCAATTATCATCCCCTAACCCCTGCTCTAGTTGCTTCTAATTATATCACAACACGGAGGGATGTATGTTTGTTGATATGCTGTCTTGTGATTTGATTTTTATTCCTTTTACCAAACAGATCTTCAGTGTCTGGTTAAGTCTTAAGTATCATAATGATAATAGTGCTGCGACAAACCAATCATGTGGCTTGAATAGAGTTACAGCAACGTCAGACACACACACAGCACAGAACGTAGGAGGAGCAGCAGCACACATGCTAATGTTTGGGCTGTTGCAGAGAGGTGGATGACTCTGCCTTGATGCAGTGACAGAACATAATTGATTCATGTTTTCCGCTACGTCCATTGTTTTGGTGGTTTTCCACAGCTGAATAATTATAACCAGCGCTGCTCAAGGATCAGGACAGATGCTCATTAAAGGTCTGGCCGTCCTGTGTCAGAGTCTCTGTCGGAGTCTGACTCCTCCTCACTCCCTCTGACCTGAGCTCACTTTACACTTAAACATTAAACACCATCACTGATCACAAACAAGGACTGATGTTTAGTTTGTATTTGTTTGGTTCACTCTAGAGTTTATGGGACATATGTTTAAACCTGCTTCACAACACGAGACGTAACGTGACATGACGCACACAGTCAGGACATCAGGGTTAAAGTGACCGGAATGATCCTGAGTCATGATACGACATCACAGATTAATAACTATTTTAGAATATAAGACTAGATGGTGAATATCCCATGTGATTATCAGTTTGTGTGTGAAGAGGGACAGAGACAAGTACACACAAACACACACACACACACACACACACACACACACACACACACACACACACACACACACACACACACACACACACACACACACTCCTGCAGACAGAAGTTATTTCAGCAGATTATGATGAAATGCAGGAATTTCACTTCTTAATGCAGAAGAAGCGACGCCTTGTTCATCCAGGAACATAAATATGAATTCAGCCTGTTTTTATAAAGATCAGTTCTAAGTGTGGGTGATTATGAAACATCAGAGGAGCAGAGTCATTTGTTGATCTGCGCAGAGTTTACTTCGATATTCACTGATTTGAAAAAAAATTATCCCGATAAGATTTCTTTCCATATTGCCCTGCCCTACCCTCAGGTTGAGGCCCAGCTTCTTGTCAAGGTTTCTTAGAAGTTGAGCAAGAGAGAAGGCATGTACATGATTTTGGATGGGGGGAACACCAAGCTTCTGTTTAAATGAAAATCATTCAAGCTGCTTTCAGACATGCAATAAGTTTTGCAGACCCTCAAGACATTCTTTTCGGAGGGGCTGTATGTGTCAATGTAAATGTCATAGTGAGAGCCTCCTCCTCTCCGGCCACCCCCCAAGTCTGCAGAATGTCAGAGGGATCTAATGTGAGAACACAACAGGAGATCCTCCGCAGGACTCACTGCGAGTGAGTGAGCGTGTTGGTGAGGCTTCCGAGACGCGACAAATGCAGAAATAAAAAAATTAAAAAGAATATAAATATCTCAGGATGAAAAAGCAGTGCCATACACGTAGAAGAAACTGCTCAGTTGACAACGATGTCAGGATTTGCTGCTGTTGTGAGTGCATCTGAGAGGAGAACCTCATGCTGCGTTGTGCATTGTGAATGGCAATCTCCGCAAAAGTCTGGACCCAATTCTCCAGACATCCTCCGGAGGTCATGTCTGATCCTTTGACAGTGATTACAGCCTTGAGTTTTCTTGTGAATGTAGCAACACTCCTTTTGTGGATTTCCTGCCGCCGTTTTCTGCTGATCCTCCTGTATCTGTTAGGTTGTCGGGACTTTCCTCACTCAAAGGCAGAGGCGGCACCATCCAGATAATGTGCAAGTACATGCATGTGTACATTGTCTTCAGCTGACTCATTCAGTTCTAATAATGATAGAATTATTAACAACTTAGCTTTTTTTGGCTGTGAATCAACACATTAGCTTCAATGTTTTGTGTGTATGTGTATTTATTTGAACAGGCCACCTTTTATGGTATAATACTATATGTTGTCGGGTTATCCGCCCTTCCCTTCCATTGTGAAAGCGTCATCCTAAGGAAGCCTTGATGGAATTTCTTTAAATCTGGTACAATCATTCTCTCGGACTCACGGATGAGCTGGTTAGATTTTGGCGTTCAAAGGTCATGCAAGGTCATGTGGCTTCATGCTTTTGTGAACACGATACATCAGGATTTCATTACATATGATTACATTTTGATGGTCAAAGGACAATGGTCACTGACCTCAAATTCCATGTTTTTCCTTGTGAATGTGATATCTCAGGAAAATTTCAAGGGAAATGTTTCAAATTCGATACACATGTTCACTTGGAGCCACACAATAACTGATATGATTTTCAGAGGATAGGTGCCCTCACAAAATGTGTTTTTGGTCTCCTGAATCTCAAGACCTTTGAGACAATTTCTTCAAACTTTGATCAGTTGTCACTTCCACACAAAGATGATCTGATTTAAGTGGTCATAGGTAAGATCACATATATATGAATCTGGAAAAAATGATCTATATGGAAACTGCACTGGTTGAAGAAGGTATACAACAGCAGTGTGTGTGGACTCCTTGTCCTGTCTTGCATTTAGACAGATCCTCTCCATCACTCCTCCATGTTACTTCTTTCAAACCTGAAAAATGTACCACATCTCATCAGCTTCCTTGGACTAATTGATTATACTAACCATACCTGCATAGTTATAAACACCCAAAACTATTATACATGGTTTATGGAAATATCAAAATCACTTTTTTTGCTAATCAGCCCAAAATCTCTGAGGACAAGGTCACAAAAGGTGCAATTTCCTCTGAATCATAACCATGACAACTTAAATTAGATGCATTACATTTTCTTCATTATCCATGGTAGAATATGTGACCGTGTGTTTTATTTTGAGTGGTAAAACTTCGTACTACTTTGTTGTACTATTGGGAACTTGAAGCTTGCAGGGATTTCCTTTAGTCTGGATGGAGCTGTGTGTACAGCAGCTGCATCATTGTCCTTGCTGCTGTGGCCCATACAGTCTGATTAATGGCTGCAATAGCTCACTATAGCTGTTTTTTCAGACATGATCTGTGGGAAAAATCCAGAGAATTGGCTATGGAGTTTGCCCAGAGTTTGCCTTTCACACGTGAACATCACAGTGGGAGGTTCTCTGCACACTCAGCAACACATCCTCCGAATTATTCAGGTGAGAGGCGGAGCAGCTGGGTGTAGCAGACAGAGGCAGGAAGTGACATATTAATTCTGCTGCAGAGACCATGTTATATTCTAGTTGCTGTCACTGTCCTCTGAATCAAAAAGATCCATCTTTAAAAGCGACCTTTTGCCAAAGTTACACTTAAATTTCCTGTAAAACTGGAAGGAAAGCTGCTTTCAAACATGCACAGAACTGTTGACTGTCAGCCATTGGTAAAACTTAACTGCTACACCAGAGTGATATGTTTACCTTGACTTGATGCCCTAGGACCGTAGTTTTCCATTCCAGATTGTACCCTGGTTACATCAGGGGCTGGGAGTGGTGGTTTCCACTCTCCTCTTTCATTCTCCCAACTAACCTTGAACCCAGAAACCCCACCACTAGACGTTTAAAAAGTAGGTAAAATGACAATGGCTGAGTGACAATTTGTGTCTCAACAGGTGTTCCCAGTGTCTTCATCAAAGTTACTCTGTATTTTGTAACAACTTAAAACATTCATCTTTACCCTTTTCATTTTAGTCTGAGCCTATAGGAGCTGTTGTTGTTGTTGTTGTTCTCTGGTAGCTCTATTCCAGATGGCTTTGCCAATGAGGTAATGTGATTTAGTCCATTTCCATGGTGAGATGGATGCCCATTGGTGAAGGGGGAATGGGGGGATAACTGGAAGTATTTTGATGCAGCTGTGTTAAAAAGCCAATGTTTGATGTGAAGTGCCCACCTAATGCAGGGGCCTGCCGAGGGCCGCTGTTGGTTGGTGTCTGTAAAGTCGTATATTCTGGCAGTACTTCTTCATTTTCCAAAGCAGGTTCCTGTAATGGGGTTCTGTGTGGTCTGAAGAGAGAGGCCCGTGTTGGCAGTGGTGTTGGGTCATTTTAGGTCCTACGCTCAGTGTTGGCTCTTCCTCTCTCCTCCTGCACCATTGTTCCCACAAAGAGGGAGGGAGAGAGACGAGGGGCCCTGTTTTGTCCACCCTCATAGTGAAAGTGGGAGACTTCCCACTCTGTGTCCCCTCAGGGCCACTAGTGTTGCTTCAAGAGAGCTCTGCAGTGTTTCAAGGCAGATTAAGACCTTGTCTAAAAAGAATGAAAGAATTTGGCAGACTGAGGAAAGCTTGGATCTCTGCTTGAAAATGGGAGAATGCTTTAAACCTGCCACGCTGTGCCATTCAGCACGGTCGTTAATACGGCCTGTGAGTGTGTGTGTGTACACATTTGCGTGCATACACACAAAGACAAAGTGATTAAGTTTTCATCTGTAACATTGGGGTATCTCTGCAAATTAGGATTCAGTGGCAGCACTCCTGTTATTACAGTAATGCACTGGTGCTTTAGTACATAAACCTTCTAAATTTTCGATGCTGTTGTGTACCAATAGGATTCATAGGGTTTTTCCTCTACAGGTTTAATTGTTTTTTTTTGGTCTTATAGCTCAGACCTGATTCAAGGCTTTTAATTACATAGACCATAAGAGAAAAGTTTTCATGGTTTCATTCATTTTGATTTCGAGGTATGGGAAAGTGGTAACTCAAATTTTTAGTTGTTGAGTTAGGGAGTGTCACTTGAGTGATAACGGAGTTGAATAGATAGATAGATAGATACTTTATTGATCCTGAAAGAAATTCAAGCATCCAGTGGCAGTAACATACATTGAACATACATTAGAATTGACTTATACATTAGAGTTAACTTATAACACAGTAACCATATGTTGAAATACTACAAGTTTGAAAATGAAAATAATATTGGATTAAGAAATTAGAAAGTGAGTTTACCAAAAGTCTCTAGCCTGTTCCTTAATTCTGCTTAAGGCCTGGATCTCCAGGTAAACTGTTGATGCTTCATTTGGCTTCAGTGTGTAATGCTAATGCCAGGTTTAAACAAAGAAATTTCTTTCAAGGAATTCATCATTTTAATGCTTTTGATAATCTTCAGTAGTGTAATAACATCAGATTTGCATAATAAAAGAAAAGGTGCAATGTGATCAGTAATAAATTCTTGCATACCACAGTACTCGGCTGTGAGTCTTAATGACTGAAGAAGCAGATTGAGGAGCTGACTTTAGCTGACCAGTATTCAGTAGCAGAGAATGTCAGAGGGGCGGGAGGAAATGAGGGCAAAGAATGGACAAATGCTTCAGCATTGTGCTTCTATGCGTGATATTAAAGTTATGTTTTGTTGCTGTATGTATTTAAATATAGCAATGAAAAAGCTTTGTGTTGGAGCACAGGAGAAATCCTGCTGCATCAGTGGGCTGGTGGATGATGAAAAAAATCCAGAGTCTGGTGACTCTGCTGTCTTTCAGCAGGCTGCGTGTGAGGAGTGGCCTCACTGGCCAATCACAATATCTAATCATCCTCACTGAGGGATGTTATGTGAACCCAAATGACTTCAGAGCTTTTCTCAACATAACACAGGCGATTGTCCGACCAGTGTGAATTTGGACAGATGAGACTACAAGGACCACAGCCCTAACCCCCTTACAACTTTCTTCTTGATTTGGGTTAACAAAACAATTCAGCTTGATTGTCCCTGATATTGTCAGTTCAACCAGTAGTGTCCCCCAAACTGCCTTTGTGTATGTGTCAAATTACAAAATAATAACATTGCCTTGATTAGTCATTACTGTGAAATGTTAATCACTTCTTAAATCTCAATACAACTCAAAAAAATATGCTTTCGTTTTTTTAGAAGCTGGAGATTTTTCTGGATGGATTTATTTGTAGAGCATATTTGCTTAACGTCGGTGCATTCCTGTACCTGTGCCAAGTTTGTTTTTTCTTTCGAAAGTTGTGGACCAACACCCATCAGTCACCCATTTCTGCCTCTGTTTTAGTTAAATCTGGGACTGCAGTTGGAACTGAAATGGTTTGTCTCATCGAACTTTAATTCCATAGCCCTGTACACTCAGTTTGAGGGCAGGCTTATTATAAAGAGGGAAATTCTGGAAGCCCAGCTCTAAAAATAGCTGTGTGTGTGTGTCTGTGTATTTTTATGCAACTGCGCTGGTGTCTGCAGATAGACGGCGGTCTGGCTGTTGCTGCTGCAAGTAACAAGCCACAGACTCTTAAAAACTGAATGTCTCCGGTTGCCTACTATGAGCTGATGTTTTAGAGACATTTACGACCACCTCCTTTTACCACTTCTGGTCAGAACTAACATCTTTTATTCCTCGAGGAGTTACTGGTTCTAGATCTGCTCTGATCTCCAACTGAAATCTGCTCCAGTCACAGCTATCCCTGCTGAAACATAGTGTGTGTTTCTGTGTATCTACAAGGATGTCCATTGAGAGACAGTGCTTGGGAATCTCTCCTGCTGCCTCTTATCAAAGAGAAAGTCTGAACACACACACACACACACACACACACACACACACACACACACACACACACACACACAGCATCTTTTTGCACCGTGGCAACCACTTGGCTCTAACCAGTTCTCCTCACACTCATTATGAAATCTGTAGCATCTCTCTGCAGCCCTCACTGTCCTGTCAGGGTTTTTAAGGCTCAGGATTTCAATGTTTGCTCTATTCATTCATAATTAATTAATGAATTCTCATTTCTCTTCAGTGGAGATCTCCTTTCTTTTGCAGTTTATCCTTATATGGCCAAGACTAATCTGAAAAAAATCAAAAGGTCACAGTTTCTGGTTTCATAACTGTTTACTTTCATAATTAATGTGTCATTGTGAAGGAAGATTGCTATGTGAGGGTTTTAATGAAATGAGGCGAATTTGCTGTCAGGAGGCACTGTACACTTCAGTAAGTGGTCGTTTTGAACATCGGACACAGAATCAATGTGTCAATGAATTAAAGATGCTTCAGACACATATTCAGAGCCAGTTCTCCTGGATTTTAAAGATACCCTACATGAACACATAACTCAATGGTTAACTGTGGTTATATCCTGTCAGAGATTTGGGTTCTTTCTGCTTGAAGTGGGTGGTGCTCTTATTTGTCAAGAAAAACTGTGATGTCATGATACCATGCACCAACCAGGATTTAGCCATTTCAGTAAGAATCTTGTTTGGGGGTCGATTACTATGTTTCTGGTTATGCTTCTGAATTTAAAATTGTAAATACATTCTCTGTTAAAAACTGAGGATTTCCTCTCAGCAAATGTTACTGTATGGCTGTACGTGAGAATGCAATGTCAGCCACTCCAGAGAATGTCAAGAGATCACCAGGAGTTCAGTGCATGTATGAAAGCAGCTACAGAGAGTTGCATGCGTGCACGTGTGTGAAAGTGGGACCGAGAATATTCTGGCATATGTCCAAGTGTACACATCGTGTGTCTCCCGCTGCTGGTCACAGTCCACGCCTGTCAGTGTTCTCCCCCTCTCTTCCACCGTTGTACGCTGCCTTCACTTTCCTCCTGTCCTCCGCATTCCTTTGTTTTCCTCGAAATGCTCTTCCTCTTTCAAGGGTTTTCACTAATGCTTCGACAAAAATCGTTAACAATAGATGAAACACAAAACAGAGGATTCAGAGTATCATTTATTTAGCATTCATCAATTTATATTTCTAAATAAAAAGTGTGGGTTGACTGTGCGCTTTAAAATAAAACTAATGTCCACCAGTTATTATCCATTGAATGTTTTTGTTAAGCAGCCTCGTATGTGCATCAGCGGATACAGATGTTCTAAATGCCAGATATCTGTGTGATGTATCATTTCATCACCAGTTTTCACTGTTTCCCCTCCTCCTTCACCTTACTCTCCAGCTACTGTCAGACTTTCCTGGACTGCCTCTGCGGGATAGCTGTGTGTTTACAAGTGGAGCTAGTTTGGCCTTTGCCCTCATCCCCCCCATACCCCTTCTTGTGTTCCTTCTCAATTCAAAGATCCACACTTCTCTAAATCCCCCCTGCACTCCACAGCACCTCCTCTTATCTTTCACCCTCATTCACTTGCATTCCTGAACATTAGGATGGTTGCAGTCATTAGTGAAGGCAAATTAAGACCTTCAGTGGGGCCGGGGGAGTCCTATTCCTGCGTTCTGTTATAACACAACCCTTCACAGACAGTTGTGTTGGTACTTCGGAGGAACAGCAGAGCTCAGTGCATGTCTGAAAACAGGACATACATGGTGTCCATTTACCTTTTTCACTTCACAACAATATGTTTTGTGAGTCAGACTCTGAAATCTATCCTTTAATGTACTTTTACTGTTATAGCTTAATTGGATTTCACTCCACTTGTTTAGAAAGGATTTTATTTTTCCACATTGCATGTTGGTAAAGCATAATTGAATTAGGCTCCTGCTTATCCTCCTGCTCCAGCCCCTCCTCCTCTGTCTGCTACACTCTCTCTTCCTGCTGTCTTTACTCCCGACCCCTCCTCCTTGTCATGCTTCGCTGCAGGACTCAGTCCTCCACCAGTGTGTGTGCCTTCTCTCCTGGCCTTGCCCTGCCAGCCCGAGGGCTGTGCTTGGCCTACGCTGATGTTCCCCATATTTCTGCACAGCACTCAGGCCAAACTGTGCTTTTTTCCTCTCTCCCTCTCTGTTCTGAGGAGTCGGTCAGCTGAGGTTATATGGGAATAAAGTGTCCTAGTTCACAGGGTTCTTCCTGTAAACTCTCAGACTGCTAATTACACTCTCACTACATGCTCTGCTCTTTTCTCTCTGTAGCTTTCTCTGGTTGCTCACTCTCCTCTGGCCTAGACATTCGCTTTTCCTCTCTTCCTTTTCTCAGATTGTCTCCTCTCACTCATGCTGTCTGTGGCCCTCTGTGTCTCTCTCTCTTGTTTATGTCCACACTGAAGTAAAAGCTAATGTTTTTTACTTTCTATAACAACCTCTTGCTTCCTACCTCTTTACTCTTCAGCTGTTTTCCTTCAAATGTTGCACAAACTTGCAGTGGATTTCCAAAATGGCAGCAAAATTAAAAGCACAGGACAAGACAATTTTACACAACTAGTATATATTTGGCACATTGGCATTTGTCTCCTTTTCTTTTTTGCCAAAAGTCTGCACCTGGACTTAGTCTGGAACAAGCATCCCAGTGTTTGTTTCATATACTGTATACTGTAGGGGTGCATGTGTTTGTATACTCTCCATTGAAGTACAACAGTATTCACTATGTAATTTAAGATTTACCTGCTGACTAATACTCTCCCACTGGGCAGTGAATGCTAATATGCCTTCGAGCAAGTCACTTAGTTCCCGTGACAACAGAGCTGGTCAGCAGCCAACAGTGGAAGCCTGTGACTGTGCAACTCTCAGGTTTGAAAGAGTAAGAGCAAATTTAGTAAAGCGGATCAGGGCAGAGAAAGAGCATTCCTGCTCAGTCAACCTCTGGGCGATGAAAGAACAAAAAGGTAAAACAATCGTATCATGTCAAACAGATCAAAGCCTGCAGGTCTCCAGTCACCCAAGCAAGAGTCATGGGAAGGGCAGATAAGGTATGAATCCCTCACAATCAGTGCAGAGACAGAGGAGATGGGGCAGAGAGAGAGATATAGAGAATTGTTTTCAGACATGACCTGCGGGTAAAATCTGGAGAATTGGCTATGGAGTTTACCTGCAGTCTGCCTTTACATGTACAACACAACGGAAAGTTTTCTGCACAGACACGTTCACAACAGCGTCAAATCCTCTGCATTATTCAGGCGAGAGGTGGAGCAGAGGCAGGAAGCAATGTATTACCTCCGCTGCGGAGATCACATGATTTTTTTTTTGACAACACACAGACACCAGTGTCAGCTCTTATCGCAACAAACTCTCTTGACACATTTGTCGGCGTCTTCTCCGTGTATGACACCACTTTTCCACTGGGAGATATTTGTTTTCTTTCATTTTTGCATCTGTTGTGAATCAACCTGCAACCTGCACACTCGCTCGCGTTGAATTCAGCGGGGATCCCCTGTTGTGTTCTCACATCGAACTCTCCTGGATTTCCACAGACTTTATACTAGGAGACTAGACGGTCTGCAGAGATTACGTCTCACTCGGACATTGGGTTCACACATACACTTCCTCCGATGGAAAATACAGGGGAACTGCATGTCTTAAAGCAACTATAGTGACTCAGGGATTTCCTGTGGAAAGAGAATCAAGCTCTTCCATCTCACATCAATGATTTGGACTGATTTAGGAGAGGTGAATCCTTCTACAAAACTGGTATAACATTGTTAGTGCATTTATAAAAATAGTTAGAAATTAACTTAGTAATCAATTAGTCTGGTCTGTTATAATGCATGGCACACGCTGTTGCAATGGTCCTCACAAAGATATAAGTACAGGACCACACACACTGACTCATATAAAACATGTATGTCAAACTACATGCTCAGACACATGACTAAGGCCAGCTCTGAACTCATAGCTGCGCAGGACATGTGTCAGACAAGCTGCAAGCATGCCCCCAATAACCAGCTGTCGTTCAGGTCATGGGTCAAGCAGGTCAGAAATGGATGGCTAGAAAATACAGAGAAAAGCAACCTAAGGGGAAGCACAATACTGTTATATCTACGGGTCATTGTTTGAGAGGAAAGGAGTTAAGCAAGAGTGGGCTTCATAAATCAAGTCTGGTCTGATTGGACTGTCATTTGTGATTCCTGTACATCTCAGATTGTGGGCTCTTGATGATTTAAGATGAAAAGAATTGCCTTTCCCCTAATTATTCCCCTGGTTTTGATGTCATTTCAATCATGTCCCATGAGTTGCCTTTCTTGCTTTGAATTATCCCTGACCCAGTCCAGATCTGTGGAGTCTGCTGCCACCATCTGCGCTGTGTCCTCACCAGCCAGGCAGACATACAGAAATCTTAACAAGAATGAACGACAGGAAGAACAGCCTGCACAATCACAGCATAGGCTGGCCAACATCACACTACAGCCAGCCTCAATTTCAGTGGTCATATTTATGAAGACTGATATATCCATGCTTTGTCTGCTTAACAAAGTCTGGCATGAAGCACAACCAAGTGACCATCTGGTCAGTCTCATCCTGTCAGCTCAAATGACTTGCTCTACTATGCTGTCTGTCTACTCAGCCAGGGACATGCCAGGGATGGCTGGCGTGAAGGAACATCCATGCCTGTCCTCTCCTCCTGCAGCCTCAGCTTGAGCAATGGGGAAATACTGGCAAGAACGTGGTCATTAAAGCAAAATGGGGAGGTGATTGTGTTCCCTGTCGTGAATGTGGGGCAGGCAGACAATGAATTGGTTAACATTCATCCTGTCCATCCGTCCATCTGCATTACCTTAGACACAGGTGACTGAATTTGGATGAAACGGCATGTTCTAGATGTGGTGCTGTGTGTACTGTTGTCTCACACATTGGACTGGGCACAACATTCTGCTATCAAAAGAAAAAGTGTGACAAACGGCATCTTTACTCTGCTTTAACCAGAACTAAAAGGTTCAAAATAAAATATCTACTGCCACTAGATGTTACATGACCAAAACAAATGATTTGTCGGCAACACCTGCCCCTCCCTTCAGGCGTGGCCTATACAGTCTATAGGTGTTGCGAAGCCCTGTAAAAGTAAAACACAACTAGGGCTGTACGATAATAGGAAAACGTGATAAGCAATAATGATGTTTAATATCGCGATGATGATGATATGACGTGTGATAAATAAACATAGTCCATGGCTGCGGACGCAGAGACCACGGACAGCTCCACAGCCTGGCCGCAGTGCCACCAAGTCCGGGGCAGACACCCAGAGTGAGAGAGAGCGAGAGAGGGTGACAGCTGATGAATGCACTGCTCAGTGGAAAGATTGAACTCATTAAGAAAAGTATGGATCATTATGTGATGATCAGTGTTGGTATTGTGGTGTCATTTTATACTAATCAACTTTTAAACTATAGCGAGTCAGACGTCAGCGGAGAGAGGGAGACACACACACACACACACACACACACACACACACACACACACACACACACACACACACACACACACACACAGAAACTCCGGATAAACTTTGGAGCCTCTCACTTGGGCATTTCAGTTCTCATATGCAGTCCCTCCAGAGAATGGTGGGAGATTTGCCGGAGTTTTTGCCATGTCTGAGAGCATGTGTGTAGTGGTCTGTGTAGCCCGTAAACTTCATAAAAATAAGGCGTAGCCATGGGGTTACTGGTTTAAGAGCACATTGGTGGGTAGGTGACAGGTGTGTTTACACGAAAGACATCACAGCACATAAAAGGGGCCACCTTTTGTAAACACGTGGGTGTCCCAGTGAGGGGTTCACATGCACTACACAACTTTAATTTGCACTGGACCAGTTACTGAAACAGGGATTTTGACTATGTTCTCTGCTCAGGATGCTATCACTCTACCATTTATTTATAGAAAATAGTTGTTGGCTGATAATGTTATAAATCTTGTATAACTTAAAATTACTATGAACAGAAGCAGTGTAGGAAGATCTCTCGCTTATTTTGGAATGACCTGGCTGAGACGTCATCTCTCCTCAGCTCCTGGGTTGTTGCTCAGACATCCGGTCAGGACAGGGCTGTCTGGCTCTACAGCACGAGGGAGGGCCCTACCTCTTTCTCTGCTGACATAGCCCAGACACAGTCACAGAAGGAACATTCCCACCCACCATCTGACTTGGACAACCTATTTGCAGCTCTCTGTACTGCTGTGTTGATTTGTGTTTTTGGAAGATACTTTGTTAGTCATAGTGCAGAATGAAGAAATGACCCTTTAGATATATCATGACATAATATATGTTGTATGATGCTGACTAATATATCGACCTGCAGAAACAACAACATCCAAAATTGTTTGGTGATAAGGGCAGACGCCATGTCAATGTGCTGTAAACAAAAGCACTACTCTGTGGTGGCTGGGCTGACTCCTTTGCAAAGATGCGAGCACGCAGTTCTGTCCTGCGTTGTTTGTTTTTAAAGTAGAGAATATAAAGTCCTCTTCCACTCTCATCATTCATATGCTGACTGCTCATCTGTATCTTTGTATCTCCTCTCTTCTCTGCGGCTGTAAATTCAAGGAGCAGAAGATTGCAGTAACCCAACAGAGAAAGTGTTATTTTGTTCGTTTCTTTCATTCTGAACACACACATTGGAAATTTCCACATTTTGTGGCTATATCCATCCACAGTGTAAACTTTTGGGTTTCTCTATATTAAATACAATTATAAGGTCTTGACCTCATAATGTATATCATGATTTGTCATGATAGAAAATAAAATTGAATTGAATATCCTTTGATTTCTCATTTCAGTCCCGTGATGTTTCTTTCACTTTTCCTCTGTGAATTTCTGTTAAAGCATTCTGTGAGCACTTTAATGTGGGAGCTGTACCGAACATTTACTGCAGTCCATTTGGAAGGATCCCAGCATCGGGGAGGGCATTGCTTTATTAACTCATTAATTCAGTGACAGAATATGAAAGATGGGGCCCCAGATGCTACACTGACAGGGGAGCTAGCTCTTGTCATGCAGAGCTGAACTATATTTCTGAATTTGCAAGGCAATACACACTTCCAATTTCTTATGAATTTTGTGTGTGTGTTGGGGGTTTCTGTGAAGGTATGTGTTTTCCAGACCACTGCCTGTATCTTAGAAAACATTGTCACAGTTACAGTAAGAAAGAGGTGTAGTGGAGACTGAAAACCATGTGACCACATGTTTGATTCCACTGAAACTCTGTTGCATTTTAGAACCCCCCTCTCTCTTTCCTTTCTTAATCTACCCTGTTAGCTGTCTTATACGCAAAATGCCCCTTAAAACAACTAAAGAATTCAGATGGAGGATGTCGTAATCATACAGGCTCAATAATGGCATTGGATCTTTGGGATCTGATATCTGGTATCCTCTTTTCTTCTGTCTTACGCTGCATGTCCATTCTCAAGACAAAGCAAAGCAGGTATTATAGCTAGTGGTCAGCACTGTCACCTCATAGCAAACTGAAATTCTAGGTTGTAGCCTGCTGACTGAAGGTGGCCTTTCTGTGTGGTGTTTGCATGTCCTCCTTGTTCCTGCGTAGGTATTCCAACCTTCTCCCATAGTCCAAGGACATGTAGGTTAATTAGAGAATTGTCCATACATGTAAATGTTTACGCACACACGAATAGTAGTTGTCTTAAAATGTCAGCCCTGTGGTAGGCTGGCGACCTGTCCAGAGAGTACCCTGCCTCCCACCCAATGTCAGCTGGAATTAGCTTCAGCTTTAAGGATAATTAATGAATGATTGAATCTGTGGCTTATAAATCAATTTCATTTTCACATATTTCTTTTTTCTTAATTTACACATCTAGACTGAAACTAATTCTTTCAGAAAAATATTGCTTTGCCTCCCCCCTAAGCATCTCTTTACCTCCTTCTCTACCACTACCTCTCTTCCGGCACACTTGCTTTGTCTAATGTGCTTGGCGCTCTACCAGGCTGCTCAGTGAGCATACTGACTCGGGAAGTCTGAATCTCTCTCTCTAAACCATGTATGCGTGTGTGCCCTTACGGACCTGCATTCTGGTCATTTAAGTGTGTTAACATTTTGACAAATGATTTAGGGCCTGAGGGAGAGGCAAACATTTCCTCAGTTTCTCCAACACCACCGTGGATGTGAGTAGTAAGCACAAATTCTACAATCCTGATGTTCCCTCTCCAGGCAGTGGGAGTGCTCGGTCCTAGATTTCACTCAGCTCTCCCTGGGCCTTTTTAATTAACACCAACACTGGTTTTATTAACATGTTCTTCCACTCCTCCCTGTGGCAGCTGTCTGATTACAGAAAGCCTGACTGCTCCACCAGACCTAAAGCAGAAAGATATGAACTCTGTGCTCTATGCTTAGATTTAGAGCACTGTTGCTTGGACAGTAAGTGTCATTGTTTTTGTATAGTCTGTATAGTCCATCTGTTGTACACACATCTCAGACGAACAATGGTCTGCCGAAACCTTTTAGTTCCTTGAAAAAAGTTTCTGGGACAAAATGTTCCCAAATGGTAATTTTGGTCGAAATGTTGCTTTGGATCAAAGTTTACCAGATTAATGACAAACTAACATATACCACATATATAAAAACAGCGAATTTCAAATAAAGATGCTTCTATTATATAAGCCTGAGATAAAGGCCTGTCACCATCTGCTGTTGTGGTAAGGCCCTAGTCACTATTTGAGGGAATAAGTTAAGGAAGTCGGCTATTTGGCCAACAGTCTGTGCTTATCGAAACTCTGCTTCCTGCTTGGACCTCGAGGATTAAAAAAAAAAAATCTGCTTCTGTGTCCCACTGGGCGGTCATGCATTTTTATGTTGGAATATTTGCTACAGTCCTGTATATGGACTTCATACATTCGACAGCTCCTGAGCAGAAATTAAACCGACCTTAAGCACCATCTTTGACAGATTGTGACATTAGCCAGGAAATGTGCTTGTTTTTTCCATAAAAAGAGAGACTCTCAAACTAGAACGTTATTGGAACTGCAAACTCTAAACTTTTGCTGGTTACCAGGCAGAGCGCCCAACAAAGTAGACAGACTTTACTGCCAAGGAAAAAGTTATCAGTATGACAGATGACCAGTGTTGACTGTCAAAGCTGTGTGTTACATCTAGATGACCCATGTGTCCCATTGGACCACACACCAAGTGCTGTGTTTGGTTGTGTTAAGCTGTTAAGGACACTGCACACACATAATATATTTGAATGGAGCCTGAAACTGAAAAGTTTACTTAACCACAGATCAGGCATCAGGCAGACGCAGGACACAATGCAGAAATTACACTGCAGAGATCACAGCGTCTCTGGAGAAAGTCTGGAGCTTCTCACTTGGACATTTGCATTCTGAAATACAGCCCCCTCGGAGAATGAGTTTAGTATATGTCTGAAAGCAGCTTATATCGCTGTGGTAGATTTAAAAAACAAAAAAAATAAAGCACACAAACATCAAAAACACTTCAGAAATACTACAAAAGATACTTCCACTGTGAAGTGCCCTTGATTTTGGATTTAAATGGACTTAATTTAAATTCTTCCAGCAATAAAATGTGGGAAAAAATGCTTAGAAATGCTCAGTAGAATGTATCAAAGTTCAATGTGATAGGTTCAAAACACATGTTTTGTTCCTTACCAATTCAAAAAAGCAGTATTGTTCTTAAAGGTCCAGTGTGTAAGATTTAGGTGAAAGGGATCTCTTAGCAGAAATTTAATGTAGAATAATTCTAGAGGTGTTCACTAGTTTGTTTCATCTAAATTATATAAATTGTAGTTTTCTTTACACCAGAAAAAGCCCTTTATATTAAAATACTTTATATTAACATCGAGGGGACCCTCTTTACGGGGGCTGCCATGTTTTTTACATCATTTCAGACTGGACAAACTGAACACCTTTTGAGTTTTTATGACAATTCAAGGCTACCACAGTTTCCTTTTATGTTTTGAAGGGGAGGGTGAGGTGAGGGGTGTTCAGCTGCAACATGCAATTTCAACACTAGATATCACAAAATTCTACACACTGTACCTTTAATAAATGACTCTTTAGGTTAATCAGTTGTTAGTAAATGTTCTTATGATGCTTTGTAATGTACATCTTTGACGGTATGTTGCATACATGCAGTTAATACTGCAGACCATGTATTTCATTGCAACAATTAAGATGCAATTTCCTCAACATATTGGCATTTGTTTGGTATAATTTCATTCTGCATTTTTGCATTTCTTATATGCATTTTTTTGTGCAAACTCTATCTGTTGATATTGTATGTTTTGTACACTGCAGCTTTTATCTGATAACATAGATCTCAGGTTTTCTCTCTACGGCCCAGTATTTTTAGCAGCACCAGGTTAACAGCTGTCTGCTTAGCAAAATGACTTGTTTTCTTGCTAAGCTTAAGGCTGACTGCCTTTCTGACCCAGTGGTGGAATAGGGCTCTCCCTGCAATGGCTGCCGAGTCATGGAGTTGTGGTGCTGATTGCCATCAGGAAGTGGGGGTGGGAGGAAGAGAGACAGAGGAAGGCACTTGGCAGAGTGGACCTCCTCCGCCTCAGTGCTCCTCCCATCAGAGATAAGTCCCTGAGGCTGGAATAGCCCCTCCTTCCCCCATTCACAAATCCTCCAGCAGGAAACTGCACATGTGGCTGAGGAACAGTGGGAAAAACAGTCCTCATCTCGTACACACTCTGCAGAAAAGCTTCAGTGAAACTTAATAATCATCATTTAATATTTAAGTCAAGCTTTTGCTGGTCCACCTTCTCAAATGTCAGGATGCAGTGCTTTTCCCTTTTGATCAACATTGTAAGTTGAATATGTTTGGACTGTTGTTCCAGACAAATCAGGTAATTTGACACCTTGGGCCCTGTCACAAGTTTTTTCACACATTACAGAGGAATTAAAAAAAAGATCCCTTCCTGTATGGAGCTGAGTAAATACATATTTACCAAAGACATGAAGCATCCTGATTTATATTGTAATAATACCTTTTCATAATTCATTGTCATGATATAATTTATATCATATGATGACAGTGATTGGTTGATTTGTTCTCTGATGTTATTGGTTTCACATAGATTTTGGTTGAACATATCATATAACAAACTATATTATTATATATATGTTCTGACAGATGCCACTCTTAATGCGCTATTGTTAATTCTTTTTTCTCTATATAATCTTAAAGCCGTGTCTTTTTAGGATGCAAATGCACCTTGAAAATTCCTTGTTTTTTAGCTATGCATGACATAATCGTCTCTGTGACGCCTTCATGATGTCATATGACAATTTACAGTGTATGATGGGGAATCATTTTCTGATGAATTTAAGTATATATATGCAGAAACATTTTGGGAGATGGAAATTTCAGACCATATTTTTGTTTATTTTGACCTTGACCTTTGAATGATCAGACATCTATGTGTTTTTGAGTTACTTTGCACAAACACATTTTCTCCCTCTCTATCTTTCTGTGGCTTGACCAGCAGGGTGGAAAGAATCACTTGTTTAGCCCCCACCCCACCCATCATGGGCTTTTGCTTTGCCGGCACTGTTGCCTAGCAACTGCAACTGAAGCCAGCATAGGCTGTTCACAGTGTACGTTGGAGTGTGCCTGTGACAGAAAAAAAGTCCATGTTGACATAAAAGGCTGGGGACGGACACAAAAATGTCCTCCTTGCTGCTCCCTAAATGCTGGAGTAGCTGCCAGCCTTAGTGTGTCTCGCAGTGGATACAGACACCTTGGCCTTGTTCAGTGGAAGACAAACAAATACACCCTGCGGATGAGAAACACTAATGTTATTGGCAATAATCGTTAGTTGTAGGCCTCCTCAACTGTTCAGTCCCTGATCATTTATCCAAGCTACAGGAGAAAAGCCAGAGATCTTCTATTCCCAATAATGTTGCCACGAGGACAAACTGTCAAAAGTTATCACAACTGATGGTCACTGTTAATAGATTTTTAGTTGTTGATTAATTTCAACAAATGAACTATTCACTGCAGCTTTTATATGTATATCAGCACAAAATGAGATACAAAGAGTGTGATAGTTAATTTAATTCATATCATGACTGATGTTGAGATATACAATTGGTATGTTGCATCCAAAATGGGGGCAGAATATCTGTTCTGATGGACTATCAGGATTATTATTTCAGAAAACAACAATCAATCAGTCCTAATTTTCTAGAGACCAATGTGACTTCTTGAATTAGTTATTGTGTCTGGACAATAAAGATTAATTTGACTATATGATATAAAAATGTGAACAGCAGGTAATCCTCACAATGGAAAGGCTGGAACTAGTAAATGTTTGACCTTTTTTACCTGATAAATGGCTGTTATCTGACATGTCGCCATCTTATTTTCTCTTTGGATTTGTCATCTGGGTTCACAGCAATGTAACGCCTTAGGCCACCAGTGTATAGTGGACTTCATAGATATTAGACAGTTGACTTTCATTTCATGGTGCCACCTTCATTTAGTTGAGTATGGAATGCAAATAAACAATATTTCTCTTCCAAAAGCATAAAGACAAGTAGATATTTGCTGATGCTGTGTGTCTCCCTCACATGCTGCCTGCCACAGGGATCCCTGCCTGTGAGCTTTAACATATGCCGCTCCCTCAGTCGAAGCAGCGCAGTATCTTTGAGATTCAGGCTCACACCAGCTCATTGTCTTTCATCACCACCTTCCATCTTGCACCGCCCTCCCCCTCTGTTTGGAGGCAGTCATATGTATTATTGTGCGGAGAGATGCAAAGAACATTTAGCTTTTGGAGCCTCCACTTTGGATCCAGCAATCTCAGCAATCATGCCCATGGCACTGCGGCATTGCGTTGCACGGAGCATCTGTCACGCCATAGCATGACAATAGACAATTGGCAAGCTGCTCGTGTATGTGTGTTTGAGCTGGAGGAGCAATGCCAGAAACCCTCCTTCTCGTTCCTCTCCTGAAGCACATTGATGGTAAGGAAAGCAGGCATGTCTCTGGGCATGTGCAGGCAATTCTGGGCAAGAGTGGAGCTCCTGCTCAACACTGCCTCCTCCTGTCCAGCTGTCTGTCAGCCTGTCACTGGTGCAAGAAGAGAGCAGAGTGAATAGTTTGGATTTGGGCAAGCCCCAGCACCCCTTGCCTTTGTTGTCATTATTTTTACAGTGCTCTTATTATCCCTTTATATAACACAACTAAACACCACACAGGCCCCTGCAGCATCGAATAGATACAAGCTCTGGCCCATGCTGATAATGGTATAAAGGGAATGAATCATAGCGTGGTGTCTGCAGCACAGTTCACCTCAGATGACTCTTCAGCAGTGTGCGTGTCTGTCTGGCAGTGATGATGTCACACCGACCCTATTATAAATACTGTATCTCCCTCTCTCTTCTACTGGCTGACCTCACTTCACATCATTCAAGTCCTCAATCCACTCTGTTCCACCCACAGTCCACAGCCATGCTCTTCCATTATGTTTCTATGTAGTTATTTAGCTTATTGACTGCTATAATACTCTGCATATATGTCATTAATCATGGAGTTACAGGCTTTTGTCGCACTCATCCATCTGTGCTGCCTCACAGTGATTGGACAAAAAAACTTACTGGTGGAAAAAGCTGTTTGCTCAACCTTCGGAACACTCCATCCATCTCAATCGCAGCCTGTCAGTAGGTTTAATAGTGTCTGTAGAAGAAGTCTACAATGGCAGCTACAGCACATCAGTGTTTGTTCAGGACTGTGTCACTACATCCTGGCAAATGAATGTTTGAGCAGAGTGGGTTGATTCATACGGTCCTGCCAGGCTGCTGATCTCTTTTGCATTTGAGTGTAATTTCTTATTTCTCAGTTTATTTCTGTTCATTTGTTTGGTTTCTTAATAAATATAAAAAATGAACGCTCATCTTATATGTGGCTTTTGCAGTGGGATGTATTATTCCTGAAATGTAATGCTATGTTTATTTTTATGAGAGGTGGCAATTTTACCACATGGGTTCTCTAGTTTTTAAGTATCCAGTAGATCAAGTCTCTTGGGCTGGTTATCAAACCTCAGTTGTTTAGTACTAATCGATAGCCGTACAACCATGCGCTCAAAACTCAAATCATGATTTTCTCAATCTTGGAATAAATTTTTTCATGGCAAAGTATTTCTTTTGGCCAATATCAATATATGTATTAGTAATCAAGGACAGTGGACTAAATACTTTAAGTACTGCATGTATTTTGAACCAATATAGTGTACTTGTAGTAAAAATGTAAATCTTGGTGTAAATATTCAGGATAAAATGAACTCCAACTTTAACACGGAGTGTGTTTGTAATATTTTGTCCACTTTATTTATGTCAATGAAGGTAGGCTAAATAATGGAAGTATTTCTGTATAATGTTATATTGTTCAGCAACTCCACAGACTGCAGCATCCAAAATGATCATACATTTCAATCAACAACCCTCTAAAACAATTTTAATAAATGGTGGAGGGAAGAAGGATTTGTTCAGCTAGATGTACTTAATAAAATGGCACCTGGGTTTATATTTGTAATCATCAATTTAAAAGTATCTAACGAAGTATAGACTTGCAGTAACAAAAGAATAATTGTACTAGACTAAAACTCAGATATAGATTTTTAGCTGCAGCAGTCATATACCGTATAAGTTATACACTGCCATATATATGCAAAATGAAAGGATTTCTACAAATCAGAGGGGAAGATAAATGGAATGGATAAAACCTAGTCTGTTATTGAATGTATTTGTTCTTTTGTTTTAGGTCAGAAGACATGTCTTCACATTCATGGTGTGTTCCCTTACATCTACGTGCCATACGATGGCTACGGGCAGCAGCCAGAGCGCTACCTGCGGCAGGTGGCCTTCAGCATCGACAGGGCCATCAATGTTGCCATGGGAAACCCAGCCTCCAACGCCCAGCACGTCTTCAAAGTGGTGCTGGTCTCTGGCATGTAAGTCACTCGTCGTCACCAAATTAACTGAGCTGACAAAGTAGAGAATTTCCTGACATTTTCCCATGAGTACAAAACCATTTAGAAATGTATAAAATAACTATGAGGGTAAATCTTTTAATGAATGATGATGGTTTACATGCAGTATTATGATGTCTCTTGTCTGGATGTATTGTTACAGGCCTTTCTATGGCTACCACGCCAAAGAGAAGCACTTCATGAAGATCTATCTGTTAAATCCTCAGATGGTCAAAAGGTAAGACTGCTGCCGATCGATGCATTTTAAGGGAATAGAGATGATTCCAGGCTCCTGCTGTTTGACTTTACTGAATGCCAGAGTGTGGGTGCATGACTCCACCTCACTAAACTGAAATCGATTGCTACATAATCAGTTGTACAAATTGATTGACCGAGGGTGTATTTGCATGGAAGAATACAGGAAGAGGCTCGAGGCGAAGACACTGAGCTTCAGAAGAAAAAAGGAAAGGGTAAGGTAGAGCTTTTGGGAAAGGATAAGAGGAAGACAAGAAAAAAAGTCAGCCAGCCAGTCAATCGGCCAGCAAGCAAGCCAGCCAGCCATTCAGGCAGCCAGCCAGTCTGAAAGCCAGCCAGCCAGTCAGCCTGCCAGGCACTCAGCCAGGATGGTGCTCTGACCTTAAAAGGGGAGACATGACTCGAGGACAGACCTTAAACATTCACACAGTGAATTGCTCCTCATTCATCTTAAAATATCAAGCAAACGCTGTAAATGCATGGATGGTCCTGGAAAAAAGTGGAGGCAGTTATCACAAGGTGAAATGAAAGGATTACTGTCATATATTTAAAGGGGCACTCCACAGTCCATCAGTTGTATTATATTATGGGTGTATGTATATATCTATATATACGTTGTTTTTTGCAGGGTGTGTGAGCTATTGCAGAGTGGTGCAGTGATGAACAAAAGTTACCAGCCCCACGAGAGCCACATCCCCTTCCTGCTGCAGTTCTTTATAGACTACAACCTGTACGGCATGAACCTGGTCAACTTGGGAGCTGTCAAGTTCCGCAGGAGCCTGAACAAAGGTGAGGACAGAAGTGACTGCATTCCTTTTGTGTCAGATTTTCTTTTCCTGTTTCTTTTACTTTTTGTGATTATAATCAAAAATGAATATCATCATCTCAATTTCAACATCTAAATACAATGCTACAATTGAAACTGATTTTACACAAAATAAACAAATAAGTTCTGACATTTTCTCTCACATCCTACCTTTCTCTTTGGGGAAGGACCTTGGCTACAGGTTAGCTAGGTATTCCCCTGTGCTGTTGAGTGAGTGGCCCACCTCTCATCAGCTTCCCTACGCTGGACACACTACTGTTTTTTTTGTCTTCCCTAGAGAGTGTGGGCAGAGCTGGGCTACTTCATGCTCACCGCATTGTTCCCTGTGGCTCAGCAGGGATGAAGAGCAGGCAAGCGGTGGCTGCCATGCATTGTGTCATATTGAATCAGTCCTGATCTCACCTCAGCCTCAGGATCTCTCTCTGGTCTTTTGAAAGCTTTCTCTGTTTTCCTCCTCTGTGATGCCATTTCTCATTTTTTCACATGTTTGGTCTTGTGGTCTCTTTTTCTTTTTGGACTTTTTGCTATCAGATTAGTCCCTCTCATTTATTAACTGTCCTCATTTCAGCTTATTATGCCCAATTTACACTTTTTTCCAAAGTGGGCCTGCTTCGCCACCCATCACCTCAACACTTCAGAGATTCCTGTGTTGCTGTGAATGCGTCAGAGCAAAGAATCTGCCACTGCATTGTTAGTGTGTGAAAGGCAAACACCAGATATAGTCTGGACTCCATCGATCACACACCCGGCACATGCAACTTTGCGAACTGATCTTTTTGTAGCAGAAACAATGTCTATTCAGCACAAACTGGCAGACTGGCACCATGCTAGTCAGGTTTTGGTGTGCAACCGTTGATGTGGTCAGTGAAACTGTCAACCAGAGAAGGCGGTAACACACTGCTTTTTATTGTTTGGGTACACAGTAGCTGCTCTTTCACAAAAGTGACAGAAAATAGCTTTGTGTTTTATGTAATAATTTCTAAGCTTTTACTGCCGGCATATACAGTCAGGAGATTACAAATAACAAGCGTCCAAGAGAGAGATACAAAATTGTAATTCGTGGGTGGTTCCTCAATTCTTAGTCCACCAGGCCTTGTTCTACTTGAAGCATTAAACAGGGTTTATCTTCTCAAGCGTGGGCTGCAGACGTGCTGATAACACAGTGCGACTGCTTTCGCCTCACCGTTGCCCTGACTCACTGTGAACTGTGTTGGTCTATACTCTGTAGTACTTAAGTCTGTAAATGTAAAAGTACAGAGTTTTGTACTTAATCCTAATTGAGAGACCCCTCTTCTCCTTGTGCTTGGCCTGCAGACTTTTGAAATAGTTTGACCACTTCACCGGTTCAGAGCAAGGGAAGCCACAACTAATGTTGATTTTCTTCTTTCTGAATGTCTCTTTCACTGTTGAGTAATTCTAACAACTTGATTCTGTGTATTCTTGCTGCTCTGCTTTGCACTTAAGTATTGTTCAAAATTAACATCTGTCACTAGCAACTGCAAATAATCCATCATCTGATCATTTGATATCTGTGGTGGTGGGGATACAGTTTGCTCTTCAGGCACATTGGCAGTTAACTCCTTGGTCACTATCGCCTCACAGACTGGGGGTTCTTGTGTGAACCTGACCATTAGAACACAACTTCTACTGCAGAGATTAAACACCGGACAACCGACTCTGTTTGATCAGAGATTAGTCTTAATCTCAGCGCAGTACCTCCGTTTTATCATCACCTCATCATGCCCATCAAAGCTCTCTCTCCAAACTCGCAGAAAGCGTCCAGCCCGGCAGAGTTGCCTTCTTGTGTGAGGGCATTAATGATTCAGGACAGGAAATTCCACACTTGAATTTAATAAAGTTCCTCTTTCAAAATCCTCACGCTTGACTCTCCTCTGACAAAAGCCGAGTTCCCATGTTTGATCCACCGCTACACTGATGCAATCAGTTGAAAGGGGGCTTCATTGCCCCACACAACAAAGAAACCAAAATACCCCAATAATGGGTACACCTGTTTACATTTTCTTCTCCTCTCAAGCTCAAACTTGAAAGCAAGTTCTTAATCTGGGATAACAGAAAGAATGGTGGGCTGGACTGGAAAAATGTGCCACTTAAAGATGAATAGAACTCTTAATGTGTTTTGAAGTCACCTCCAAAACCAGAAAAAACAGAGTGGAATTTATACATGAAATGTCTCCTTGTGTCAAATAATGGGATTTTATTGTAACTACCCATGTCAACCTACTGCATTGTGGCAAATATTATTTTTGGTAATTATAACCGGATAACTACTGCCATCATTCATAACATAAACAACATTGTGCTCATCTTGTTAGCTGTTTGAAACTGGGGACATGGCAACATTGCTAATAGTTCAACTGAGGAAGTAATGCAAGCATTAAGACGATCTGACAAATCCCCAGGTTAGCCAAATTTATTTTCAAGAGAAAATATTGGTGGGCAGGGAAATTATTTCCTTCCATAACATCCATCATAGTTTATAAACCAACTTCATAGTTCAACTTTAACTCATCATCCTGTAGGAGCTTGTGCACAGTTTCTCTCAACAATAAGTACATGTATTTGTCACCAACATTTTGCCTGCGTTGCCTTTTAATCATTATCAGTGTTGGTGTCCATAAAAACACATATATTTAATATTTTCACTTGTGTAAAGCAAGTGATTAGTGTTTTTGTCTTCTATAGTCTCCTAACCATTCAAGACCTCTCTGCAAATCCTTCCAGAGAAGCACTATAACACCATTCACTCTGCTCTGGTGTTTGTTTTCCAGAAGCCCCAGACAGGCAGACTTCCAGCAGTTGTCCCAGCATTAGTCCCTGGAAGAGCCCCTGCACCTCCAAGCTCAACGACAGCACCCTGGGGGGCACGTTTGTCCGCTGGGAGGAGAATGCCCTACCCTGGTGAGTCCCACTTGCACAGACTCTGCTGTATTTATCTCTCACGGTCACTATGAGCCCTGATAGCAAAGATTGAATCCTGTACTTTTACTGATATCCTTCCTTGCTACATGGGATTACAATTCTATATATCAACTACATCCATGATGCATTATATTTGTCTTCTTTATATAGACATGTTTATATAATTTTTAAAGTTTTGGGGGGCATTATATGCCTTTATTTGACAGTCTGCAGTGACAGACGGGAACCATGTGAGTGACATGCAAGAGCCCCAGCTGGAATAGAACTGCAAAATCAAAAAAAAAAAAGCTTGAAGGATTTAATTTGAAGTCATTTGTCCATGAATTCCCTCCCTACAGCTCATTAGTCCTGGAAGAGGTGGAGAAGCAGAGCACTTGTGAGCTGGAGGTTGATGCTGTAGCTGTAGACATCCTCAACCGCCTGGAAATCGAAAGTAAGTTGTGTCAGGTCCACACACTCACCTGCTGCACCTCCTCCACTCGTCATCGTCAGTACTGTAGCCCACACTAACACAGTTGCAGGAATGAGACACAGGAGATAAGGAAAGGTGAAAGGTCTTCTGCTTTATCATTTGTGCTTAAGGTGCAACACGTTTGGTTCAGAGTGCTGATGGGCCATTACTGCTCAGAGCAGCTTCCTCTGACTGTCTCCACACATCCAACCCATTAGCAGGCTTAAACATGAAGGCTGTGAAGCTGACCTAACAATGTGTCATGGGGCAGTGGAGAGAGGGAGATTAGCACAGACACAGGGTGTCGTTTAATCTCAGGATTTAATGAATGTGTCTTTGGGCTCTTTGTTGTAATTTACATTTATTTTTGATCATTGAAAAAACCCCACTTGGAGTAGAACCAGAAAAGGTTTCGCAACATGTTGATAACAAAGCTAAACTAACCGTGGATTTTAATTAAAGATATGTATTGATCCTTTCAGCCAAAAACTGGGATGCCAAAGATTTGCCTTTTTGTGGTTTTAGGTGTTAAAAATATCATTGCCCACAGGAACAGTCAAACTGATCAATGGGGCTCATTCACCAATATGTTCTTAAGAATTTTCCTAAATTTGTTCTAAGGAAGCTTTCTAAGAAAACTCTACTTCAGATTCATGACACTTGCAGAATTGTTAGCATCTGTGTTCTTATATTGATTAATGCCGTGCTACCTAAGTTGAAAGTTTATGTCAGTTTTCCCCAATTAGCATAGGTAGACTCCCTGTCAATGTCCCTTAGTGTGAGCAGCGGAGCAGCTGGAGTAGCACATCTTTGGAAACACAGCACTGCAGGTGGACTCCCAGCTGAGCATCTTGTTGGGCCAGGTTCAGATCAAATGTTTTGAATCATCGGGTTCAGGTGTGCAGTGTGCACACATGGAGCTTTTAATCCACAAACCTGGGTGCAGTGTGCACCGTGTGGTGTGGTTGCATCTCCTGAGCAATCTCTTTTCTTCTCTTTTGTCTCAGAACAGAAATAAACTTGGTTTTCAGAATTAAATGGCCACACTTGGCGGTAACAATTTAAATAAAAGCTGTAGCAGTAAAACTATAGAACATGTTCAAGATTCAAGACTTTATTGCCATGTGCACAACAATTACATTTAGCAGTCGCTGGCAATGAAATGCTTGATTCACAGGCTCCCTTCTAGCAATGCTAAAAAATATTACACAAGCAAAAAAATAAAAATAGAATATAAAAAGATATGATGTGACACATTTAATATGTTATTTTTGCAGTATAGACAAAATATTCTGTGTCTGTGTTCTCTTCATCAACATGTCCATGGATTTAAAACAATATAATTTGCACTGAAACTTATGGTAATACAATGTTATAGTAATTTAAATCTTATACAACAGTAGAATTAAAGTAAAAAACACAATAACTGATTATTATACAGAAGCAGTTCAGTTGTCAAGAATGCTCTTCAGTGTACAAATCCCAGGTAAGAAAACATCTGTAAATTGGTAAAAACTGCATATGTGGGTTTTAAGAAAAGATTTCTTCTGAAGAATGGTTGGTGAATGAGACCAATTGCTCTTAAACTAAATGGCAAATTTGAATACACAATTGGAGTCACTGGTGTCGGATTCTTTGCCTTTTTATCCCATCAAATCACAGACAGGCTGCGCTGGTAAATGCACACTGAAGATCAGGCTGGAAACAGAGTGGCAAACCACTTTAAATGTCCACCTTAGGGTGAAGAAAGAAAGAGAGTATAGTAAAACTGCACCGATGAAGTTTACACACAAAAATGTGAAAGTTCTGATTAAAATTCCATAAAAAGACAGTCATGAAATATTGTGGTATCATTTGCTGACACACTGTGTTGTGTCTTATCTCTCCCCAGATCAGATTGGCAGGAACCCTGGCCTTCAGGCCATCTGGGAGGATGAGAGGCTGAGGAGGAGAGAGAAGAACCAGTCCACGCAGATAGAAACCCCCGAGTCACAAGGTGAGGAGATCCACAATGAAACATCTGTTTTGTTATAACTTCACATATCTATCCTTTTTCTCACACTAATAGTAAATGGTTTGTACTTATATAGAGCTTTTCTAGTCTTGATGATCACTCAAAGCGCTTTACAGTACAGTTTGCCATTCACACACACATTCATACAGTGCATCTATTAGCAGCACTTTTTTGTTCTATGGGGCAATTTGGGGTTCAGCATCTTGCCCAAGGACACTTCGCCATGCAGATGGAAGACTGGGGATTGAACTGGAAGATGACCGCTCTACCCATCAGCCACAGCTGCCCCAATAGTGACCTGCCTTATCATTAGTCCTAAAAGTGCTAGCATCTTAAATTCATTTGTGGAATTTTTGCCTTCATCTTCATCAATTATGTTACCACTGGTGCATCGAGTTGACCCTGGTCATACCACTGTCTGAAATGAGGGATCCCTGTCCAAATGGACAGAAGTCCAATAGATGCTGCGTGTATCAGAGCTTGTCAACAAAACACCATTCATGAGAAAAGACAGTGTCTAGCGTAAATGCAGAGGTGAATCAATGTTAAAGTAGTTATACAAAGAAAATGGGGGATCAGTAATGACAATCGTAACGACAGAGGTATTGCCAGTAATGATTATGCGAGTCAGCATATTTTTTATATTATCAATGTAGTTCGTATAATTGTTGAGTTATAAACAAATACCGATAGTTTTCAAAAATAATAAATACTATAAAAAAGATTGACTGATATCTTTGACTTTGTTTGCCTCACAGATTTTTTTAGATTTTGGTAAATTTTCCATTGATATAAATTTCCGGAACGTTCAGAAGTTTTGAGCCGGTGACCTCTTTCTCTCTACCTCTCCATACTAGAAAAGGTCACCAGTGTAAGCGCTTAATAGCATTTAGCAGTTCATTGGAGAGCACTCTGCTCTCTGTTTTTTACTAAGTAACCACAGTGAAAGAGAGTGAGAGAGAAAGTGTCTTTATGCTTCATGTTATATACAATCTGGCTAAACCGAGGCTTGCTTAGGAGCGAGATGCTTTGAAATAATCATGATGTAGAAAATATTATTAAAAAGACTCAGCTGTTTAATGGTATCTGAGTGTAATTTGCTGTAAGTTATTTCATCTTTTTCAATTGAAGGTTCTTATGGAACAGTTTTGTCGTGCGTAGATTTTAATGTTAATTATGAAGTGAATCAATAATCTGCTTCAGTCCACCTCCTCACATCTGCATCATAATTGTCCAGTCCCCAAAATGTTTGAAGGCATGGGTTAGAAGTGCGCGGAAGTGCGCACATTCTCAAAAAATTATTTGTATAGATCGTTTGTGTGAGAAGTGGCGTACGCATCTTTCAGAACCCATTTGTGCGTGCGCAACTGTTGTAAATGAGGCTCCAGAACTGTAGCCGAGCAAAACTGAGCTGTTTCATTACCGTGGCACCAGCCTTTCTGCTTTTTATGATGACATCTGTCTCAGTTTTGCTGTTGAGCCCTTTTCCAGTGGAAGACAACATTTTCCATTACTTACACAAGTCAGAGCATCATCACTCTGAAAGCTGTCTGTGGGAGTGGTCGTCCAACTTCTAACCACAAAAAACAATTGTGTTCCATCAGAGCTCTGATCACCAAACACAGGCACACACACACACACACACACACACACACAAATAGATAAATAATCACAGGCTCATATGCTGTATTGTGATGAAATGTGTTTGCCTTCACATTTACAAGCCTTTGAGTCGCAGGGTTCCCAGGTATGAAAAGTGTAGCGAGGTGATGATGATGTCTATGTCATACACAGCCTATAGTTCATACCAGAAATATGTGGAAAGAACTTGTTGTTTTATCCGAAAACGTCGAATTACATCCAGTCCCAGTTTATTATCGTGATGATGAGCTGTAGTTTCACTGACAGCAGAATTACACAGAGCCACCACCAGCGTACTTAACAGCAATTACTGACCAAAAGTTTTAATTGTAGCTAAAAACTTGAGGTCAAGAAAAACTGGAATCTAAGAACAGATAGTTTCCAGGAATGATGAATTTTTTGTCTGATGTGTTCCAGATCGTGGCTCCGTCACTCCAACAGAGAGCGAGAAAATCTTCATGAAGAGGTTAAAGGAGATCCTGAAAGAGAACGAGTTTGACGTGTAAGTTACTCATCTTTCCTCTGATCTGTTGTTGCGGTGACGGCAAGAGGCTCCTCAGACATTTCTTAACCAATTCTTACTGAAAGTCATTGCTGGACAATTATCCCATTTCCCTGAGTAAAGCCAGAGTAGCTGGCAAAGAGCTGGAATTCATGGTAGAGAGAGAAACAGTGTTTGAAAATAAATACAAGATGCTTCCAGTCACAATAGTGGGACTAGTTTCCCACAGTGTCAGACCACAGTGATCTCAAGTTTCTGTCATATTTCATTCTTTGTGTTGAGCTATAATGAAGCGGCTGTAGTCCTCCGTTTCCCTGTGCATCTCAGCTCATGTAAGCATGCTTGTCCAACCTCTGTGTCCTCTGAGGGCAGAGAGGGAGGGAATGAAAACACAGGTTGGAAGACTTGGAAAGGAGGGGATGGAGAAAATGAGTCAAAACAGATGTGTTGAGGGGGTGGGAGCAGAACAGGCGTATTGCAGAGAAAGGGGGAAGGAGAGAGTGAAATGATGTTGATGAGGTTACTCAGCTCTCCCTCGTACTCCCACAGTGTTCAGGCAGAAACTATTTCCTGTTATAAATAAAAGTACAGTTGGCCGTGCATGCATCTGCATCCGATCCAGATGGCTTCCATTCACTGTGATATCAAATAGGAATGGGGGTGTAGGGTGGGAGAGCAGTGTGGGGTTTCCATGTTAGAGTGGGGCTTGTCTCAAGTGCACACACAATTTGCTGGCGGCACTCCAAAGGCCTGGCCGTCTCAGTCACTCTCTCTGTGAATACTCACAGTCTGTCACTTGTTGGCTCTCCTCTTTCTCTTATTATTCACCACTGCTGATCTGCTGTTGCTGCTTTCTCCAGGTCTTACTTGGTGCAGCAGGTTGAAATGTCTTTCTTTTCTCATTGTTACAAAACTATCAAAACATTTTCTATTGCAAATTAGTTTGACTGTCAAGGCTTCATCCTGCAGCAAATGTAATGCTATGGTTGGTAATCCTGGAAAAACTAGCAATAGCAGGCTGCACTTTGAATTCTGTGATACATCCCACCCTCTCCCATCGGCCCTCTCGTCAAAGCTACATCCCCCAAATCTTATGAAAGCGCACTGCCTAACAACTGCTAGAAGAAGACTTTTCCATGACTCGCTTGCTAATTTTCGGCTATCAACTCGGCTTCTGTAGCTTGTGAAGACCCTAGTCATAAGCACCAAGAGCACAGGCAGGGTGTGCGCAGGCAGGTCGATTGCCAGCAAATCATTTAATTTAGTTATAATAGACCTCTGCCTGAATTGGAATTGAGGTCCCCATGGCCAGAGACTGCTTTTTAGGTTAAAAAGTTTTTTTCAGGGTAGGGGTTCTGCATTAAGTTGTGTTTGTTAGGGTAAAAGGCTATGAAATACATTATAATCAACAGGGATCGTGCAGATGCTTGTTAAGGAAAGGAAAATTATAGCAATATACAGTAGGGGTTGTCTTTTTCTTTCTTTTCTTCTTGTCTTCTCTCTGTTTCTCTTTGCTCAGCTCTATCATTCAAGCTCTCTTAGCAAAGCAGATCCACTGAAGCCAATGAGGGAGGTGCGTGGGGCTTGTTCACGAAATGTGTTAATCGCAGCCGTAATCTCCCGACGCCCGCCAGGCTCCCTCCCTTGTCGCCTCTAAAGTCGTTAGCTAGCTGACTAATTAAGAGACAGCCAGACAGTGGCACATGCACATTGACTCTCTGGAGCCCTTCCCTGCAGAACAAAGTATCTGAATGACAATGAGACTGCAGTAAAGTCTCTGCTGATGTAAACTCTAAAACATTGATTTCATATATTTACAGCCATTTTTCCATCACCCATCCCTTCTAAAAAATCATTCAGTATTTATCAGCCTTGCTTCCAGGTTGGGATTTCTCATGTAGTGCAAGCATTGTATGGCTCATTCATCATTTAAAGCAAGTGAAGATGACCATGTGGCTGTGACTTTGTTGTAAATGCTGTGTGGTATTTGTCTGATCTGTTCTTGGCTTATCTCTGACCATTGCTGTGTCTCTCACTGGACCAACTCTACATTGGTGTAACCTCCCCTAGGCTGCTGCTGGGCTCAGGCATCATGACACGCAGCTTCACCTGCCGCCTTTACTGTTTTCACTCTGTTTCATCACAATGTGATTCTAAGCTTAAATTAATCCTGCAAAGTTATACAGTGCATGCTTACCATCAGGAGCACCATTGGTTGATTCAGTAGCTTTAGGGCATTTCATTTTTAATTTCTCCTGCCCATTGTGGGATTTGGACCTACAACCTTTTGGGCATGAGGCTCTACTCTTCAGGCTCTACCTGCCCAAACAGGGTTTGGAGTCGGAATTCCTCTTTACAAATGAATCCGTTTTTTCTTTTTTTGACCATCCTGTGAAATTTGTTCCACTTATGAAGGCGACTGCCTACCTGGTCTACATTTCAATATTTCAGACAGTTACTAAGTGGTGAGTTGCTAGGCGATGCAGAGGAGGGCAGTATGGGTAAAGGAGCATGATAGCCAGCTTGTAGCTGAGAGCGATCTCGAGGGATACAAAGCCTAGTTGGCTTCCTGCCCATTTTCCATTCATATTGCCTCTACAACACACATACCACTTAGCTGCACTTATATGCTCACACAAACACACAGCCACAGCCACCCACATGCACACCTCTGTGGTCTCGTACACACAGAGTAAAACTGATCACTTCCCCTGATTAAGACCCACAGTAAATAGATGCTAATAAAACATGACTGCATTTGGGCAGATACCAGAAGGTCCTCTGCTCTGTGAGTTAGGTAAGTGCAGCCCAAAAGCTCTACTGACTGATAGTGCAGTGCTCATTTTCAATTAATATGGGAGAATTAGTCCATCATTCTTCTGCAGATGTGGTTAGGGGGTTGGGGCTGATCTGTATGCTTCTTTTGAACATGCTTAAGTCCTGGGTTTTACACTTTTCCCATTGTAGTTTAAAATCTCATTCATGCTTCTTTCTGAACCTTTAGCAACAACAGGTTGGTCAGAAGAGAGGCTCAAAGCTGTCTGATTGATGACATTTTTCTCTAATTGATGCATGATCATGCCTTGACAGGGACTGGATAGCAGCCTACTACAGAAGCTTTGTAGTGTAACATGTAACATGTTGAACATAACTCCAAGGTTCCTCACAGTAGAGCTATGGGCCAAGCTAAAGAATCTGGTCAGAGAATGTTTCTCCTTATGGTTTTTGAATATGGGCTATAGAAATGAAATTTGATTGATTGATTGAATCAGACTGAGTATGATTTGTATGACCAAATTAGTGCTGTTACTTTAATTCCTACATGTTGTTTTAGTCTCTGTAACAAAATCTAATGATCTATGGTGTCAAATGCAGCACAAAAGATCCAGCAGGACAAGTATAGGGACAAGTCCATGAAAAGTGATTTAAGATTTCCATTCAGGATTTAGAATCCATCACAATAATCACACAACTGGATGGCAACTCTTCCAAGGATTTTGGAAATGAAGGAAATGTTTGATATGCATCTATCATAAGTTAAATGTCCCACTAGCTACAGTAGAGAACTTTAATCTGTTTTGTCTTAGTTCAGTTACTCCAAGGCCTCTAAGATGTTACATCTTATCAAAGTTACAGTTGCCATAACTAGCATTCTCTCTGTTGTCGATATTTTTAGGCGACAATGAACTATAAAATATGTAACAGCAGCAGTAACTATTCATCATGTAGAAATTTTAAATCTGTGTTCTGAATTGTTCTGTGTGCAATTTCTATCTCTGCTCAGGACACAAGCTTCATCCATGGGTGACAAGGAGGAGGAACAAGAGGATTTTCTCGGTGACCTCACTCTCCATTCAGATGACCTGACTCCAGAGGGACTTCCGTGTACCCCTGCTAACGCTGTGGAGGTGCACAGGGACTCTCAGTCAGGTAAGGAAAACCTACTTCTTGGATGAATGAGACCACCCCCAATTGCCTCAATATTTGAATGAGAAGGAATGTGTTAGCTCTGGTGTGGACTGCTGTCTCAAGTATTCACTGTTCAGTTAAATTTTAACTCAGTTGGATTTACCATTGAAGTACAGTTTTATTCTGTCTCTTGTTACTATCTGGGTGTCCTGTGTTTGACAGAAGAGGTAGTTGGTGAGACAGACATTTGTTTTCCTTCTCCCCATCATTCCTACTGTGTCAGTGGTTGAAAGTGTGATGCTGTTTGATTAGCAACGGACTAATCTGCAGGCACTCTCTTTGCCAAGTCTACAGCAGGAGCATAGAAACTGCCAGGGACAACAGACCCACAAATTAAACTTGTTCTAAACTAGAGGGCTTCTATTTTTTTTTTTTCAATCAAGGGTTTTCTGATGCATTGAAAGTGTTCATTTCTGCTTCCCTTCTTCAGACTCAGTGAGAAGCAGTGTTAAAATCCCCGAGGAGGCTGTGGTTGATGAGGAGGCCATCTTGAGTCTTCTGGAGAACAGTCAGACCTTCCTCCCGCTCTCCCAAACATCCAACCACTCACCCCTGTTAGGTACGGTAAACAACCTCTTCAGTTCCACACACAGCTCTGAGCTGTTAACTCTTACTTTCTTTTCTATTTTCTATTGTTCTTAAAATGTGAATTCACATTCAAAACCATATAATATGTAATTCCTATGTAATCCACTATATAAACTGCAATTTGATAGTATTTCTAAATAGGTTATCCCAGCCTATCCTGAAGATATCAATAAATGACATGTCTTACAGAGGCTCCTATCAGACAGCTGCCCTTGTTTAAGCCTATGCTTTTTAGAAAAGAGCATTGTGTTACATTTTTGTTGTTGCGAGGCAACCACTGAAACACCTGTCCTTAGCCTAATAGTGATTTTGTTGTACAGCACACTAACAGATTTGTATTACGATTCACAAGCTACAGGCTGAGGGCCTTAGAGGGGGCGATAGGCTGTTGGTATTTCAACTTCCAATTGGACAATGTGAAAATTCCGTCAATGACCTATGAGTTGAACATTTTTCAGAGCATTCTTGCAAAACTGAAAGTAGCCCAGAGTGCATCAGCAGCACATAAAATGGTTACTGCTTATTGAAAATAAGTGGGAAAATACAGGGGAATACAGGGAAAACCATTAGAACAAAGAATAGGTTTGGCCATTCTAATTGAGTAATTTTAATCAATTAGGGGCACACTTAAAGTTGTGACTTGCAGCTAATTAATGTATGCTGTGTTTTTTGTTGTCTGTGCAGACAGCAGCCAAGACCACGCCATCATCGATTTGCTGGCTGGCCTGGAGGACGATGGTTTCTCCATTGGGCAGAATTCCCAGTCCCTTCCTGGTGCCAGAAGTTACCACTGCAACAGTGATGAGGAGGAGGAAGGACCGGAGCTGGACAAAGAAGAGACAGAGCTCAGCATGATAATGTCACAACGATGGGACGACAAAGCCCCTGAGAGTTCATCATTACCAAGGCAAGTTGATTTGGTCATACACATTGTCTCCTTACAAACAGCCTGCCAACTTTCTATTCCTGCTCAGGTAATACCTTAAAGTGTTAGATGATCATAGTGTACTGATCAGTCATACACAACTATGTGTAATGACTTCTGCTTTTTGACAATTCCCAAACTGTTTTATTCCATTTAGATGGTTGCATTCATGAAAATATTCACTTAAGCATTTCTGACCAACAAGAAATCAATCCGATTGTCCGATCAGGGACGATCTGGCAGTCAGGCACCACAGTACAAAGACCTGTCAGAACTTTAGTGAATCACAAAAACTAATCTAACAAAAATTCAACTAGACGTTCACAGTAAATAATCTGCTGCCTTTTCGCCTAGCTCTTACTTAAGCATAAATGCGAGCAGTCAGAATAAGGTTGTCCACAAGGAGCTGTACCTGTTCATTGTCTAATCAGGGGTTCTGTCTTTCCTGTCTGTACAGGCCAGGTGTGAAGGAGGCAGAGGAAGGCTTCAGTGAGGAGCAGCAGGAGTCCTCTGATGAAGACATGGAATGGAGTGGGAATAACTCTCTGTTCACCAACCTGTCCATTCCCCAGCTCGATGGGGCGGCAGATGAGAACAGCGGTGAGTCATCTCATGCTGAGATACACTGAGACAGCACTTAAATGACAGTTTGCTTTGACGCTTATCTTACATCTCCTGCTGATTCATGTTCCATAAAGCACATCAGAATGTGGATCATACAGCAGCTGCATAGGTAAAATTGGGTTGACACCAGGTTTTAGCCATATGATCTAAGGTCTTTATGACAGAGATGTCATTTAGTACTGAAACAGTTTGCTGATTTAATTGATCCCCTGGAGTTCAAATTATTATGAAGTTTTCAGTGGCTGTGAAAGATTGGTACATTGTGACAGAAAAAATCTTAATACACTGTAATATATTTGTGTGTACCTGTCATTTGTCATCTTATAGTGGCAAAAAACCCCATTATGCAGGTCTACCAGAAGCTTTGCTAGAGGTTTTTGCTGCCAAAGGAGGTTTGACCAGATATTAAATCCAAGGATTCTCTTAGTACTCTCCAGTCCTGTTAATGTTTGATGGTTGTGTTCAATAAAGACAGGGAAAATTATAATGGTTTGTGTGTTCTTAGCTTAAGCACATTTTTTTGTCTAAACTTATATCTAACATTTAAAGCTGGGTTATTCCAAAGAGTTCACATACTTACCACTAAAGTATCCTTGATGTATGATAGAGAAACGTAAATTAACTGTATAAATATGTGTAAAAGATTGGATGTACTGTAAAGCGAGTGATCATCAAGACTTTTTACCATACACCATTACTGTATGTAAGTTTCACGTTTTTGTAAATGTTCTTCAATGTTATGACCCTTCTGAGCTGCGGGCCACCTCAGTGTGTGCAATTGTTAAATTTTTTTACCCAAGTACTTTGCATACATATGTAACCAGTCATGTTTACACAATAAGCATATACTGTACATGTGCGAACAATACATCTGTTTTGTAGTATCAATATATTATTCAGTGTTGTTAGCCAATATTTTCCAACATCAAATCAACTTATCATTCACCTGATTTAAAGACAAAACAGCCACATCATCAGTACAACTGTGTTTTTTGTCTTATAATTGTATTTTGAAACTAAATCTTAGTTAAGGAAATGGGATTTTAATCTATTTTTTGCATCTGTTAATTACAAATGAGACATTGTTTCTTCTCTTCTGTTGTATCCATAGATTCCTCCTTAACGGACAGTAGTCCTAGGACACAATCTTCTCTCATAGTCACAGAAAAGATGCTTGGGAAAAGAAATCCCTTACCTGGGGAGACAGTCCGCCTGGAGCCACCTACATCAGCTAAGATACTTCTGGAGTGCAAGCACCCTGAGCACAGACCAGTTCATATGCTGGACACAGAGCAACCTCTTGACAAGCACTTTCAATCAAAAAGCTGCCAGGACAGCAGTAGTGAATGTTCAACAGGGTTCAAAGTTAATAAAGAAATCCCCTACATCCCACCAGTCAAACACCCTATCCCCTGTAAAATAGTCAATCACCCTGAGGTGTCTCCTATTTGTGTTAACAAAGAGGACATACGTCCCCTCTACTCCTATGACAAGAAACCCTCTATAGCCTTGGATAATACAGATCTAGAAAGTTTCCCATTTGGTAATGGAAAGGTGGCCAAAAGTAGGAAGAAGTATGACAGCATAAAGAATGTAGAAACAAACTGTCTGTCCATTCTTCAGAACCACAGGACCTTCTCTCTGTGTTACTCAGAGCTGAGAAACTGCTCATTGAAGACAGATTTGGAGTTAAGCCAGAAGGCAAATAATAGCCCCATCATAAGGAATATGTCCTCAGCCCCATCACCCATGGAGGAGGTTGCGTTCCTTGATCCTCAGCAAGAAGAAATGGGCCAGGACAGTGAGGAGGGAGATGTTGGTGAACTCAAAATCAGGTACGAGGACTATCAGGAAAATAAGACGGAGAGGACTATTGTGGCCCAGCAGGAAGCACACTACAAGTTCTTCCCCAGTGTCATCCTCTCAAACTGCCTTAGTAGGAAGAAAGTTGGGAACAAAAAGTTAACTGATTCCTGCAGTAAACCAGTAGAGGCCCAGCCTCGCAGGTCTAGGCTAAAAGTGACAAAAAGAAGGTTAGGAATGACAGGACAAAGGAACAAATTAAACATAGTTGAAAGCTCTACCTCTGACAGCCACATTACCACTAGCCTCACCTCAAACACGTCTGCTTGTACACAGACTCTGGACACAGAGATGCCAAATTCAGATGAAAAGTCAAACAATGCTGAACCACTGAAAGATGGGCTCATCACAGAGGAAAAGCCAATCATGGAAGATGAACCAGAAACGAATGAGAAGTGTTTAAATGAAAGGACAGAGCAGCTTTCACAGCCGCCTGCCACCAACTCCCCCACTGTTTTCTGTTTTTCTGAGGAGACTAGAGAAGCTGCAGAGGATAGGTTAAGCCCATTGCGAAATAAAGTCACAGATACCACAGCTTCAGCCCTGCCTGGGAGTAAATACACTCTGAGGGCCAAACGGAAGATGGTTTATGACAGTGAGGATGGAGAACAATCAAGTTTAATTCCTTCTAAAAATGCAGCCTCAGTCAAGGGCAGCAAGCTCAAGGGCAGCAATGTCTGCAGTGGGCAGGAAGTAAAATACCAAAAACGGTGCAAGAAAGAACCCCCTGTCATCATCAAGTACATTATTATCAACAGGTTTAAAGGACAGAAAAATATGATGGTGAAAATGTCCAAAATAAATGCTGAGGAGCCGTTGGTGTTGCTGACACCAGATAAGCTACAGCTGTACAATAAAATGGCTCCTCTCAAGGATTTTTGGCCTAAGGTGCCAGAATCCACTGCAGTCAGGTTTCCTATCATTGAGCCAAAGGCCAAGAAACAGCCCAAAAGAAAGGCAAAGGTCACCTCCACCAGTAAGAAAATAGTCACCAACTCCACTAAACCTAAAGTCAGGCTGGGGGAAAGTGTTAAAAGGACTAAAGGTAGTCAGAGAGGCCCAATTCTATCCTCTCTACTACCGCCCATGCCGTGTTACTGTGAGCGAGTTGATGACCAGGATATTGAGTATACAGATGTCATGGCAGAGTTGGGTTACCTCTCTGATAGATCCCCAAGCCCTACAGACTCAACCCCTCCACGTTGTTGGTCCCCAAGTGACCCTTTTTTGGACAGCTCTGAGCAGCTGAAAAACCCACTCAGTGACCCATCGCTTAGTTCTGCTTTTCCCAAGTCAAGCACTGTGTCGTCAACCAAAGGAGCACAAAACAGGTGTCAAACTGTCAGATCCAAGAAAGCTGCAGATAGTAAAAGAAAAATGTTCAAGTCAGTTACCAAGCCCCCAGAGCAAGGTGAGCCCAAAAGAGAGAAGTTAAGGCAAAGGAATGTTGGTGCTGCAAGGCAGAATAAAAAGGCTAAAGATGTTGCTGAAGGTACAGTCAACAGTTCTACAACCACCACAAAACCTAAAAGGTCTCGCAAAAAGAAGCCTGAGGAACCCAAAAGCCATGAGTTAAGTAAAGACAGCTCAAAGCTCCTTTTCTCAGAAGATGAACTACCTCCCTCTGAGAACTCCTCTCAGGAGGTCCCTTCATTTCAGCAGCCAGTGAGCACAGATAAAAACAACCAGGGCACTTCCCAGTCAACATCTATATCAAACTCCAATTCAGTTGCTCAGTCATTAGAACCAAAGGTTGAGGACCATGAGACTTCAATAACGGAAGTAAACCAAAGCTTTTCACCACCGGTTCAGCTGAAGCAACAAAGTTGCCAGACCACTGTGGTAAAGGCAGAGGTCTCACAGGAGGAGTGCACAGCTCCTACACCTCCTCTGCTTGGTCAACTTTTACCAGAAGACAATAAAGATCCCCAACCAGCAGTCACCTCCCCACACTCAGGCCTTAAAAATGGGGAGACCCCACCCCTTCATGAGGCTCCTTCTGGCTTGGCTGTTCTCAAGCAGCTTCTCCAGAAGAGGCAGCAGGCACAGACCCTTCCCATACAAGTGGTTGGTACAGAGAGCCACTACACTGCCATAACTCAGGCTGCAGCACTTCTAGATCCTAAAACTAAACCAGCTAAAACCAGGAAAGCTCTCTCCATCACTAATCGTAAACCCAGGGTCCCAAAATCTACCACCCCTAAGGATAAAAAGCCCAGAATTAGGAAAAGCAAGATGAGCAATACTCAGCCAAATGTTACGGACAAGGGCAATATGTCAGACGACTACCCCCTCATTCTGTCAGACCCAGGTCTGGACACCTGCAACTTAATAGAGGACAGCTTGTCACCAGAGCTCCCACACAACTATAACTTTGACATAAATGCTATTGATCAGACTGAGTTCTCCAGCCCTTACAGCGGTAGCCAATTTGTCCTGACTGATAAAAACTTACCAGTGAAGTTCCTCAGTGATGTTAGCCAGGAAGCTGTATCAGCTCAGACACTGGGTGTTGAGAAAAAAAACGATAGGTTGTTTGGTTATGGAGATGAGCTCCAAAGGAGCTCAGATTGGCACAAAGCAAGACCTGCCAGTCCTGACCTCTTTGATAGATCTGAGAACAGGGTGCCTGTAACTAATCACCTCACATTTCTTGACTCTGAGAGAATAAAGAGCAAAGACTTGGACTTCTCTTTCTGTAAAGCCCAAACCCTCAGCCCATTTCAAGACTTCCACTGTGAGAGAAAAGAGCTGCTCTTCTCAGTTTTTGATCCTGTCCTACCACTACCTTTAAGTTCAGCATCCTTTCTTGACCATGAGGGCTCACCAACAGGGGAACTTCTAGAAGGCACTGACGGACACACCTCCACCACACCTAGTAGCTCCCCGCGATCCATCGGCTCACTGTCCCAGGTGAGGGCAAGCCAGCTGCCGCGGGGGGCAGGAGGTGGAGCCCACATTCTCAAGCCCCTTATGTCCCCACCAAGCCGGGAAGAGATCTTCAACACTCTGTTGGACCTGGAGATATCAGAGGCTACCTTCCAGGAGCCCTTCTGCAGTGACCCATCTGATGCCCCTGGGAAACCAATGTAAGACTATTTACACCAGCGCCGCAAGCTTTAATAATAATTATTCTGTTGTGTGTGAATGAAATATGCATAGATAAAAACATCATCTGAAAAGGGGTGTCAAAAGGGGTACAAACAATTAATCAACATGGCTAATATTAGTCTATTTAATCATGTGTATGTCCCACAAATACCTGTCTTCTTTAAAAGAAAAATAAAAGTACTTTGATAATCTGCACCAGATTATACAAACTCTTAGATCTCAACACCATAATTATGTCCGATTTTTTACAATAAGATCCAGACATTACTTCCTGAGAAATTGATATAGTTTTAACGAATCCTATATCTGTCCCTAGATTGGCACAAAAATAAGTCTGCTGACTTGAAGGTCCAGTGAGACCTTTTTTTCACCAGATTTAGGTGAAAGGGATCTATTGGCAGAAATTTAATGTAGAATAATCTTCATGATGATTTCACTAGTTCGTTTCATTTAAATTGTATGAATTTAAATACTTTACATTACATCGAGGGGGTTCTCTCTATGGAGGCCCCCATGTTTTTTACATTAGTCCAGACTGGACAAACTAAAAACCTTTTGAGTTTTTATGACAACTGAAGGCTACCAAAGGTACCACTCCTAGCAGGAGTAACATGTCTTGTTTTATAAGGATAACTGTATAAAATTTTATTATATAGACTATAATTAATATACTATAACTAGCATACGGTGGATTTACGTGCTTGCTTTAAACAAAACCACACAGGGCACCTTTAACCTTAATAACTAGAATGGCACTCAGTAGAGTAGATACTGCCACCAAGGCCAAACTGTCTCTTTATAAAACCACATTAGTTTCACTAGATCTAGATTTTTATTTGGATCTGCACCAGATTGCACACATTCATCAGGTCCCCCTATGTGCCTGGTTAATTTCATCAATATCCATGAAGTATTTTTGTGTGATGGTCATCACTCTGTCAGAGGACTAAATTATAGTTTTAATGATTATATGATGAATATGTCCCATGTTGTTCATTTTAAGATTTTGCATTATTCTATTTCAGTAATCAGATCACATTAATTTAGGAAATATAAATAAGTCAATCACAAGCCCCTGTGTTTTTTCTCCAGGGAGGTTGGTGGCCGTAAACTTACGGTGGGTACCAGACTGGCAAAGGAGCTATCTGAGTTCAGTGGAGACCTGTCTTTGGAGGGCCTCCATTTCTGGAAAACAGCCTTCTCAGTCATGACACACCCGCCCACCACTATTACCTCATCTTCCCAAGCCCAGGGAGCTGAACCCTCAGTGGCAAGTAAACACCAGACTGAGTCTGACCCTTCCTCAGCCAGTGACAAGAAGGTCATTCTCCTGCCCTGCAAAAACCCACCAAACAGAGAGCATGTGCGCCAGTGGCTGGAAGCCAAGAAACAGTACGAGTGTTTACAAAAATGGAGGAGAGACACAGGGCTGCTGAATAACAACAAGGCAGGGATGGATGTTGAGGAGGAAAAAACTGAAAAATTCGGTCAGCCGTCAGCTTCCTGCTGCTCTGCAGTGACGTTTGAGCTTAGTGGGAACCTCTCCAGCATCAGAAGTCAAAGGAGAAAGAAACGGAGCCTGTCCCTTATCATATCACCTATGAAGAACACAGGCTCTCTTAGTAAATCCTCAGAAGAAAGTCCAGTTTCAGATGAAGGTGCTGTGGATCTTGAGCGGGAGGAGGAACAAGAAAAAGACAATGATGACGACGACGATGATGATGATAATAAAACCATCTCTCCAGAGTCCCCAGAGCTGCCTCCATGGCAGCAGTCCTGTCAGCCCAGCCCCTCAGGCCCAGAGCAGCTCAGCGAAAAAAGGGAAAGTGAAAACTCTCCAGAACCACTGTCACCTAGGCTCTCTAACTCCCTGGAGAGACTAGGAGAGAGCTACAGTCTCTCACCCCTTCATCTTAGTAACAGGGACGAGGGGAGGACAAGTCCACACCTTCTTCACAGTACCCCATTCCTGAGGAGGAGGCAGAGAAGAGAGGAGAAGTTGGAGCCAGTGTGCAGTACACCCATATCTAAGGGTAAGAAATCCAAACCATAAGCCTCAAATGAACACAGGGCAAAGGATATTATCTGTGACTAGCTTAACTTGATTGCTTTTATGCTGCTTCACTTGCTGCAGAGAATCCCACTTCTGAGAGACTCCAGCAGAGGAGGAGAAGCCAGACAGGCCCCCTGAGAAGAGTGTTACTGAACACACAGATACAGGTCAGGCATTGTTTTCCAACCTCTCACCACTTGAGTCACCATTTCACCGGTCAAGCCTGATAAAGGAAACAGTGTTAGAATGCCAGTGTGTAGTGTTGAGCGTAGTCACCCACCTTTTCATTTTGCTTCATGATTTGAACCCCAATAGGTGTGAATGTTTTCATCTGATGCGCCTGTGTTGTCTTGTTCATGTAGATATTTCTCGTTGTCTTCCACAGAACCAGTTTGCTGCTTTGAATGTGCCAAAGAAAGAGAACTCTCAGATTGAAGGGCCCAGCATAGCCAACTCCTATGGCTTCAAAGTCAGCATGCAGAACTTGCAGGATGCCAAAGCTCTGCATGAGGTGAGCTGCACACAGACTCTTCTTAGAAAAGGCACTTGTCTCTTGTCTGTTTGTTGGTTGTTTGTTCCTTTTAAGTTAGTTTAAATCATGCAGAATTTGGAGATTGAATCTCAATATTATTTTGGTAGCAAAATGTGCTGAAATCTGGTGTCACTTGTGGTCAACTTTGTGTGTTAACTTATTCTGAATGTGAGATCATCCTTCATTGAATAATTATGTCTTAAGTTTTAGCTAGACTTTCTTTGGTAAGTTTAAAAAAAACCCGGCCTGTTTATGTCAGTGCCATGTAACAACGTGAGGATCCTGCACATTTGTTGGGATCAATGACACCTGTATTTGCATCAGATTTTTTTTATAGTGTTGAGAAAGCTGAGGACAGATACTCCAGGAAAACACTTGAAGGTTTAATCCTCATCCAGCACATGGTTTTAGAAGAGTGTATTTAGTACCTTCTAGGACACAAACTTATATTTAAATGGATCCTCCTCTGAATCCCTTCCTCCATGGAACTTATGCAGTCTCTTAGGAATTACACACAATATTACTGGCAATTAATGGATGCACTTATCCATAAAGATTTTAAGTGGATGCATCGGTGTAAAAGAAGCTTATTTATGCACTCAACCAAATAAAAAGCAATCATTAGCAAGTGGTGAAGTATTCATGGCCGCAGTAGCCCGAGAGTATTCCTGCAACTACAATTACCAGATGAGCTGCTACACCAAGAGCAGTGGGGTGGAATCCAGTGGGTAGTATCTGGAAGAAGTCTGAAGATTTCATAACTGCAAAATCCAAGTCTGAAGATAAAAGCTTAAGAAATATTTTTCCTTTTCACACAACATTGTTTTCTCTCCTCAGGTCCAGTATCTAACACTGATGGGCATGGAGCTCCATGCAAGGACCCGCCGTGACCTAGAACCTGACCCTGAGTTCGACCCCATATGTGCCTTATTCTACTGCCTCAGTTTTGATGCTCCCCTGCAAAGTGTAGAAAGCACCATTCTGACCGGTGCCATTGTGGTGGACAAAGATTGTCATAATTGTGATCAAGGTGAGGTCTTTCATTGCACAAAAACCTTTCCATTGGAGCCTTTGAGTCTTTGGATTCCATTTTTCTGTATTTTCCTCTCTCTGCACTGAGATTTAGCCAAGTTTAAATGTTACTGTGAGTTATTTAGGTGTTAAATATTTTGTATACAATTTTTCAAATTAAATTATTGGTGCTTGTTATCAGTCAGACTGATGAGTCTATTTAAATCCCCTTGACAGGCGACAAACAAACAGCGCCCCTGCTGGTCAGGTCGGGCGTGTCCGGGCTGCAGGTGAAATATGCCACTGATGAGAAGATGCTGTTTCAGGAGCTGATTTCTATCATGAGGAGGTGTGTGTATTTAGTGCTCTCATTGAGTGGACCTGAACATATTGCTACAGCTTTGTAAATAGACCTGATCCTCTGCTGTGTTTTAGTTTGACAGGGGGCATAGCCAGACACTAATATGTGATTCTTTAAAACATTATCATTTATGAGAATGTCTTAAATAAAATGTCAGTGATATAATAGGAGCATTATGTGCAGTATTTTGATTTGAGTATATGAAAGTGAACTTTCTCTGCTAACATGTCTGTGTTCTGTCAGGTATGACCCTGACATCCTGCTAGGATACGAGGTGCAGATGCGTTCCTGGGGCTACCTGCTCCATCGGGCCAAGGTGCTTGGTGTGGACCTATGTCAGCAGCTGTCACGTGTGCCAGGTAGGGTTGGCTGTCAAAGCTGGTGCTTACAGTTCATTTAGAAGCTTAAATATAGGCTTTGTCAGACATGAGATCCGTAGAATGTCCGGATGGGTCCGGGCTTCCTCTCTGCAGTTTGCCTTTCACGCATGAACAATGCAGCAGGAGATTTTTCAGCTCAGACACGCTCACAACACAGAAATTTCAGGAGTGTTCAGGTAAGGGTTGGTGTAGCAGACAGAGGCAAGATGTAACATATTAATTTCACTGCGGAGATCGCATGTTTTTGTTCCCAGCACATCAACAATGGCATCGACTCTTATCACCAACAACTCCCTTGACCTCTTCATGGGTGGAACCGCTTTTTCATCCTGAGATATTTTTTTGCTTTTTGCTTTTAATTTTTGCGTCTGTCGTGTGTTAGAAACATCGTCAACATATCCACTCACTCAACTTAAGTGTTTAGGTTGTGTATACATATGGTATACGTGTTTCACGGAAATGGTAAAATTGTTCGTTAATAACTAATTGATTTAATACAAGCAGCATTTTGGTTTGTCACTGTTGAAAGCTGATTAATAATTGGTAGAGAACACAATGAAGTACGGCTTCTTAAGTAGACACGTCCATGTTAAAGGACCAGGTCACTACAGTACCTATTTACCTGTGTATATCTGACAAACTCTGACTGCGTTAGTGTCTGAGTCGGTGCACATACACATGTAGGTAGTGTAATACCAAATGTCTGGCCCTGTTTTTTTTTGTGTTAATTATGTAGGATGATATTTGTTTTCTTGGGGATTTATTCTGCAGATCGGTTTTGTGAGAATTTATATAACTACAAACATACGTATGTCCTGTGAGACGACACACTAATTAACACGGTGCACTTTATGTGTACTTGATGTGAGTGATGATTTAGATACGTGAAGTCATATCATCTAACAGTGAGTTGTGGAAAATGTCTGTTGTCCTATTGTTGGAGCAGACATTAAAGTCTCACTGAAGAAGGTGTCCCTGTGCTCTTGTTTTACCCACAGCCAGAGAGTAACGCTAAATGTTACAATATTTGTGCACAAGAGCACAATCTGTTGGTACAGTTTTGTTTTGTTGTGTGTGTGTGTAGCAGCTGAATGGAGAGCCTCTGGCAGCTCTTCTGTAATCAGCTGTCTGTCTGGCTCTGTGCGTGTCCTCAGGTGACTCCGTAGAGAACCGCTTCACTGCAGACAGGGACGGGTACGGAGCCGACACCATGACTGAGATCAACATCATCGGACGCATCACCCTCAACCTGTGGAGGGTGATGAAGACTGAGGCAGGTGTCCTGGCATGACCTCCACCCCGCTCACACACACTGTTGTCAGCCAGCAGCATGACTCATGACCTACTTTCTCTCATTCCTTCTTCCAGGCAGGATTTTCACCGCTGTGTTTTTTTTTGCTGCAGTGGATTGTCTTGAGTTTGCATTCTCTTCTTCTGCCTGCACAGTGCAACATTGTCTGTTGTTTTCAGCTCTGAGCTCAGTGGGATTTTGTTTATTGTGGCCATAAGTAGAGAAATGATTGTGTTGAAATTAAGAGGCTTTTGATGTCAAAAATGTTTGGCCCTTGATTCCAGCAGTCATTTCGATTTTTGAATTTTCATAAAATGGTGATTTAAAACTGTGGTTTCAAAGGGGTTGTGAGATTAATAAAAGGATAAAGATGAAATGCATGTGTATTCCCATTACACAACACAACATTATCTTTTTTGATTGTCTTTTCTGGTTTCTTGTTAAATACTTGATTCTTTAATGTCCTCAGAATTTAAAATCCTCTGTAAATCATCTTCACACAGATACTTCAACCTTTGATTAGTGGTTGTAAAGACAGTAGATGTTTCATTTTAACAGCTTACCAAACAAAAATGTGAGGAACCACAGTCATAAAAGATTCAGATGTCATTTTTAACTTTACTTCATGTCAGACAGTGCCACATATTATTTTCCACTTGTTTCTGCCCAGTATTTTATCAATTTGGTTACATTTAAATTCTTATCACCGCTTGAGAGTGTCTGATCAACATATGAGTCTTACTGGACTTGATAAAGTCCTGTAAAAGTGGTGCTGCCTTAAAGATATGCTCTTATTTCATATTTTCTCTTCCAGGTGACGTTGAACAACTACAGTTTTGAGAATGTGGCTTTCCATGTGCTCCACCAACGCTTCCCCCTGTTCAGCCCCCGCACACTGTCTGACTGGTTTGATCACAACACTGACTTATACAGGTTTGTGCCTCACTTCATCATAAATATGAAGCATCACATTGTTCATTCATTTTTTCTATTCTTAGTTGAAAAAGCAAGATTAGCGGCTATGGCATAACTTAAAAAAAAATGTTCACCCCTAAACATGACAATGAAACATGAACACAAACAAGTTAACTAAACCACATGTAGATAAACTAAGTTGTGAGTGTCTGTCACCCTGTCCAGGCCTCATGTACTGACTGTAACTTTGTACAGCTATAGTCTGTGAGAACACTGTCACAGTGAATCTGCTGATGTGTATCTCATTATAGGTGGAAGATGGTCGACCACTACGTGAGCAGAGTGCGTGGCACCATGCAGCTTCTGCAGCAGCATGACATCATCGGCAGAACCAGCGAACTGGCCAGGCTGTTCGGGATTCAGTTTTTCCATGTTCTCACCCGAGGATCCCAGGTACTAACACACACACACACACACACTCTGCAGACAGGAGAGAAGTTCTTCCTGCAGATAATGACACAACGCGCAGCATTTTATCTTCACCGTTGCAGAAGAAGTAATGCCCCCTTTTTCCTTGAAAATATAAATGAGTACAGTCGTTCATTAATCGTAATCGAGGTAAAAGTTTGAAATAATTGTGATATTGATTTTAAGTCATATCGCCCAGCCCCATCTTCTGGTTAGTAGACGACTACACAACCACCCCAAAACAATTTATGTGATACCTTTGTGATGTCAGTTTTTTTCATCAGATTTTACCCACATTTTGCCCCACAGGGTTCAAATACGTCTGTGCTCACTGCCAACAGTGTGAGTGTCCTCTACTTATGGGTGGGTTCTCTTCTCGTCCTTACAGTACCGCGTTGAGTCCATGATGCTACGTGTGGCCAAGCCTCTGAACTACATCCCCGTCACACCCAGCGTCCAGCAGCGAGCCCAGCAAAGGGCGCCTCAGTGCATCCCACTGGTGATGGAGCCTGAGTCACGCTTCTACAGTAACTCGGTGGTTGTACTGGACTTCCAGTCACTTTACCCCTCCATCGTCATCGCGTACAACTACTGCTACTCCACCTGCCTCGGTCACATCGACAGTCTGGGAACGTAAGGTCCACACACCTACAGCACACTGCCTTACTTCTCTCATTATTTAAATGCAGATGTGCTGAGAGCTTTGTGGGTTTTCACTGCAAGGGAAAAAATATTTTTCATCCAGGATTATTGTAGTTGCATAGCAACAGCAGGAGCCATGAGCCTCTAACATGCATATTTCTATTACTCCAACATACAAAAAAGATCCGACATACACTGGCTCCATGCCTTTCATTCTCAGCAGAGCAGAAAGTGACAAATTAGTTCAGGGGACAGATGGAAATTTAAGCTCCTCGGTTTTTAAATAAACATTTTACAAAATTACTTATTTTTTCAATCGTATCTGCAACTTGCTACCTTTGTTGTTAATTGTATCGACATTAATATGAATATGTAAAACAGCTCTGGACCTGACTCTACACACTAAGTGTGAGGCTAGGGTTGCTCAGTAACATGGAGAATGACTCAGCATCACAGGGCATCTGTGCTAGAGGGCTCTTTTCAGTTGGAGGTCTTTTCCCTTCCAGAATCCCCTCAAGCTGACATCAGTGCATTAGAGGACCATGGGGGTCCCAAGCCGTCTGCTCCAGCCCCAGTTATGTCTAAAGTCAGAGCTCTCAGATCCGAAGTTGGCATCTCGCGAAAAATGCTGATTGCATCTGTAGTGAGCAGTGTGTTACTATGGAGGGAGTCTTAAGCTATCTGCACCATAACAGGATCGAAAGAGGAAGAATAAACTCCTGTGATTTAACAGTCAAAAGCACTTTCCAAACCTAAACTGAAAAAAAAAATTGTTATTGAGTGTTACCCAGTAGCATTAAAAACCTTTAAATAGGAGTCTGATCAGTGTATATTTGAAACTGAGCGCAGTTTCACAGACACACATTTCTAATAACATGGCATAAACAGTCTTTTTTATAGTTACATTTTCGGATATAAATTTTCCTAATTTCTGCAATTTCCTCGCTAGTTCAGGATGAGTTAAATAGTAGATGTTTTTTTAACCATCTATTTGAACCATGTAATGCAGATTTCTTTTATAATTTTGAAAGGAAATGTCCACATCAAACCAGAAGTTAACAGTACCTCTATAAATGTAATTTCATCTTGAATATTTTTCAGCATTCAAATAAATGTTCTTCACGATATTCATGCACTTATGTCTCTTTCTCAGGCCTGATGAGTTTAAGTTTGGCTGCAGCTCTCTGCGAGTTCCTCCCGAGCTTCTCTACCAGCTCCGCAACGACACTACTGTGTCACCCAATGGCATCGCCTTCGTCAAGGTACAGCCCCTCCTGACCTCTCCTCTGATGAGCTTGTTGTCCTGGAAAACCACTTGGCCCCATTATGAATCATGTCTCTGAGTCCTCCAGCGATGCAGATTTATTATGCTTCATTAGCTGCTGTGAATGCTGAGCACGTCAACACAAAGCCCACTTCATGCTCTGCATCCCTCCATTCAAGCTTCTCTTTGATTCGCTTATTGCTCCACACTCCCTGGCTCCTGTCCCACAGTCTCATTACATAACACACACACGCAAACATACCACTGCACAGTGAACCAGTATTTACTGAGGTTATAATAAGACACAGAATGAATCCAGATTCAGTTAGATTTTTCCCTACAGCTGGATTTTGGCAGAATCCAGTCAGATGAGCTAAACCAGGCTAACCTTGTTTTGCTTTCTTTCTGATGTGTTTGCTAGATGCATCCTTATTTGCTCGTGCAGAGCCAAAATATTACGTTGCACAACATCAACATGGAATGCAAATGTCAAACAGCAGTGCAGTTAGCAAAGACTGCTAATCAAAAGATTGGGTGCTGATAATCAAGGGGTCAGGTGCATACACCTCTAACGCAAACACCCTGAAAGTGGAGAGAGAAGACACGGGGACCAGGTACCATTGTGTAGCTGTGTTTTAGCACCTTCACACTGGTTGTTATAATGATAAATAAAGATTGTTAATTAATACAATTAAAAAAGAAATACATCAGATCCTATTCTGATGTATTTTTACAGTTCTCTTAAAGGTACCGTGTGTAGAATTTTGTGATATCTAGTGTTGAAATTGCATGTTGCAGTGGAACACCCCTCACCCTCTCCTTCCAAACATGAAAAAGAAACTGTGGTAGCCTTTAATTGTCATAAAACCTGAAAAGGTGTTTAGTGTGTCCAATCTGGGCTACTGTAAAAAAACATGGCGGCCTCCGTAGAGAGGGTCCCCTCGATGTGAATATAAAGTATTTGAATATAAAGGGCCTTTTCTGGGGTAAAGGAAACTACAATTCATTTAATTTAGATGAAATGAACTAGTGAAAACATCATGAGGATTATTCTACATAAAATTTCTGCCAATAGATCCCTTTCACTTCATCTTACACACTGGACCTTTAACACGTGTAATGATGACAGTGGGCATCATCACATCATTGGTTCAGGTTTTCCCTGTTAATAAAAGGCATAAGGTTGTGAAGACTTTGTAATGGTCAGTCACAGCAATTGTAAGAATAATGTCAGAACTGTATTTTTTAAACAGTTTTGTCGTCAATCGATTGACCAGACAGATCATGACCCTTGATAAATACATCTATATGATCTGTCAGGGGACACAAATCAGATTGGGAGCCTGTTCCATTTTATTTTTATATGCCACACTGCACATATTCTCATGTTTTCACTCTTCATGTTTAGTCCTCAGTGCGTAAAGGAGTCCTGCCCAGCATGCTGGAGGAAATCCTCAACACGAGGATCATGGTGAAGCAGTCAATGAAAGGCTGCAAGCAGGATAAAGCCCTCATGAAGCTGCTTGATGCCCGACAGCTCGGACTCAAGCTCATTGCCAACGTCACCTTCGGCTACGCTGCGGCCAACTACTCTGGCCGCATGCCCAGTGTGGAGGTAAGCAACGGTTGCTCCGTGAGAGTGAGGGGGAAGGAGAGAAGGATGAACTTGTTTATTCATAATATTTAAGTGATGCTAAAGTCTAACAAAGCTTGCATTAAAAAGAAGAAACAAGGAAGAGAGCAACAGATTTGTTTTGGTTTCGTTTTCAAATTTCAGCTTCACTATGCTCAAAGCCCTTTCTGCTTCTAGTGTGAAGAAGCAGAGAAAAATAATCAGGGCCATAGTTGAACCACTGCGCCAGTGTTTCCCAAATCTTTTCCCATAATATTTATTCATCTGGTTCTTGTCATCTGTTGTTTCCAGGTTGGAGACAGCATCGTTCACAAAGCCAGAGAAACCCTGGAGAGAGCCATCAAACTGGTCAACGACACAAAGAAATGGGGAGCGCGTGTTGTATATGGTGACACAGACAGGTAAGCACTCCACTGTCTCTTACCTTGTGATAACACAGTGAACAGTTCTGTCACTATTTTCACTGATTGCACCTGAGCTCTGTTTTCTTGCAGCTCCAACATTTTCAACTATCAGACAGTGTTTGCTGTCATTAACCTCTTGATTGTTTTGACCAAATAGTTCAATGGTCCAAGTTAACTCTCTGTATCACAATGGCTGCAGCTATCACATTCACAACGCTTTGATTTTTTAAATTCTTGCTGGGTTTGTTTTAAACAGCTTGAATTAACTTTTTGCTTCTTTTTGCACATCAGTAACGAAAACAGAAAAAGATCTGCGCCCACATTTATCAAGTGTCTCACAGAAATCCATCTACATGACACTCTTTATGTCAAACCTCTTGATATTTTCAGTTATGTCTTCACAGGATGTGTGAACAGCAATGAGGGCCCAACTAACAATTGTTATAGTTACACCTAAGGAAGGAAGGAAGGAAACTGATTTGAAGCCCAAGAACGCATGTGCTTCTCTAATGACTTCAGATGCACATGGCCATTGGATGGAGAGAACTCAGCCAGTTTTTTTTCAACTGAAAATGTCATATAATGAAATTCTTGCTGGTCCTGTACCGAGATTGTCATCAGCAGGAATCATATGCTGCACATACATTAGCTTGTTCCCGCAAACTATTTATAATGTGTAACATGGTACATTAAGACACAGGAAAGGAAGTCATACTAAGTTCTGATGACCTACTCATTAGTGGTAGGAAATGTCAGAACTTCCTCTGACAGATCAGCCACTCCTCTGATCACTCAGCTTTGTGGCAACTTGCTGTATTCATGGTGACATGTTCTTTGCAGCATGTTTGTTTTGCTGAAGGGAGCCACCAAAGAGCAGGCGTTTAAGATTGGCAACGAGATTGCTGAGGCAGTGACTGCAACCAATCCCAAACCTGTCAAGCTCAAGTTTGAAAAGGTACACACACACACACAAACACACACACACACACACACACACCACACCACATACCACACAAAGTGTCTGTGCACTTTGATTTGGAGTTGTCTGTGCGATTGTCTTTCTCCATCTGCACTCTTAAACATATGTAGAGGTACAATTAAATTCTGTGTGTGTGTCTGTCCGTCCCAGGTGTACCTCCCTTGTGTACTGCAGACAAAGAAGCGCTATGTGGGATACATGTACGAAAGCCTCGACCAAAAGGAACCCGTGTTTGACGCCAAAGGGATCGAGACAGTGCGCCGCGACGGCTGCCCCGCTGTTTCCAAGGTAACAAGCAAACCATTTCTCTGTGCTCTACACCAATCACAGCCATGCCAGCTTTCTTCCTGCTCTCGTTTACTCATGCTTGTCAATCAGGAAAAAGGCCCCGTGGTATTGTGTCTAGACTGAAATATACCAGTGGTAATGGCATTAAATCACAGTCACTGCTCATAATTCCATTTAAATATCAAATCAGTCCTATATCTCTGCTGTTGTTTGATGTCTGTCTACTGTCTTCATTCTCCCCTCTAATGTCTCATGTGTTGTGTCTCATGTGTTGATTGCTTCATGTCCCCCTCAGATACTGGAGCGCTCCATTAAGCTGCTGTTTGAGACGCGGGACATCAGCCAGGTGAAACAGTTTGTGCAGCGTCAGTGTGTGAAGGTCCTGGACGGTCGGGCCAGCATGCAGGACCTGACCTTCGCCAAGGAGTACAGAGGCAGTGGCTCGTACCGGCCCGGCTCTTGCGTCCCTGCACTGGAGCTCACCAGGTGTGTGTGTGTGATTGTCATTGTTATTGATCATATACAGGCAGACAACCTTCTCCCCACAACAACATAAAAAGAAAATAATGAATGAATAAAGTCCTGAGTTGTACTCTACGTGTGAATATATATGTGTGTGTGTGCATGTCCATATGCAGGAGAGTGAGGAAGAGCGTGCTGTCAACTACAGTTACAGTACTCAGTGTGAATCCAATTACTCCTTCCCCACAGTGCTCGTTGTCTAACTGCACTAGCCTGCGTGTACAGTACCTGAGTCTGTTGCTAGGCAACCCAGCCCTTAATGGATAGGGAAAAAAATCTGATTTCAGAGGCATGGGTGAGAGGGAAACACTCAGCCTCATTCATGAGCTCTAGCACAGACAGTACAGTGTTTGTACAGCAACACAAAGCAGCGGCCATGTTGATTTCTGATGTCGCTGCAATATTGTACAATATTAATTATTTGAGTGATTTACAGTCAGATGTGAGCTGCATAAGAGCACAGGTTAAAAACGGATTTAAAGCCCAGCGCTTATAAACAGGGTTTTCTTATGAGTTGCTCAGTTTTGTCAAGTCTTCTGTTTCGATTGATCTCAGACGTATGATGGTGTATGACCGTCGACTGGAGCCCCGCGTGGGCGAGCGGGTGCCCTACGTCGTCGTGTACGGGATGCCCGGCGTGCCCCTCATCCAGCTGGTGCGTCGGCCCATGGAGGTTCTGCAGGACCCGGGCCTCCGCCTCAACGCCACCTACTACATCACCAAGCAGATCCTGCCGCCGCTGGCCCGCATGTTCCAGCTAATCGGAGTGGACGTGTTCAGCTGGTACCAGGAGCTGCCCAGGGTGAGAGGACCAGCTCATTCCAGGGGAAGAGCAGCCACTGTGATTCTTGTGTTACAGTTACAACTTAGAGGCAGCACAGATGATAACCTACTTATATAACAACATGAAAACCTTTAAAACAAAAGAAGGAAGGAGAGGAATTATAATAAAAGATCTGACTCACAGTTGAATTCATTCTTGACGAAGCAAATAAATGGACTTGTCAGCTTCCTGAAGTGAGTAAAATCCCTGTCATAAGCATGTGTTTTTAGTGGAGAGAGAACAAAGGCTGAGGAGAAAATGTCTCTCCTGCTTCCTGCTGAGGATCGAATGAGTCTCATCAAACTGCAGCGCTGCTGCCTCAGTCTGTGGCAATACTGAAGTGAGCATCTGCTCTGATGGAGCACACACGCCACCTGCTGGTCAAGCTGATGCAGAGTTCATCAGAGCAATGAATGTGACCACAAGCCAAAACACAACTTGGCATCTTATGTTGCTGACGTTTGATTGGATTTATAAAAAGAGAAGACCCTACTTTTATAAATACCACAATCATCTGTAATTTGTGAACAGACACCTTTATTTCATACCATCATACTCCACATTATTGCTTGGATTCATTATTTGACAGTGTGGACACATACACTGTTGCGACTGTGAGCACAGAAATCCCTCAGAAAAAAAACAAACAGAGAAAACTAAGTAAAGCTTCAGTTATTGTAATGATATTCATTTTTTTGGTCTGCAGAGGTTAACGTGTGTCCTTCATCTCTCTCCAGATCCAGAAAGCCTCCTGCTCTGCAGCTGCCGGAGGAGAGGAAGCAGGGAGGAAGGGAACCATTTCTCAGTACTTCACCACGCTTCATTGCCCTGTGTGTGATGAGCTGACCCAGCTGGGCGTGTGCTCGCGGTGTCGTGCTGAACCCCAGAGAGTTGCTGTCACACTCTACCAGGACATCAGGCAGTGGGAGAGTCAGCAGGACCAGCTGCTGAAGGTGAGAGGCTGGGGCTGAGGGGACCGATCTTCCTGTTCAAGATCCACTGCTCAGTATGAAGATATAGAAATATTTAAGCTGTCAATGATAAAATAGTGAAATTACATTGAAATAATTAATCTACTTCTCCCGTATTGAAAAATAGAGAATAAATGAAAATGTCAATTTTGTGTATTTCAATAATTTGCCTGCTAAAAATGTTTAGGTTCATTGAAGGTTTTGACATCACACTTGTGCATGCTGCATACTAGACTGTGATTGTCTGCTAGGTTAAGCTGTTTTCAGACATACACTGAACTGAGCTGGGGTTTCTCCAGAGGACGTGTACTTACACACACATCTGCACAGTGAAGCACAAACATCCAAAAAAACAATAAACCAAAACGCACATATAAATGGTCTGTATTTATATAGCTCTTTTCGATATTTGATGACCACTCGAAGCACTTTACAGAACAGTTTTTGCTATTCACCCATTCACACAGTCCAAATATGTGTCACACTTTCTCAATGAGAAGGGACAATTTTGGGGTTCAGTCTTCAGTCATCTTGCCCAAGGACACTTGGGCATGCAGAAGCAGACCTTCTGGATCAAGGATGGCTGCTCTGACCCTTTGAGCCACAGCCCCCACTTTAAAACGAAGAGTAGCAAGTGTCCTTCAAGCCCTGCTCCTGACTAGACTTTATACTACAGGGTTCGATGTGAGTAGAAGTCAGTCAGACACAAAACCCTGCACCTCCACCCTCCCAGTCTCTGCTGCTCATGACCTCAGTCTCGACTGTAACGTAGAGATTGGAGATGAAGCGAAGGAAGTCTGTCATTAAAGTCTGTGTTTTACATGCAGCATTTCTGTCAGAACATGGTGGGCGGCAGAGGAGAGGATTTGAATTCCATCCTTTTCCAACATTTTAATTTTAAAAGACAGTTTGAAACAAAAACAAGCTCTGTTCACACAAAGGTTTCAGCTCTTAATCAGTCATAAACCCCATGCATGCTAACACACCCAAAAAGTATATCACGTAACCATTCATGCACACTGGTCATGAGCGTGCCAGTGTAAACTGAAAGCAGATTGTCTACTCTGCAGGGAGTTGCTTAGTTACAGAAAACAATAACAAAAACAATAGTGTTAAGAGGGATTTCTGTTCTTGGAGTGATCATAAGGTGGGACTGTAACCGACAGTTAAGTGTTTAGTGCATTAACCAGTTGCAGTCGAACCAACCAGGAAGCAAATCTGGGTAATTGCGTCATCGTTTCCAAATGTCTCATGTAGCAGCCCCAGAGTTTTCAAACTAAAGTGGGGCCAACAGCGTTTCCAGACTTTTCCATTTTAGGTGCTCAAAAACTCCAGGGTAGTGTGAATGGCAGGAGTAAACTCAGCAGCAGTGATGCGTTTTAAAACTAAGACGTAGTGGTGTGGATGTTGCCCCAGAGTGGGATACTCCCTTCTTGTCCAACAGTTCTTCATGCCTTGTGACAGGAAGTGTGTTTATGTATTTGTTGATACTTTGAGTCCTATGGATAAAACACCATCCAGATCTTGCAGACTCGTAGTTTCCCTCGTCTTTTCTACCATGTGAATATATAAAGTGTGAACTCCATCATAGCAATTGAAATCACTCTTCCCTCATCGAGTGTGTGTGTGTTTTTCTGCAGGTCTGCAGGAACTGCAACGGCTGTGCAGAGCGGCAGGTTCCCTGTGTGTCCCTGGACTGTCCTGTCCTTTACAAGCTAGCCCGGGTCAACAGACAGCTCTCCAAGGCCCCCTACCTCCGACAGCTGCTGGAGCAGTTCTGATTGGCTCCTGAACCCAGCGCTCCCTGCTGATTTGGTGCTAACTGTTCTCCCCCCACCACCCCATCTCAGTGTTTGATTGTCCATTCAGTTGTATATGTGGTGCTTTGATTAAACCCTGTTGGGGTTCCATCGTCTTGTAACTGTTATTTGTTATTCAACTGTCTGGTTTGAGCCTCCTGTGTGTGGGAGGGGCTCCCTCCCCCTCAGGCCTCTGTTTGTCTTCATGCTTGTTTGCTGCCATCTCCATTAGCTGCTGTTGGCTGAGTGGAGCTGATGTGTGGGGGTGACACAGCTGCAGACTACCTTTCATGGAACTACGTGCAGACGAGTCAAGAAAGACTTGTTGTCTCTTGATAGCGCAAGCAGCAGTTTGAAGTCTTCAGTTTTCAAGGAGCTCTTTACAAATCTCTAAGACAACATTCTGCATTTCTATATGACGACTGCAGGCATGTAAATACTTCCTGTACAGCTCCATCTATGACCCCACTGTTCACTAGCATCAGAGAAACTCCAGCTCTGGCCATGAATGCTCAAACTGTCTTTATGCATTCTCTTACAGGATACCATTTTTCATTCATTTCACTTTGATTGTACTAATCCATTTTGACAGATTTGACACGTCAAACTCTCTTCAGAGTGGAAACTGGATACTATTTCAGTTTTTTTTTTTAAATCTGGGACTGTTGCAATACTGTATTTTGATAATGTATGTCATGAAGAGTCTATTATTTCCCTGTGCATATGGTTTTGTGTACATTACCAATTTTCTGTGCAGAAAGAAAAGCTGTCATCAAACTCTGTAAAGACCTGATCTTCAATTCTACATACAGCCATACACAGGATCTGTCTATTTGTATAAATGTAAATAATGATTATGAAGGAGGTGTTTCTGTGTTTTTAATGGACATTGCTGTAGGTGGAGGTTTGAGATTGATATAATAAAAAGTCAATGTATCTGAACGTCCTCTTTCAATGATTTAGTTCTTTAAATAAAAACTTAATGAATCACAGCAACAACACATGATTTAAAGAACCACAAGCCACTTCACAGGACATGACAAAAACCAAAAATGCCTATTACATAAGTGCACACAACTTCATGTACACAACTATCACCATCACACATTCAATCTAGAATCCAGTTTTGAGACATCCATTTTTGGCAGCATGACGATGGAGAACAGGGCGAGCGGCCATGGCTCAACTCATTCACTCTGCTCATCTGTCCTTGAGCAAGGCACTGAATTTTTACTTCTGTTCCACAGCTGACCCTGACCTTTGACCTCACTGTGGAAGGAGTAGGTCAACACAAAATCCTTCGCAATAAAAAAAAATTGTGTCAGACTTCCGAACCTTCATCCAGCAGTTTTAAAACGTGAAGCTGCCTGTGTTCTGTGAATGATCTGAAGTATATTGAAATCTTTCCAGTTCAGTCTCTCTTCTCTCTGTCTGAGAGCAGCAGCTTCCGTCTGGGGGAGTCTCCTACCAGAGAGATGGAGTCTGAGGAGGAGGCTCCCCCTGCGGACCGAGGCTCCATCACACCGCTGACATCGGGGGGAGACGAAGCCTTGCTGGGTGAACTCACGAGACTCGCTGTGTCGTCCATCTCAATCACCTCAAAGTCTGCATCGTTCCATTGATCCGCCTCGATGTCTGGCTCCTCCTCCTCCTCCTCCTCTTCATCATGGGCTCCTGAATCCAGCAGTGCCTGACGGAATTCACTGTCGTCGGCGTCGGGTCGACCCATGGCGCGGGGTTTCCTGCTCTGACCATTAGGGGCAGAGGCTAGCTTGTACATGACGGGGAAGAGGATGGAGGTGAAGGTGGCAGTGATGAGTGACAGGTACATCAGAAAGGGGTATTGGTAGAACTTTCCCAGGAAGCCTACAAGCGCAGGCAGCACCATCTCACCCAGTGCTGAGCCCACCACAAACACAGCCGCTGTGTTGCCCGTCACTGTGGTGTACTGCTCCATCCAGGTGATGCCACTGGGGAAGGTCGTGGACATGGAGGCTCCATAGAGACCAGTGCAAACCCACAGGACCACTTTCTCACTGCTGAAGAGGCAGAGAAGCAGGGAGGAGATGGTGGTGCCCACCAGGCTGAACAGGATCAGGGTCCCCGGGTACGCACAGGCCGCAAAGAAGATGGCAAACCCCCGACAGGCAGCGAACGTTGCCCAGAACAACGAGTTCAACCCGGCTGCCTGCGACTGTGGCATGTGTGCGTAGTCCTTGGCGAAATTGTAGATGAAGGAGCCGTATGCCACCTCAGCACCCACGTAGCCAAAGAAAAAAAAGAAGAGCAGGATAACAAGAGCAGTGTGGTGTTTGGCCACCAGGGGCTTTCCTGACGACGTGCGAGCTTTGTCATGGGACATGCTGCTGCGGGTGTAGAGGATGAAGAAGAGGAACGAGATGAGGCCGATATAAGAGCCGATCACAATGTAGGCCCACATGGATTTGAGGGTGCTGCTCCTGCTGTGGATGAAGCTGATGAACCTGTGAGCGTCAGAGACGGTGAGGTGTTCTGTGGCGGCAGGAGATGTTGAATTGGTGGGCGTGGGTCCCATGCTGCTATTTCCATCGGGCCCAAACAGCAACTTTGCAATGATTGGAGACACAAAGGCCCCAGCAGCAAAGCTGAAGTGCAGAGCCTGCATGTGAGGGCCTCCCTGCTCGCCCCAGGTCTTCAGTATGAGCACATTCCCACCTGACAGACAGACAGACAGACAGACAGAGCCACTGGTTACAGATCAGCCACCAGAGGCTGCTGTTTACTTTTGCTGTGCGACGTTCTTTGTTTAAGAAAAAACTGGGTGTGATGCACATTCTACACATGACATACCTATCAGAATGGAATGAAGAACTAAACACAAGGGGTTCGGCCTCACACACACACTTTGCCACAGTCAGTTCCACACTCTCCCTTTCTCAATTTTATTTGTATAGCGCCACATCATAATATACATTATCTCAAGGCACTTTACATAGAAGGTCCAGACCTTAAAATCGTATAAAATCTGTAATTGCAGTTCCAGAAACATAAAGGATATGAACGAAACACACACACAGGAAAAACATTAAGATACAACTGAGTGTCTGAATGTTCCTCGTGTGGTTTTGTACTGTGAACAAAGCTTGGTTATGGTTTTGCTGCGTTTCCATATCACAGCCCAGGTGGATGACATGAGCGTGTTGATATGATTCACCGGGCTTTCACTGCACAGCGTGATGTGTCTTACTTTCATATCACACACTTCAGTCTGACTCAGACTGTGGAGCAGGAATTTTTTTTTTTTTTTTTTTTTTTTTTACACCCTTCCCACACAGTGTGAAAAAACAGTAACCTTATACAATCACTTACACGACCTGAATTTACCCTGGGGTCAATAAAGTATCTATCCATCTCTCTCTCTCTCTATCTTTCTATCTATCTATCTATCTAAGTGTTGTCTTACCTGTGTCCAGAACACCCATAGACATCCCAATGCTGGACATGAGCAAAGTGAGGACCAAGGCCTGCGTACAGAACGGGATAGCACACATTCCAAAGGCTGTGACCAGCATCGATAAACCTGGAGAGACAGATCATCAGAAGAAGGTGAGAAGAAGTGTAATGGGCCCGACATCTATCAGCCTTGTGGAAGTGCAGACTAAAGACATGTGTCACAGTGACTACGTTTACATTTACTGCTTGGTGACTCTAGATAACCTGGATGTAAACAAGATGGAAAAGTCAAAAGGTAGTTGGAGCTTTTTTTAAATTAGAAAGAAAACATCCAAAATGGCAAACAGTACGCATAGAGCACTTTTTCAGATTGAGGTTTTAAAACTGGAATCACGTTGGACGTTGAGGCGTGGTGGACAGAATGATGCGAGTAACATTGGGCTATACTCTGCAACATGTAAACAGGAATGAACGGAATATTCTATTTGTCTCATTCTGAATAGAGTCAACTTCCATGGACACCAATATTCTGTCTGTTAGATCCCCAAGCATATTCATCACCATGATGGAAGACTGACAGCAAAGGATAATGCTGCTCACAGTGGGAACTGTTAGAGTCTTACTGTGTAAAGTAGCTTGTGATGACGTATGCTGTGATTTGGCTCTATACAAGTACAATTGAATTGAAATGAATCAATGCCTCATCCGACTGCAGCCTGAAAATCACGTGAGCTGCTTTCAGACATGCTCTGAACTCCTGCCGATCCTCTGGACTTTCTCCGCAGGGGCTGTATGAGTGAATGCAAATGTCCGAGCCTCCAGCGTTCTGCAGACTTTCTCTGCCTGACCCCCTAGTAACTACGGAGGAGTCGATGTGAGAACACAGCAAAAGGTGGAGGGGTCGATGACTCTTCTAGCACACGACAGACAATATTAAAAAAAGATGACAAATATCCCACGATGAAAAAGAGCAGCCACACGGCTCCAGCTAAGAAGTCAAGGTCCTCCTCCAACAGGCAGCTGTGTGCAGGCTTGCCTTCGAGAGTGGCTCTGGGTCTGCAGCTCAGAATAGCAACACCTCTTTCACCGGCATCCATTTGCAGCTACAGCCCAGTGTCTACGAAACCACGTACAATAAACACGTCTGAAGGAGGGCTCACCGAGCAGGAGGTGGGGGCTCATGCATTCGAAGAGAAGGCCCCCTAAGAGGGATCCTCCTATGTATCCCACAGAGCGACCCACGAAGATGTAGGACATGTTGCTGATGTTCTTCTTCACATTCACAGCCAGGTCTTCAAACGTGGGGCCAAGGACAGAGATACCCATCCCCTAGAAAAACAAGAAAATGGTTACAACAAGGTGAACTCCTCCAGGGGAGGTCATGTGACTGCTTCCTCACATTTGAAATCTCATGTATGTGAGAGGTTCGGTGATTCTACACGCAGCACTCGCTCCTGTTAATGAGCACATGTATGAACTACCATCGCTGTTTCAACTCATATGTGACAGCAGTAACCATGGAAACATGCACAATGAGAATCGACTTAACTGCCCCTTAGAAGACAAACTGAGTATTCATGTTGATCCTGGCATCTCTGTCCTTTCATGGATGAGTTCTGTGATCACTGTGGGTCTAAAGGACACTCCCGTACTTTCACTTTCCGTATGTTATACTGCTGACATGAGTATTCATGTGAATGTAAGTCAAGTAAATATCATGTACACACTCTTTGCCCTGTTGTGCTTAAAAAAAGTGCTTGTGTGTGGATTTCTGTTCTTTAACAACCACTGTGCTGCAGTGAACCTTCAGTGGGAGCAGCTGCCTGTGTTCAATAAAGAGGTGAACCAGGCCTGCGTGCACCACATGATCTCTCCTCTGCGACTGAAGAAATTTGAATAACGTGCTGCAGACACTTGGGTGTATGCAGACGAATTCCAGTAATCTGATAATAAGTAAATGGGCTGAAAAGCAACTATGTAAATCCTGTGTGTGGAGTACTACAGCTGATAACGTGACAGCTGGTCAGTACTGGCCCTGAGCTAATGAATATAGGTGTGTTTTATTACTATGCCTTTGATATGACATGAAACACGAGTCAGAACGCTGCTCGTAAAAGAGAAAGAGGCAGATCAAGAAGAACTTATCTGTGCTTATCTGAGTTCAAATCAAATCAAACTGTGTACTTTACAATTTACAATTACATTTGGCTTTACAGGCTGGTACTGGAAGACAGGTGTCATGACTCTGGACTTCGACTCTTAAATGAAGAGTATTTGTAGATTTCGTCATGAACTTATTCTCTTGCTGCCTCCTGATTAAGGAGAGTTTGAGTTTTTGATAAGAGATTCCTTGTTTATTTTGCCTTTTCCTGTGTTTATGTATGTGTTTGGATTTATTTCACCAGTTCCTCATGTGTCTCAGTGCGTCCCTTTGTCAGTTTGTTGTCGTCTTACACGGTCGTCTCACCTCCCTCATCCTTCTCCGGTGACTTTTCTAGCGTCCCCTGGTGTCTCCCGTGCTTTTGCTGTGAGCACTTTTTGAGTTTGATTGGATTTTTGGATTTTGTTTGTTCTCCGTAAAGAACATTGTCTGAATTAAACCTTTTTTTTTTTCTGCATTCTTGGGTCCTCCTGCTTGAACTGAATGTGACAGACAGGCATCTTAACACTGATACAATAATGGATTTAGAGGAGAAACCCTCAGGAAGGATGTGCCTCCTTCATTTTAAATACTTTGTTAAAGTAGACACAGACTGCTCTGGATAATCTAGAGACTGGGAGAGAGTTTGGAGAAATCATTGATGGTCAGAAAACCTACATCATAAAATAACAAACCTGGACTAATATATCAAACTTAATTGAAGACGATGAATATAGCTACTGCTCCAAACTGGACCTGTCCAGCAGTTTGTTTTTGGGAACAAATAAACATCTGTCTTGGTTCAGGAGACTCTCCAGAATGTTTGCTCTCCAGAATGTTTGCTCTTGAAGGTCGACTGTGGGCAGAATTTGAACCATACTCACAGACAGGAACTTTCAGTTCTACACTGCTGCTGAAGAGATGCTGGTGGGTCTGTGGCAGCCACCATGTGATTCTAAATGTGTCTCCTAATTTACTTCATTGTGTACTGACATTGTCCTGCAGGGATAATCGAACTTAGAGCCATGGGGAGGGTGAAGGTTGAGAAGTAAGCAAGCAGGGGCGGATCCATGGGCAATGGCCCCTGCTGAGATCTGACTGGCCCCTGTCCTGAAGTCTAAACTTATTATAAAATCATGGACATTTGTTGAGAAGTTCCATTTTCGAAGTTCTTTTAAACGACATATGTGTTTGAACAAGGAACAATTTTCCTTTCTGTTGAATGATGTGTGGCTTTGCTCGAAGATATCGAACTAAGAGTAAACAAGGAATGACGTGAATGTTCAGGTGAACCAGGAACAGGACGTGGATGTTGACATGTGGTGAATAACTGATCCCTCTGTGTATATTGTGGCTCCTTTTTAGAAAGATCCTCGATCAGAGTTATTTTACTGAAACCATGATTCCCCTCATCATTACAGACTAAATGTAATGAATGCATTAAGAGACATATACCTGTCTATTCATTCCCTCATGTGATCCTGAACATTATCAGAGGCATGTAGGATACTAGCTTGTTATTCTGAACCGGAAGTGTTGCAGATTTGAAAAAGCTTCACTCATGTATGTACCAGGCCCAGGAAGGACGCGGACAGAACCAGGGTGACCATCCAGCGGCCGCACGCTCCGGTCCCGCCCCTCCCTCCGCCGACCACCTGCACCCGGTCGTCGCATCCCGGGTTCGTCGCCCTCTTGGCCGCCTTCAGCGCGCTCTTCAGTCCCCGCCCGGACCCGCCGTCTTTCCTCTTGTCGAACAGGGTGTCCTCCTCCTGCTCGTTGTCCTCCTCCTCCTCCTCCTCCTCCTCCAGGCTGGCGAACCGAACGTGCTTCTTCTTCCCCGCGGATGAGGACATACCTGTCGGCGTGTTACTCCGCTGCTGCTGGAAACGTCGCGGCCGAGGTGAGGGACGTGTCTGCCGGCGTGGTTCCTCCCGTTAGAGGCTCTCCTGCAGTCGAAGCGTTGCAGAGTCGGTGATCATGTCTGTTGTCTGTGAGTCAGTGAACAGCAGCAGCGTCTTTATTTACAGTCTGTGGTCCTGAGCCTTCATCTGTCACAGACACTGTCAGTATGGCTGCCGGAGCCAGAGATCGTCTATTCACAGGGAGCTGCACTCGGTGCGGTGTAGTACCGGTGAAGAAGAGTGAGACAGAGCAGCGTGGACTCCTCTCTGGAGTTCAGAATCTATCCCAGAGTTCACCGCTCTCATTCTCTTATCTGTGGAGTCTCCTGACGTCACCGTGTCTCTGCACCAGCTGCTCATCGGTGATATAGAGGGTACAAGTACTGCAGAAGGTACAAGTACTGTAGAATGTACCAGTAATATAGAATGTACAAGTACTGCAGAAGGTACAAGTACTGTAGAATGTATAAGTACTGCAGAAGGTACAAGTACTATAGAATGTACAAGTACTGTAGAATGTCATATAGAATGTATCAGTAATATAGAATTCAATTCAATTCAATTTTATTTATATAGCGCCAATTCATAATTTACATTATCTCAAGGCACTTTACATTTAAAGGTCAAGACCTTAAAACAATATTAACATAGAGAAACCCAACAGTTCCCACAATGAGCAAGCACAGGCGACTGTGGAGAGGAAAAACTCCCTCATTAACAGGGAGAAACCTCTGGCAGAACCAGGCTCAATGTGGGCGGTCATCTGCCTCGACCGGTTGGGGTGAGGAAAGAAAAGTAAGGGGGGAGGAAAGGAGAGATGGGTGGAAAGCGGGGGAGAGAAGAGAGATGAGGTGGAGAGAGAGAGACCGGAAACAATTTGGCACCATCAAAATCAAGGCTAACCATAACAATAACAATGTATAGATCTACAACATGACTAGATATATTAATGAATTGCTGAGTTCTTGTAATAAATGCTAACAATGGTGATGGTGGTCGTTGTGGTCCTGTAGTCCCGGTGCCGGAGTTATCTGAAACGAGATAGAGAGAAGAGCCAGAGGGACTATGGGAGGACAAAGTGACACTTTGACATGATGACATGTTAAAACTAATAAATAAATAAATAAATGAGTGTGGGGGGGCAGAGAGACAGAGAGACAGAGGGAAGTGAAGAAGTGCTCAGTGCATGATGGGCGTTCCCCCAGCAGTCTAAACCTATAGCAGCACAACTAAGGGATGGTTCAGGACTCACCTGATCCAGCCCTAACTATAGGCTTTATCAAAAAGGAACGTTTTTAGTTTTACTTTAAATGCTGAGACAGTGTCTGCCTCCCGAACCCAGAGTGGGAGCTGGTTCCACAGGAGAGGAGCCTGATAGCTAAATGTTCTACCTCCTGCTCTACTCTTACAGACTCTTGGAACCACTAGAGAGCCTGTGTTTTGGGAACGAAGTGATCTACTTGGATAATAAGGTGTTATCAGCTCTTTGATATATGAGGGGGCGTGATTGTTGAGGGCTTTAAAAGTGAGGAGCAGGATCTTAAATTCTATTCTAAATTTTACCGGGAGCCAATGTAAGGAAGCTAAGACAGGAGTGATATGATCTCTCCTTCTAGTTCCTGTCAGCACTCGTGCTGCAGCATTTTGGACCAACTGGAGACTTTTAACAGTCTTCATGGAGCATCCTGCTAATAGAGAGTTACAGTAATCTAATCTAGAGGTTACAAACGCGTGGACTAGTTTTTCAGCATCCTGCTTAGACAGGATGTTTCTAATTTTGTTAATATTGCGCAGATGGAAGAAAGCTGTCCTAGACACTAGTTTAATATGGGCGTCAAATGACATGTCTTGGTCGAGAATGTATCAATAGTATAGAATTCATAAATATAGAATGTATTAATCGTAAAGAAAATGTAAATATAGAATGTACCAGTAATATTGAATGTATCAATAGTATAGAGCAGGGCTTTTCAAAGTGTGGAGCGCGCCTCCCCTAGGGGGCGCCAGAGTTCTTCAGGAGGGGCGCGATTGTGGTGATGTGAGGTGTTAAAAAAAGCACAGATGTTTGAAATGTGTAAAAATGTGTTCAACAACCATTTTTTAAGAATGAATGGAACAATAAGAATAGTAACTGCAAAAAATGGGGAGGCAGTTGTTTATTTGCTCTCCGAGGGGGGGGGGGGGGCTAACTCTCCCACACTTTGAAAACCCCTGGTATAGAGTATATAAATATAGAATGTATTAGTAATATAGAATGTATAAGTTATATATAATGTACCAGTAATATAGAATGTTCCAGTGGTATAGAATATATCAATGTAGAATGTATCAGTAATATAGAATGTTTCAATAGTATAGAATATATCAATATAGAATGTATCAGTAATATAGAATGTTCCAATAGTATAGAATGTATAAGTAATATAGAATGTATCAATAGTATATAATGAATCAGTAATATAGAATGTATCAGTAATATAGACTGTTTCAATAGTATAGAATATATCAATAAAGAATGTATCAGTAATATAGAATGTTCAATAGTATATAATGAATCAGTAATATAGAATGTATCAGTAATATAGACTGTTTCAATAGTATAGAATATATCAATATAGAATGTATCAGTAATATAGAATGTATCAGTAATATAGAATGTATCAGTAATATAGAATGTATCAATAGTATATAATGTAAATATATTATGAGTTGACTAATAATCTGAAAACACACAGCAGCTTCCTCTATGACTCATGTCATGTGACACTGTGTGTGACACAAACCCTTTGGTATCCTGAAGTTAGAGCAGAGGGAGACCTCTTGTTTTCGCTTCCTCTCTGATCCAGCTGACGCATTCAAAACCAAAACTAAAGGATCCAGGGCAAGCCGAGGAAATGGCGCCCTCTAGAGGGGGATACAAACACTACAACCTAAGTTCTTGACCTTCTGTGTAAAGTGCCTTGAGATAAAGTATATTATGATTTGGGTCTGCACACTCTAAACGTGGCTTTACATCGAATCATCTGTCAGATGAATCAAATGCGATGATGAGTAGAATGAAACATATCGAAGGTCGTCTTCTGTAGGGCTCTTTCAGATATTGATCATCACTACCTGGGTTGTCAAGCATATTGTGACTATTTTCTCTGAGTTTGTTCCATCAGACATAACTGCCTCACAAATTCCCTTAATTCATCATCTACTCACTTAATGACACGAATATGGGTCAGAGACCAGAACGCTGCAGTTCATTCATCATCGTCATTCTTTCAGCCTGTTTGCCTTGTAGGAACGCATCATGAACATTTCAGCTAGAGTTCTATGAACTGTTCAATAAATGAAGCTCAGTGAAGTTCATCCTGTACCAGCCACACGAGAACACATTACACAGAAAGTCACCAAAAGTGTAAACATTTTTTTACTGTCTTGAAAATGTTGAAATCTGATTATGTTTACATAAATTGCATATACTGCAGCTCACCAAACATCCTGCAGTAGATAGAAAATATTTAGTTCACTCATGAGAGAAATGAATAATCAACCACATGCAATAGAGAGCAAACAATATACCAAACTGAGCATTAAGGGAAGAGAGCCGACAGAAATGACACAAACAGGATGGAAAAAGCAAAGCTGCAGTAAAATTTTGAGGAAGGAAAACTATTTGCACTTGCAGCAAAAAACAATGTGCATACACATAAAGAGAAGTTCTGAACAAATCCAGTGGTTGGATTGGACGTGATCGAGCCAAAATAATAAATGCAAACAATAAAATGTTAATAAACACTGAGTCACATAAGCTCATCCAAAAAGCCAAACATGGCACAGGAATCCTGTTTGCCACATGTTCCTTTTAAGTCACGATTAACACAGAAACACGTTGAATGTCAAGGCAGACTCATAAAGCTCTTCTTCTTAAAGATGTGAACTAAAACCATATCTAGATAATAAAAACACTAGATCATGCACTTTTTCTTTAGATGGCACAGATCCCTTCAAGAAGCAGATACAGGACAGTTAGCCAGTGAGCGTGATAAAACAAAGAAGTTTACAATCAAAATTCAGAGGTACAAATTAAGTAATTTCTATTACAAGAAGTTACTTGAGGCTCTCATTGGTCAATATCACAAATTTGAATCAATCTACAAATAAAGTATGAACACAGAGTGTGCTTTAAACAGTCATACATTTCATTTAAAAAAGAGGCTTGAAAAGAGAGGCAACTCATGTGATTTATAATAAAAATATAGATTTAAAGGAGAAACGTTGCCTAAGTTTCTTACAAGTAAAATAAGATATTTCATTAAAGAGCAAAGCCACAGGCAGTGAAATCATTTTCTAAGACTTTGTGGTTTATTTGCTTTTCTCTAGTCACACTGCTCAAAAACAAACACAGAGGGAGCGCCTCTGATGGAAGAACAGGACGGTCCGGGATGGGGAAGTTCTACTCTTTCACAATATCTGAGGTAGAGTGTCCCAGTTCTGCAGAGAATCATCGACCCGCAGCATCTCTACAATGGTGTTTTGTCCTCCAAAGGGTCTCTTGAGTTTCCCATAGATATGTGACAGGTTAGGATGGTTCACTGACATTAACTGTGAGCTTCAGGGTGACGCACGACAACAATAGAACAGGATTAACATTAAAATTTCAGCCATTTACATTTCAGTACATTTTGGTCTTCAGTAAATGAAATTAAGGCTTTAGAGCATTACATTCTCCACAAAAACTAAAAAAACACACATATATATATAAAAGCACTTTTCTATTGAAGGTTAATGACATGGACATATATAAGAGATTCAGTCTCTGAAATAAAAAGATACCATAAATGTGTAATACCCTTTTTATAAAGAACAGAGGAACAACAGATGCACCAGTATTTGTAGTTATTTGTGGAAGTTTTGAGGTCCATCCAAGCACACATGTTGTTAACAGAGTGACGCTTGTTTATTTACCTGGACCTCGTTCGATTGTAGTATATTAGATTGAGTATAAAGTCAAAAGGGAAAATGTTTGGGCCAAATAACAGACAAAAAGAAAAAAAAAATCAAAACTTCCAAACGAGTCTCACCACTGTGTTTTAAAAGAAATACTGCTTCAATTCACTACTACAATCAGTGAACATAGACCTAAACACAAACACAATGTTAATATGTTCCTCATGAATCAATATTTCAGGTCATCACTGACAGCGGGTGCATTAGTACAGGCAAAGTTAAAAGTGAAGTAGTGAGCTGGAGGTCACGGTACAGACTGACCATACTTCCCCCCAGATGTCCTGGCTCCAGTGTGGAGGACAGCACAGCGTGTTGACGTGTCAGTGGTTTAATGTTCTATGTTTAATGTTTTCTGCTTAAAGCTGCTTCCCTTGAAGTGTCTGAGCACCTTTACAGCTCAGACCAGCCCAGAGCTTCACTGACACTAATAATGTCTTTCACTTCACTTCTATGAAGCGATCCTCTCCGTCCCTTTGAAATACTGTGAACTCATCATCCCTGCATGTGACATTTGGTTTGCTGTAGTGTTCACTGGAGACAATGGTCAGTGTTTCCATAGACATCTTTAGCAGGACTGTTTCCTTTGAACTTAGGCAAATCAAAGATGTTGATTAAGGATTAATCAAGTAATCTAGTGTGTTGTTATATATATGCATGTCTCCAAATGTGTAAAAAATAATTGTAAAGATAAAAACTTAACTCCTTTTCCTTATGATTGTCATCTTTAGCAAGACTGTGTAGCTTTCACACTGCATTTATACGAGCGCATACTACAGCATGACTTCTTTCCTGTGACAAATATGAAATATGCATATTTCTTCCCATTTTCATTTAAGCTCACAAAGTTTTCCTGTCCTTTAAGATTAGTTCAGTCCAATTAAAATGCATAGTTCTTCAGGATCACATTCATCGCTTCAACATGTTACTCTATCTGATATGTTTCATTGCTTTGGCATTTTCTGACATTCTCCTTCTCAAGGCAGTCTCTATAATCTAAACACAAACACACACACACACACACACACACACACACACACACGGTATGTTAATGCTGCCGGTCAGCTGCCTGTCTCTCTCTCAGTCTGTTCAGGGTGACACTTAGAGGACAGACTCTCCAGTTTTGCTTTGTGCATCTTCCCGAGCCTTCTCATGCTCTATCATCGTCTGGGTGACATCTTGGTCCTTGCTCAGGACCTCCTTCTCCATCCTCTTGCGCCTGGCCTCCACCCAGGGTATCAGACACAGCACAGCTCCTCCGATAATCGGTGGGATGCCCGCCAGGTAGAAGGCCACGTCGTAGCTGCCCAGCCTGTCCCTGAGGAAGCCTGCAGCAGACGAGGAAAGAGCAAAAACAGGGATGTTGTCAGGATTCCAACAGGGGTAAGAAAAACACAGATGAAGTTTCAAAGCTCTTTGTGAAACACTCATCACATTTTCTGTCTTTCAGCATTAGACCTCACTGTGCACTCCACACACGAAGCTTACGTTACTGTACTTATATCTACAGAGCCTTATGAACATGCACGATGTAGCTTTATTCATATGCATTCCAGTGATGTCTCAAGATCAGGCCTTCACAAACAGACAACTCTGAACACAAGTCTTAATCACAGTGTTTGATTCCAGTGGACACCCTGCAAACCAAAGTGCCACAATGAACACTAGATGGTGCTGAAGACCTGTGAATATATGCAAGGAAAAAGCTCGTGTTTTTCTTTTTTATCTAGAATGTTTCTAGAATTTTAAGGATAGAAAAATGTGTCATTTTATTTATGAGACATCCCACATTAAATTAATCTTTGTAAAAAACAAGTCATATATAGAAAATGAAATATTTATATCATATATGTCATATATAAGTGACTGTAATTGTTAATGGTTCAAAACAGATTTGATAATTTTTTACAATGACCGTTGGTTTCACTTTTCAATCAATCACATTTTATTTGTATAATAATAATAATAATTGAGTCGTTTTTTGAATGTCCAGAGGGATGAGGCATTGCAAATCTCCATTGGCAGAGTATTTCACAGGGCTGGGGCCACTATGCTGAAAGCTCTGTCCCCAAAAGTCTGCAATTTTACTGTTGGTGAGCAGCCTCTGGTTAAAGGATCGTAGATTCCTGGACATTTAGCCCATGCTTTAAACGTGGCGAGAAAAAAAAGAAGAAAGACACATGTTTGGGATGAATCTCCCATTCCCTTTAACAGCCAGGTGAGCTTGTAATAAGAGAGAACACTTCAGTTTGGGCACAAGCAGATAATCTGTGACAGATTATAAACACATTGTGTAGCTACCCATGTAGAGGAATATCTTCATAATGAGCCTTAACATAACAATGACTTATTGAGTCACTGACTTCAAATCATGTATGACTTGAGCTGCCATATCTTTTTGATTGATTTGATTGTGAGGATTGCAGCAGTTAATATTACCTGCAATGGGAGGGCCCACGGTCATGGGCACGGACATCAGGCCCAGCAGGAAGCCGATGGCCTGAGACACATCTTTATCCCCAACCAGCTCGAACGCGATGGGAGCCATGATGCAGATGAAGCAGCCGTCGAACAACCCCATCAGCAGGCACACTGCAATCAGCCCACCAAAGATGTTGCACAGGGGGATCATCATGGACATGAGGCCAATGACGAAGAAGGAAGTTACCTGAGAGGAGGTGAGAAAATACCCAGAAACATTTTCCTCTTGACCATTATTTTTTTGCATCTCACAACCAAGGGAAATGGAATGTATTTACAAGGATCTTTGGCTAATTGGCCACTCACAGCACTTTACAATAAAACTTAGAACATATCATATCATATATCAAAATAGCCTTTAAAAACCCCTACTGGTTGAACATGGCACACCATGCAAACTGGATAGTATAAGGGAGACACATTAGTCCTGATAGCTATTATTTGTTTTAAGCATGTTGTTGTGACAGCTGTCGCCAGGCGCTCACCTGCAGGTACACTTTGTTTACTCCATTAACGTAGTCTGCCGCTCTGCCAAAAATGAGACGGCCCACACAGGAGGTGATGCCAATGCACATGAGCAGAACCTCTTTACTGGCATCTTGTCCAAAACGTTCCTCAACGTGCTTCATCTGTGGACAACAAAGGAAACGGATGAATGCAGCTGTCGCATGGCTCTAATCCAGTGTAACAGAGAGGATCAAAAGAATTCAGAAAATGGGGAAGAGGAAAGAGCAAAAGCAAACACAGAGGAGTACACAACCTAAGCTTTAACTTTCCAGTAAGTCTCAATCTTAATCTCCTTTTTTTATATAGTGAACAAATTCAATTCAATTTTATTTGTATAGCGCCAAATCATAATAGACATTATCTCAAGGCATTTTACACAGAAGCTCAAGACCTTAAAATCTTATTAATATTGAGAAACCCAACAGTTCCCACAATGAGCAAGCACTTTGATGCTGTGGAGAGAAAAAATCCCTCATTAACAGGGAGAAACCTCGAGAGCCAGACTCTATGTGGGAGTTCATTTGCCTCGACTGGTCGGGGTGAGCAGAGAAAAGAGGGGAGAGAAATGACTAGATAAAACTGAAAAGGAGGAGAATATTCATACACAGTGATTTATACAGTATTTGCTGAACACTTGTCATGAATGGTATGGTAATCATTCTGCATACTTTTGAAAAGTTAATCTCGGTGTAATCATAGCTGAGGTTTTGGCAGAGCTGAGGGCGACTTCAGCGATTCCAAGAAGTCCCCAGTTTTCCAGACAGAGTGGTGCCTCCCCCTGCTCTGTGTGCAGGACTTTGCTGTTGTTATCTACGACTGTACATAAAGACGGAAGACATGAATGCTGCCAATTTCAAATCCCTACTCCACAGACATCCAGAAGACATCTGCCTAACATATTTTAGCTCCAAAGACACATGGAGACACGTCATCCTCTATAAACATTACCTAGTTACAACACTCGTGTCAGATTTTCAATGTTCCTCATTGTGTTTAATCTAGTTCCCACTTCAGACCGTGAGAAAAGCACCCCAGATGTGTCCTTCCCACCCCAAGGCACCAATCTGTAAGGCTCAGAGTTCGTGAGGGAAAGAGGTGCCGGCTGTGTGAACTACTGCCAGCTACTTCTACCTCCAGGCAATTTGTGTCTGTCCTGCTCAAAGAAGCCAGAGAGTCTCCAGCCTTTGTGGTCCCCCTCACCACCCCCTATACCCCCTGATAATCACTCGAGGTGACTTATCTTTGTCACAATGCCACAATACGATGCTCTGTATTCAGAAGTGTCCTGCTCAGAGGGGCTTCTCTCACCCAAGAAGCAGTTTGACACTGGGGCATACATGCATCGGCATGAGCATCAGCAGAGGGACGGATGATACACATGATCTCAACAATCCCTTTAACGGGTAAAAACATAGAAACCTGTGAGAGGGAGGCACAAGTCATATTATCCTGCACGTACTGTATGTGGACTGTGGCGGGCAGGTTCAAACCCAGAGAGGCGTCAGTGCTAATCACTGCATCACCATGTAGCCCACACTCTCACACATTACTTACTATTTCTTCACACCAGCACGGTCAAACTTTGTACAAATGTAAAATGTATTACTTTGCTTAATCTTAGTTTTTCTTCTCGATAAGAAGTTGGGTGGTTTTTCATCTGTAGGAGTTCACTGTGGTGCCAAGTGTTGACGGTGTAAGAGCTTCAGCAGACCACGATAGATCCTACTGGTCAACTGGATAAGACACACTGTTCCTCTGCTCCTTCTGGTCAACTGGATAAGACACACTGTTCCTCTGCTGCGACATAACGCTTGCTAATCTTTGTAATGACATGAGGTGGTAATCCATATAACATGGCCTCTGTGTAAATGCTTATGGGTTTTCAGGCAGACGCAAGAAGAAGTACTGAACTCCCTGACGCATTCACACACTGCATCAGTTATGTCTGTTATGTATTCGAGGCTTACTGTGAGGTTGCAGGATGGTGCTGTGTCACGCGTTGAGTTGTTACAAATAAAAAGAAAGAAAATTAAAGTGCACCTTTGCTCCTCCTCGTCTTTAATCAAATCAGATCGTATAGATTGAGCCGTGCTTGCACCACCCAAGCTCCAGTCTGATTTTGGCATTCAGACACAAGCTGATCAATCCCGACGAACTATCAGTCTTTCTCCAAATACTACTACTGTCACCAAAATTACAATACACTGACAACACTGATAAAATGCCAGACAAAGACATTGATTTACAAATACTTACAACAGTATTATATTTTAAATGACAGATGAAACATGTTTGCTTATCAGACCAGCTTTAAAAAGCACCGCAGACTAGAACAGGATGTCGTTTGGATGTTTGCTTTTTAAAGGGCGTACGTGTCTGTCATCATGTTTTCAGGAGCCCAAGCTCACTTCATGTGATGCAACGTGCCTGGCAGAGGGACATGTGCCATAGAACATTTATAACCCTGGGGACATTGTCTCTGTTAGCACATGAGACAATGACCAATTTAAAAAATCTAGGTACATGCCAAACTAAATTTTTCTTAAGATGGTCTCTGTCATTTTAGGTAGTTCTTATCACACTGATGTCTGTTTCGGATAAGATTAGTTCTCATTTCTTATTTTAATCCATCGTGAGACGTTGATACTATGACTCTACAACACGATCACTACTGTGCAGGATCCAAATTAGGTCACCAGGTACGTAATATTTTGGCATCACTTTTGAAGTCGGAAAAAGTGGATACCACAGACTTGACTACACAGCAGTGATCAATAACAGTAACATTCTCATGCAGCAGTTCTTGGCTGCTTAGTGGTCATTAAACTGTACCTGTAGGGTGCTCCTCAATAAACACAGTGAATCAAGCTTCCACTAAAAACAAAGGCAGCTTTGTAAAAAAAAAAAGTACCTTTGTGTTCTGCTAATGTGAATACTTCATGATTCAGACATGCTGATTCAGCAGGGGACATGTGTGGCTGATAAGATCAAACTTTATGTGTTGATTATTTTTGCAAAGTAAGCAAGCAGCAGAGAGTCTATTCATATTCTTTTACTACTCTGCCCTCTCCAGTGCCACACCTTTTATCAACCCATTCACAGAGCAAACTGTCATAACAAGGCAGGCAGGTCAACATTATGTCAAATCAGCAAGACTCGAGAAGAGTGTGTGTTCTTTCCCAATTGGACTTTACTCTGTACAGCTTTATGAAGAACGACAAAAAAACACACACAGAGTTGGGGCTGTGCTCCTCTGAAAGGCTGCACTAAGCATTTTGTTTAAAGAACGCTCACTCACTCACTCACACTCACACACACACACACACACACACACACACACACACAGGTAAGGATATTGCTTTGACTTTCACTCCAAACCTCATCCCTAACATTAGCTATGACCAATTCATGCCTAACCCTAACCTTAACCCAACCATAATTGATACTTGATCACTAACCTTAACAAGGATCTCAGAAAGTAAGTTGTGTTTCATTAGGACTGTGCTTTGGTCCCCATGAGGACTGCTTGCCCTGACAAGTTAAATGTTTATACTGGATAAGAACCTAAAGAGGTAAAAGAAACGAGAACACACACACTTGCACACACACCAGAGAAAGATAAGTACGGCGCTTTCGAGGGCCTGATAGGACTCCCTTCCTGAGTGGTTGAACAATGTGCTGTTTGACCCATGTTTTTCCCTCCTCTTTCTTCCCATGCAGTGTCACAGGGATTGGGGCTTGGCCGTAAGAGCAGAGAAGGGGGTTGGGGGTTCTGTGTCTAGGGGAAAGAGGCTGCTGGCCAGGGGTGGCACTGAGGCTGCAGCCCCTGTAGTGTCCAGGTCGAAGTAGCAGACTGGGGAGAGAAGTGCGGAGAAAACAGGCTGATCTCCCTCCAATAACAGAGTCACCATGTCCAAATAAACAGTCACCTCATGAGCTCTACCAAAACATCCATGCTCTCCTCTGCAGCCCTCTTAAGAAAATGTTTTCCAAAGTCACAGTTTCACAGTTCTTAACCGAAATACAGGCTACTTCAGGAAAGCGACACCTGTTTACAGAATTAAGTCTTGACTGACATGAGAGTTGCGGGATTCTGTCTTCCTGTCATATTGGACGACTTTCTCCAAGACCGCACAGATGGTATCCCACTATGTCACCTGGAGACATAATCCTTCTGTGAGAGAAGCTACTAATGTGAACACAGTTTGTGAGATGCAAACATTTAGAATGGTCATGAGTCTCTGCTTTTGGCACCAGGTTTGTCAGTGTATATATTTGCTTTTCTGACCAGAGTTGTGTGCCCATCTTGGTGAAGGACCTGCCCATTTCCACAGAACTATGGCATAACGGTCTTCATATAAGATCAAAAACAATACTTGGCTGAGTGGTTACAGCACATGGACCTCTCACTCTCATACCTTCCCTGTATTTATTATGTCTAATAAAGCCCAAAAAAACATACTACTTGTGAGGTGTTTGTTAGAATTGTCTGTTAAAAAGGATTCTTCCATCTACCTAAAAATATATTAAATTGCGAACAAATGTCAAATGCTGTATTATTCATTTCATAAATAGATTTGAAAGTACCACTGCCTTACTTCCTCATGGGCAGAGACAACCTGATATACAGTGTATACAGTATGTTCCTAAATACTGAAGTGCACTTTAATAATCCAGCTATCCAGTGAAAAATCCTCACCCAGGTGGTAACATTCCAAACCATCTCAATGCCTGGAAGACTCCAGCTGGGGTTTCAACTTCCCTTCTTCTCACCTTTCATATTAACAACACTCACGTTGCTAATATGTGTTTTGATATCTGTGTTGTTGAAGCTTGTTAGTTGACCTCTGGCACTGACTCCACTCTCGTGCCAATGAACACATCCTAAACATGGGATTAGGATACTGGGAAATCCCAACATGGAATCCCTCAGTTGGCTTTTATGTGCTGTTATTTGTCATCACACTGACCTTCGGCCAAGAGTGATGATACCCAGTAATACAAACAACATATGAACATACACTATTTGTAAAGAGCAATGAAACTGAATTTAACGGAAAGGAGAAACTAGCACAAAAAAACCCCACAAACTTACCAGGTGGACGTAAGGCACAAAGTAGCCATAGAGGGCGGCAGGGATACCGAAGGCCCAAATGCGATATCCCAAAGACTTCCAGATATTGGTGTTGAAGATCTGGCTCATGGGGGGGCACTTTCTGCCAGTCTGTGTGTTAGTGGATCTGATGGGCAGAAGGGGCTTGTAGGTGAAGCCAGCCAGAATCAGCACAAACATAAAGATGCAGAGGACCCGCATGGTGTTATGAAGGCCCACTTTCTCCAGCAGGCCCGACAGCATAAATGGTAAAGTAATGGTGAAGATGCTGCTGCCAGCAGTAACGATGCCATTTACCAGGCCCAACCGCTTCTTGAAATAGTGGCCCAGGATGACCAGGCTGGGCTGGTAGGCAAAAGAACACCCGCAGGCGAATACTATGCCATAGGTGAAGTACATGGGACCCAGGGACCTGTGAGGGGACAAAACAACAGCATACATCACTGTACAGCTTTTCAACTCCCTGCTGACATTAATATTTTTCAGGCCATGTATATATATATATATATATACATATGTATAGCAACAACTTAGCAACATTAAATTAAGCTGCTAAAGTCTAACTGTTAGTGATTTAGTTCATTACAATACACTTGTTAATTAAACTGCTTTGCATTGGTTCTGATAATTCCAATTACAGCTGTGAATGATAAATTCATATTTTTCAGGGTTAATTCCAACAGATGGTTTTGAATCATGATACCAGATGGTTGATAAAGGTGTCCCTCAAGAATTTATGTAGGGCCCCCTGATATTTTACAAAGATAATGTTTTTTTTCCAACTGAGCAATGAAATTTCTATTTCAATATCCTTTTTTTATGCATAAGATACCATCTTTTGTGTCATTGGCTCGACCTTAACCAAGACGCCAGCAGGTCAGTACTTTTTTATCAAGTAAGCTTGTAGTAAATTTAAACTGAAGTGATAGACACATATTTGATAAGCCAATAGTGTGGTTCATCTTGACACACTCTTGTGTTTTCTTTCAACTTTAGAAATTACATCCAATAGTATGTCAAGTTAAAAAATATTGTCATCTAATGGTTTACATCTGAGTAAAGGTACAAGAGCTCCCATTGTTTTAAAAGTCTTGTCTGCGATGTATATATATATATATATCCTGTATCTGCTGTATTTGTATCACATAACTAAGACATTTTGCACCATGCATCAGAACGTGTCTGTCAACATGCCAGAAGTTTATTAAATGCAGCTTGTCAGTGACTTGATGAGTGGTTTATTACTTATTTGTTGCACATGAAGGTGATGAAATAGTGAGGGTGACACACTTGCTGCTTTGCTTGGATCAGATATTTCTGTGTGTTGGTGTTAGTGCTTCCTCACGTGTAGAAAGGTATGGGCTTCAAGGAAATGATTAACAACAGAGTGCTATGCACTGAGCCTCTCAACAGAGTAGTGTTGAAAAGTATTCTGGAAGCCTGATCGTTTCCCAAATATAGAATGAATAAATGCCTCTACAATGTAGCTGTAAGCAGATACATAGACTTCTTTAGAGTTCTAAATCTATAATTCAACTTTTACAATGTGGAAATGAACAGTTAATGAATGTTAGGTAACAAAGCATTTCTTGGTTTTAAAGCTACCTGAGACGTTTACTCAGATTGTTACCTTAATGTTACAGTTAATGTTTTATAACTCACTACAGGAACTTGATTATGTTTCTCATTATATGTACAGGATTTCATGCACATCTGATCATTATCACATAATCATGAACCTCCTCCTAATAATGTCGGTCTCTAGTTTGTTATAATGAATTGTAAGCCATGTTTATTACGATTTCAAAAACTGCTTCTGAGTGATAATGGTGTTAAAAGTTAAAGATATGTGTTACAGGTAAACAGGTTCACTTATCCAAACAGATATCCAAATAAGTAAATCTCGTGATTTTGTAATATAAACTATGAAGAGTTAACTAAATCTACTGGCCAACTGATTACAGTCACAGTTTATGTAGTGATAAGTATGATCCTGCTTGAATTAACACATTTATTTGCTTCCTTACGTGACAAAGGAGCTGGCAAGGAGGCCAACCAGGCCGACCGCAGCTCCGCCCACTGCAGTTATCCTGCAGCCAAAGATGTCGGTGAATACGCTGACGATTGGAGAGCAGAAGAAGATCATCCCCATGGAGAGTGAGCCCACCCATGCTGCAGGAGAAACAGAGTGAGAGCAAGAAAGGGTGAATGAATGAGGAAATCTGACATAACAAGCTGTAAGATTATCATTCACATTCAAAACGGAACATTGCTAAAGATACAAAACAATTGTCTGCTATAAGATGGTTTTAATGACAACAAAGCAAAGCCCAATGATGCAATAATAGACCACTGACACACTCTTGTATCCATGCACACAAACAAATACACCGTACAGCCCGTTTACTCAGGAAACTTTCTTGGGCATAATTATACTCCACATTGTTTGTGTCTGGATACATTTTTCTTTGTAACCTTGAAGAAAACATGCATGTAGCTGTCACTTGGCTTTCTAAGTGTATATGACTAAAACCTGAAACAGCAGGAAAAGAAAGAGTTGAGAGGACATGAAGGAGTGATCAGAAAAACACTTTGGCCTAATATATTAACACTACTACAACACAAAGATAGCACAGAGATATATTTTACCTCTTGGATACATGATAAAAAACTGTACAGCACCCTTTACTAGCTGACACTGTCTACATGTTATCATTTTGTACATCATTTTTCCTTTATGTGTAAAATTAACTGTCAGTGACCACTCAGACAGACCACGTCTGTCCACACTCATATCTAAACTTTGTCCTAAATGGTTATATTTTTTTAAATCTTACACACCAAAGATAATTCACTAAAAATGTATATACGACTTCAGACACACACAGCCACTGTGATGGAGAGAACTCAGCTAATATGTTAACATATGTGAATGCGGGGGGGATAATGACCTGTGAGAAATGTTTATAGAGGAGGAGCACAGAGGACCAATGACGAACTTTGTCATGTGCTGCAAAGACACATCATCTGAAGCGCAACATCAGCAAAACCTGAGGGCTTGTGGTGGGCTACCAGAGAAAAAGGAGGGCCTCAGCCATTTCTGGTTGGGAAGGGGAAGTGGGGAAGAGGAAGTCAAGAGGGTTGACTCCTAAGTCAAATTTCTTGTTTGTCGCTCTACACCCACTACAGCCGCCACTTAAGCTAAATGCTTTTATTGATGAGCTCTTCTGACTTATTATACCTATATATAACAAAACTGTCATCCTTGGTGATTTTTGCTATCCTTCTATCCTCTTTCCTCATGATTTCCTAAATACTAGCTTAAATCAAATTGATGAAGGTGCTACACATTTAAAAGACTGTACCTCAGGTTGGATCCCCACTAGTGGTTTTCACCCTATAAATTGGACTTTTATGTCTCAGATCACAAAGCTGTTGTTTTTAATGTCCCCTCATCTCCACCCACTGTTGATCCCTGTGCTTCTGTCCTGTCACACATTTTTACTGATGACTCTGCGGGAAATTCTGTGACGCTTTCGCCAACCCCTTAAACTCGAGCTCTCTTGTGCAGGAACAGCACCATGATGACTTGGTAAATTCATTCAGCAATATCTGCCTCTCCATCCTGGATGAAATCCTCTCAGACTCAGATAAAAACTCAAATGAAGAAAGACTAAATGTAAATGGATGTCTGATATACTGAAAGTCTTTCTTGACATTTAGCATCCTAAAGCCACATGGTCTGCTATCAGACTTCCCTATAGCTCTCTGAAGTTAATGCTGACGGAACAGAAATCCTGATGTTTGCGAAACCAAATAATGTCAGTCGGATAGAAAGGCAACCTGGGAGCCTAATGTAATACTATTAAGTCAATTTCAAGACAGGTTTTTAAAATGCATTCTGACATTTTACTTTTTCAAGTTTAAATCAAAAATTACATCTTTACTATTATAGAAAGCTGACCTGCACTGCCTTCAATCAGTTTACAGTGCTGCTTCTAGAATTATGACTGGTTCAAGTAAAAATAATATATGTAACAATAATGGCCTCCATAATTCTGCACTGGCTTCCTCTTTACAACCAGTTTTCAATGCATAGGAAGAATTTGCAAACCCTCTATGGTTCAGGGAGCCATCTTAGATTAGCTGGACCACTAAACTCAGGAATGACCTATCAACTGACTTTAGATTTTCTGCATCTGATACTACCTTTAAACCCCTTCTTTTTCTTAATAGCTTTTATCTCTGCAGGGATTTTAATTTAATATAATTGTTTAATGATGTTGATGATTATTACTATTATGATTGTGGTCGTTATTATTATTATCATTATGCCTGGGGGCACTTTTAGGTGTCCAATAATATCACGGTCTGATACTAGATAATAGTATAGGTAGGATAAAAACGACTAGACGGTTGAGGGACAAGCCTGCACATGTGGCACAAGTGCAGAAGTTGTTTTTCTCAATTCTGAGGGGAAAATATTAGGAAAAGGTAGAGCAGCTGGAGTTTCAGTGTTTTTGTTGTCTGTTTTTCACATGTGTAAAGAGAGAGTGCTGTGTCAGGTTTCAGGGATATTACTGGTTTTACCAGTGTCTTTATTCTCTCTGAGTCCTCATCTCACCTCACGCTGTCAGTATAACACACTCTCAGGTTTCCCCAAGAGAAGCAGTGAAGCAGCTTAGAACAAAAACACCCTGCTTTCCTGATATGATAAATCACAATTGTACAGTCTAGCCAGTCAAGTAAATCGATTCATTGTTAAGAAATTCAAACTGCCAAATGAAGGTTGATGTTCAAAGTAATGATGTTGACATGGTAATGGTTTCGCAAGAGATGTTTACCATGATTAGTTTAAACTTTGTGTGTTACATGCTAACATTTGCTATTGTGCAAACTAATAATACACACAAAGAACAGCTGAGGTTAATGTTTATTAGTTTTGTAAGCATGTGGTTATAATAGTACACATTCAAACTGACCTGATAATGGTGGTACATTACAAGTCAATAGGATCACCTAATTTATTCTACTAAATTCTAAATCGTTAACGTCTTTATTAGATTAATCTGAAGGTCAAGTCATTTCTTCCCTAAAGGCAGTAGGATTCTGTACAAAATAACATGTCAAACCATCTCTTACTTTTTGAGACATTTCACTCCAAACTGATTTTAACACTAGGGAAAATGTCAACTGATCACCAAAGAGTTGGACCAAAGCGGTGAACCAACAACTGACTGACATTGCCATCTGTTGAGCTATGCCTTTAGTGTTGCCAAAAATACATCTCCAGGGTTTGTTTCACATATCATCTTTTGGACAGATATTTTGCACAACTTTGTCACACCAGAGAATGTCGAAAGTCTGAGATATTTAAATGATCTCTAATTATATAGAGCTTTTCTAGTCTTGATGACCACGTAAAGTGTTTTTACAGTTTTGCTATCCACCCATTCACACAAACATTCATACAGTGCATCTGTACTTCCTCTATCATACGTCGCTCATACACTGCCAGCACAGTTGTCAGGGGCAATTTGGGCTTCAGTATCTTGCCCAAGGGAATGGGGGTACAGGGCTTGATCCGCCGACCTTCTGGTTAGTTTACGATCTGCTCTATCTCCTGCCTCAGTCGGCCCACAGTCAGGCATTTTTGTACAGACTCTTTGGGACCTTTCCTTCTTCTTAACCAGCTTTTTTTAAGCCAGCACACTGCCAAAACTTCATAAGATTTCTTCCAGACACTGTGGTCGGAAGGACGCCCCAAATTCAATGGGATCTGCTCTGCCTAGTCACATATTTGTGGGGATATCAGCTCCCTTTAAGCAACATAATGTAATAAATGGCAGTGGACAAGAAAGGCAAAGAATCCCTCGAAGACAACAGGAAATTGTTGTTATGGTTTCATCTGCTGGCTTTCTTGATTTAAAAAGCATTTACGCTTCAGACAGAGGAATTTCACATTGAAAAATGTAATTTCAGGATTCTCTCTGTCCCAGTGACCATCCATCGGTAGCCGCGGGACACTGACAGATGAGGCAGAGTTGCCTTAAGATGTCTGTCTGCTTTGCTGGAAAACCCCTCTGCTCTGAACTCAATCACCCCACAATGAGTGAGCCGACAGCAGCGAACACTGTAAAACACTGTTTCTTAAAAACCTGTATTCAAAAGCAACACAGATGACACTATACCGATAGTTCTTGGACTATACAGACGTAGAATGCAAATCCTTGTTTTCCAGTCGTATCAGCAGTTTGCTGTTTGACCCTCTTGTGCTGCCTGGAACATAACAATAAGTGCATGAATCGGATATCGTTAGTTAGGGCTGTAGAGCTTGGCAATTGACCGAAAATGTATTGAAATTGACATTTACAACCTCTCACTGACATTTTCATGTCAGTTAATTCAGTTTCTACTTTCCCCAATGCGTGCATTCAAGAACTATCAGGTTTTGCAGCGGCGGAGCGGCTACATTGAACCGTGCCGTACTACCCTGTCCTCCCTCCTCACTCCTCTGCTGACCTGCACTAACTTTACCAGTTATTGGGACACGTACAGTACTCGAAGTTTACTTTTGTGTTTGTTAGAGTTTATGAGACCCGTATGCAACGTTGAAGAAAAAGTCCAACAATCGAGACCTAACGTGACACACACAGCCAGGACATAAAGTGACCAGAATGATCCAAATTCATGATCTGATGCAGAGACAAGCAGACACACTCTCCTGCAGACAGGAGAAAAAGCTCTTCCCCCAGATTGTGACGCAACTTGGTGTTGCAGAAGAAGTGATGTCCTGTTTATCCATGAACATAAATATGAATTCAGAAGGTTTTTATAAAGATAAGGGGGCATAGAATAATCTTTCATTAATCATTATCGAGGTAAAAGTTTAAAAAGTTTAAACATTGTGATATTGACTTGACATCTTATCACCAAACCCTAGTGAGATGAATTGACAAAGTTTTTATGTAACCATTCATTATTCATGTCTTCTTGCTATTTCAACAGTTTACCCATGACTTTTATTTATGTAGTCAACATTTTTTGTAATTTCCTCCAGCTAATAATTTCAGCCCTTCATTATTAGCATTTCTCCAGTTTCTCCATTTGCCTCAGTGAACCAGTTCCAACATTTATCTTTTTGACACACACACACTTAATCACATCACATGGTGTTACTGTGTTCCAGCTAGGGTTACAGTGGGGTCATAAAAACTGATAATTATTACTATCATCATTTTTTCTTTACTGGTTTTGAAAACGTGTGCATATCTTGTTTTGTCCTCGATGGCCTTTCAGACTCATCAGGTGTCAATGCAATACACACACAAACACATGCACACACACACACACACCAGAGAATTACATGGTAAATGGTCTGTATTCTAGTCTTGATGACCACTCAGAGCACTTTACAGCAGTTTTTGCTGGCAGGTGCAGCTGCCTTGAAAATGGTGTTGTCTGGGTGGACAAATATCAAGTCTGCCAGAGGAGGGAACACCGTATACATGTTGGCTCATCTTACAGAACATCCTCTGACTGTGCAGATGAGTAACAATGGTCTGATGATATAACATTCAAAAGAAGAACAGTCACAGGGAATATTTTCATTTTCCTTTTAATACTTACGTACAAAGTTCATACTTGCATACTTCAAATTATTAATATTCCTTCAAATTAGTTCAGCTTTACTTTGTATGCAAAGACCAACAGGGGTAAATGAACCTTTGGTAAACAATAGCCAATAAGACCAAATGTGTCAAGCATAGAGTGGCCCTAATGGATCCCTGATGATTTGTGAATAAATTGAGTGTTTAAAGCAGCTGGCTGGAGGGTTATCTATTTACCAAAGTAATGGAAACAATGAATGACCAAGCATACTTTGGCTCATACAACAGTGTGCGATAGGCCATTTTCCTGGCTTGGTCAAATAAACAGCTTGTTCCTGTAGCACATTTTAGGAATCTGTTGACTAAACATGCTCTGGATAATATTCATGCTGGAGAATAAAGGCAGGCTTTAACACCAGATACCACTTAAAACTCTGGCTGTTACACTGGAATAAACACAAAGTGATGGTGTTAATAAATTAACTAAAACGCACACAAACACACACACTACACCACGAACCAGATGTCCTGCTCAACATGGAGCCTTGAAATACGGTCTATTAATTGTCTCTGGGGGTTACACATCTTTGCATTTTGTAAACTGCTGAAATTACCATTAACATCTTTTGTCAAGATTTGACAACTTCTTTGTCTTTCTATTCCAACAAATATTAAGTGTGAAATTGTTTTGTTTATTTCAGACAAACTGCTGCTAAAAATACATAATTTCCTGTGGTGGAAAATAATTCTCCTGAGCTTTGCTATAGTTCAACTTCTTTTAATGTCAAAAAGTTGTAGCTTTACTTGAAGTTTTGTGCTACAACTCACCTCACATTCTTTCTTCCAGTGTTACCTGCAGGGTAACGAACACCTCTGGCCTTTCTGCTGGATGGGGAAACACAGTACACAGCACTGGGTCTGCACTGACAGACGTAACGGGTGGCCCAGCTCCATTATTTCTGAAACTGCTGCTGCAGTGGATCCTCCATTTAACAGCTTCGACAGCCAGCTCACTTTACAATCACATTTTTAGACTTATACGGGTCAGGAAGTGAATCACACTGTACTTGAACTCTCTTTTGTCTCACACAGGGCAGAGTAATATTTCTTTTGGTCAAGACTGAGAGGACAAAGAAAGAAAGAAAAGCAAGAAAGTTTTTTAAAAAAGGCAAGAAAACGTGTGGCATTGTGTATAGAGAGCTTTGTGTTTCCCAGCTGGCCTTGGATTGCATCCTGCCACAGCTTTGTTTCCAAACGTTTGTCTCATTAGAAAAAAAATTGGCAACGCACTCTCCTTCTAAAAAAACCAAAGCAGGGCGAGTGACAGGGTTAACGGGTTTACAAGCTGTGGCCTATGACAAGCTAAGCATGTTTGGCACATCACTGAAACTCATTACAAATGCCCCTACTGAGGGAGTATTAACAAAAGAACCACTGGAACATCTCCACAGCTGACTTCTGTTTGCTCTGAAATTTGTATCTGTTGCCATGATAAACCATAGATGAAGTTCTTTGAATATGTATAATCTGGGCTGGACTGGACTTCAAGACCAAAGAAGCACTAAAGTTTATGTTAAATCAAATGTGAAGATGATACATGAGTTGTCAGGACAACAGCTCTCTCATTACTAGTTACAGTAAGTGAGAGGATGATATTAAAGCAGGGAATGTGTTTTTTTTTTAGATAACAGGATCACATTATTAGAAAAAAGCCATGTGGTGCGGGGCTGTTTGCATGCACCTTGGTGTTACACTGATCCTTTCTAGCCTTAATCAGAGAAGCCCAGGTTATTAATTTACTATAGATCATAATTAATCCCTATTCAGACAGGAATAGCTCAACAGGAGGAGGTACAGTTCAAATAATATTCAGCTGGACTCTAGATTTTAGAAAAAAGACATGAATTATTTTTTTTTAAATGTCCCATGCTTTATAACTGCACAAACAAAGGTTTTTTTTAGAATTAAATGTAAACTGAAAAGACACAGAAAGGTCCTCTTGGCCCTGAGTGCACAATGTAGCATCACAATCACTGCTTCATCTCCTACTTTAAGCAGCTGGAAGCCATTTGTACAGAGGTGCTCCATTGGAGCTCTGTTTTTTCTGGCCTCCCACCACAGGAAGAGAAATCTGCATTATGATGCAGTGAAAACGTCAGGGGATCAGGCAGAGAGTAATTTATGGCTGTGTATAAAACAGGGAGAATACACGTCATATGTAGAGTATGCTTGGAATGACTTCCCGGATGCGAGAGGTCCATATGAAAAATGGGAGTTGTGTTCTGTGTAACAGGAGAGAAAAAGGGGAGGCGTGTCAAAGCTGGTTTGTGATTGGGGGAGCTTTTCATCCACCCCATTTTAAGTGCATAGTATAGAAATGGTAACAAGCCATTTCCATACATGTCTCAGCCATTTGCATTTGCCCCAGGGTGCCACAATATGTGCAGAATTACTTCAACTGGTCTTATTTTGTCTCTATGAAGTTTGAAGATGGAATAGTCTCATCAAAGTTATGAGCGAAGTCCTTCATTGAGGTTACTGAACTGAAGGTAAAATATGACTTTAAATAAACACAATACAGAAAATAAAATCTTTTTTTTAATCATTGCATATTGCCGGCAGCACTCACACACATTCTTTTACTCTAACTTTAAAATGCACATATAACAAAGTCCCAGTGCAGAGGCTGTCTGTGCTAACTTTCTAAGCTCAGTAACAGACCTGACTGATCTTATGTCTCTGATGGTGCTGCACTTGATGTTTGAAGAGGAGCTGTCATTTACAAAGTGAATTACCACCAAGACAAGACGCACAAGGGATTAAAGTTAAATCAGAGTTTGCCTCCTTCACCATTTATGAGCTTTAAAGACGAAAAAGAATGCTTCATCCTTCATGCCCACTGACACAAAGCAAGTAACATAAGTAGCTGTTTCTTTTATAGCTATCTTTCTTCTTTTACATACAGGATTGCAAAAGAAGCCGAACTGTGATGGAAACACAGTCAAACGCATCAAATGTCATCAACTGAGTCAATTCTTATTGATTGCATTGACTTTTCAATATATTATTAATACCTAGGGGCAATGACCCCAGCTGTAGAGATTCAGTACATCCCACACCTTTTCAGTCATTCAAAGGTTGCCTGACAGCAGGCCAACATATCAATCTGCTCATGCTGTCTTCCAGCCCCTCAGGCTGTGGCCTGATGATGTGTGTCATGTGCAGGAGCTTTAACAATTGGTCCTTCTGCTGCCACTAAAGGCCTGCTCCAGGCTTTATCTCTTGGCAACCTTCACCTAAACTCACGCTTACACTCCACTGAGATCAAACAGCCTGTTAAATATTAACCTGTGTGTGCTTAAAACTTGTCATATCTTTTTGGACTGCTTAGATCCATATAATGTGGTTTTTTATGACTTAGTTTGCCGAAACAGGCCAGCAATTGGAGCTCCACATTCAAATTTTCTTAAGTTTATATGATAAACTGTTGGGGCTACTTGAAATTAAATTAACGGACTGAGACTATTCCCGGTTGGGTTTCTGCTGGAAAATGACAAAATCTTCAGAAAGTGATTCAACACAGCAAGACTATATAAAGTCTCAAATAAGACAAAAGAAAAATTTAAAGTCTGGGGAGGCAGATCCTTGGAGGGTTGCAAAGACCTCCGTGTTATACCCAACGGTACCCTGACTGCTGTTATGTGCTGGGATGAAATTTTCAGGGCTTGTGCAGTGGGCACTAGGTTCCTCCTGGTGCAGGACAACGCCCGGCCTCATGTGGCCGGAGTGTGTAGGCAGATCCTGGATGATGAAGGCATTGATGCCATTGACTGGCCCTCACCTTCCCCTGACTTAAATCCAATTAAGCACAAGTGGTCGCCAACCTGTCGATCGCAATCGACTGGTCAATCTCAAAAGTTTTCACAGTCAAAGCCTTTGTAAATATTGTGCATTGAATAGATAAAGTGGCCCATACACTGAGCCTTTAGCTGAAATTACTAAAATAGTAAATATGACTTAGTGGGTTTTTTGGTGTCAGGGTGGTAGATCTCAGCTTACGTTTGGAATTAAAATGTGATCTTGGGCTCGAAAAGGTTGGTGACCCCTGCCATACACACAACTGAATCACACTATGAGTTGCCGTGATGAAATTCATGCAAGTTGGATCAGTCTGTGATTTCAGTTTTTTATTTTTATTTTTGCTGTGGTTTTGAATCCAGCCCTCAATGGGTTGGTGATTTTGCTTTCCTGTGAACGTCATTTCATACTTTTTTATTTGAATCTTCTCTCTCCATTATCCTGTGAAAGGCCAGATGGTCTTACAGCTGTATGTCAGGCTGGGGGCTTATTGCATTATGTAAGCATGGCATTTATAATCTCTTGATACAAGTAAAGAGTACACAAGCAACAGCGACACAAAATAACTGCATTACTTCCTGTTGATATGTAGAGGAGCTGCAAAAACACACTAGGGTCAGGGTCAGAGTTCTTGTTGATGGATTTATGGCTCCCACACTAAAATTACGTTCTACCTAATGTTGGCAGGGGCGGGTCAAACTCCAACCAATTACTGGTGTGTCAGCTGCCTGGCTGCAGTTGAGCCTGTTGTTGTGAGCACACTCAGCGTGGCGGCCTTTCACTGACAGTGATACTGAAAAAATGTTTTCAGCTTAACCCCAGTGACAAAATATCGACTCCAGCTGCATGTTTTCCTTAGTCTGAGTGAAAAGGATATTCAGGAGAAGTAGAGGCTCTTGACTTCTCTTTATTGACACAAAAGTATATCAACCACCAGAGGTCAGGTTACTTCAGATTCATCAAAACAGCCCAATCAAGGACTGTAAACCCATGTCTGGTCCAAAGGTCTTGGTACATGCGGGTAAGTGGTTTTAATGGCATGAGGCCCAGGAACAACCTCCATCTGGCATTCCCACAGGGCGGGAACCAGAGTCTGTAACACAGATGTGAAGGCCACCGGCCTCACAGTTCAGACCAGTCTATGAGATGGACCTCCCCGCCCCAGCATCGTGTATCATGATTGGTTGATATACCAAACAAATTTCCCAGGTTTGTGTGCATTAGGTGTGGAGCCAGAGAAGACAACACCTGTCATGTGAGAGTTGAGGATGTTGAGCAGCCTGTCATGATTAACTGGTCTTATACAGAATGTGCTTTTGGAAAATTCTTCATGATCCCATTTGGTTTTCACAAGTGTATTCATGCCACAATACCCAAGATATGATATTTTATATGAGGTTTTAGTGAAGGACGTTTTTTAATAGTTTTCTTCAGTTTTGATGTCACAGGCTATAGGTTCTGTGAAGAGCATACCGTATTTCTTTAGATGATGAAGTAGATCCTGCTGAGACAAAAATGTGCTTGGCAGGACATGGTTGCAATTTACTTTTTATGTTTGAATCTCATTATGTTTAATCATAGGGATAAGATAATTCCATGGTTGTCAAAGAGCTCTAACAATGTTAGTTGATTAAATAACAATGAGCTTTGAGGGGCAGTAAAGAAGTAAATGACTGCCTTATCAGAACAGAAAACTAAGATGAAACCATGCAAACGATAGGCACTAATTAAGAGAAAATAGCAGTGAACAGTTGTCTGCATGATAAATGTAACAAGCTGCCTACCTTATCAACTGAAATCGTGCACACGGAATTTAGTGCCATGTTGTGCAAGAGGTCAACTACAGCTTGTCACAGCTCACAGCTAAGTAATCCAGGGTCCTATTCATTCATCCATGGTTCCAAAAATGAAAGGACACACATACTAATTTAACTAAAACAGGACTAAAGGAAGATGAGTTTCAAAAGCCAACACAACTGTCCAACTATTACAGATGACTTCTTGTCCTTAATGCTTTTATTACATCATTTTGAGATGTATTCTATAATTAGTATTTCAATCCTGTAATGTAAAGTGTTAACATGTTTTCATGTTGAAGTATATTCTCTCAGCACAGGAGTATGAATGTGAGAAGACGCGTGTTGCAACATGTGCGTTGGTATGACTCTGTTGGATCTCACAACACAGGCAGCTCAGATGTGTTTTCAAAGAGCAATCAAATGTATTTCAGCCCCAGAGAAGGACATGAAGTCGATATTATGTACTGTTTGCTAATGGTGGCTATTGTTACTTAAGTATTAATGCATGTTAAAGAACATTAATGAATTAATGAGTAAATGTTTGATTAGGAATCAAGTGAGTTGGTCATAACTCCATGTTATGTGGAATGCTTTCCTCTGTGTTTTAATGACTGGACCATTTGATACATACTGTTCAGTCAAATTGCACCCACTAGTATAAATGAATATAATAATAACATTGTCCCCAAACAAAGTGACTGGGAATATGAGGCAGAATGTGGAGCTGTGTCCCAGTCCGGGGTCTGCATCCATCAGAGGCTGTATTTGAAGACACATTGTGTAAAAGTGACGCAACTAGGTTGTCCCATTTATGCAGCATTTTTTCAAATTTGGACACAGAATGCGTTCTTCCATTTTTCTTAACAATGGATCCAAGGATGGATCCTTCCTGCGCCAACCTGTCCAAGGGTTCATTTCACACCAGTGAAAAAATGCTTAAAAAGTTGAAAAAGTAAGTCCCATTTTTTAATACAAGTATTAGGATTTAACTCTGACAGTAAATGTTAAAAAGCAAAGGGACCAAAAAAAACCTTAAAAAGTATTTACATAAAATTTGTGATCTTAGCAGGTGGGAGTGCTCAAAGCAGCTAATGCTGCATCGGAAACCAAATGTGATATTCAGGCAATTCGTGCTGTGGGATCAGATGTTTATTAACCATCAGAAGGAGGAGGACTACTGACTGACGTGACTACAGTTGCTCATTGTACAGGTTGTGCATGTGTGCATATATATATATATATATATATATATATATATATATATATATATATACTGAACTTTACACACTGAACCTCTCTTTGGTTACTAACCAAATAATTTGCAGTTACCATATCTGCCAACATTTAAAGAATATAAACATCTCATCATGCTTCTTTAATATGTGACTGATAGTGAGTAGCACCAGGTCATATCTAAAGTGCAGAATGGCCCAAGCCTTGCAACTCTAAGATAAAGCCCCACTTGTGCCAAAAACAACCTCCTTATATTGAAGTCATGCTCTAAACGTGCACTAGTGTGTAATGAGAAACATCTGCTAAAAACAAAAGCTGTGGTCATAAATCTTACCTCGGTTTAAATTTCTCTACCGCAGCAGTGCATAGTTTCCCTATACATCCATAAGTGCAAGACACCGAGGGCGAGGACTGCTGGCTGAAGCTGCTGTGGTAGATGCAAGGCAAACTGCTGTCTTAAGATAAATTGAGGTTGCAGAGGTGGGGTCATCTAATGTCATATTAATGTGAGTGTAGTTCCTCTTCAACAGTTTGAGCACAGTTAGTTCCTTCTGAGGACTAACTGTAACTAAAATGAAGGTTTAATAGAAATCCTCATCAAAACTACAATTACTTGACAATAATTTCCTGCCCACAGCAATAAGACTGTACAATTATCACCTCTAATAGTACTTGCTAGTAATTACTGCTGCAATAACTTTATTTATTTATTTATTTTGCACATATTATTTTCATATTAACTGTACTTCATATAGTCATATTTATTACTTTAGCCATGTTCCAAACAAATACTGCTATTTTGCACCTTGTCTCTTTGTAGCTTTTTGTTTTCTTTACTCTTTGTGAATGTCCTTAACCTGCTGCTGTGATACAACAATTTCCCAATTGGGATCAATAACGTACATCTATCTATCTATAATACAAAAAAAGAGAAATGAAGAAGAACAAGTAATAATTTAATGTCTTGTTTATTAATTCCATTTTCAACATTTTATATTCTGTAAAATTGATTAGCTGAATTAAACATAATTGAACTAAAGTAACTATGCATATGATATTATAAGTAATAACATTTTGTCATCATTAAACACTATTTTCTATCAAAGTAGAACCAAGGATATCCTTCTCAATAATGAGGATGACAATGAAATATAAAAATGTTTTGTCCAGCTGTAAGTCATCCCCAGACCTCTCACAAAGATAATCAAATCAGTCTGTGACGACTAACAGTCTTTAAACTGCAGGTCTTATCTTACAAAAAGACCAATATCAGAAGGACAGGGATCCCACCATAATGATCCATGATGTTACTCATTCTGACCCTCACAGTGGCTGGCCCCTCCCACTTCCCCCTTGCCATCCTCTGCACTTCTTCTCTGCCGGTGTCCGACTTCCCAGCCACTCGGCTGGGTGATTAGTGCAGGAAGTACTGAACTTCATGTTTACTTTGGGAAAATGTAAACAGGTTTTGTAACAATACACAGATACATGTGCACTCAAGTCAGGAGCTGGACTGATGCAAGGGAAACAGGGCTGACCCTAACCTCCATTGTTATCACAATAGCATGAAACCTCTAAATCAAAACTGTACATCCTTAGTGACACACACATTGTCAGTGTCACCTGCAGATTTTTTATCTTAAGGGAGAACATTGTTATAAATCCGTAATATATTATTATTTTCTTTTGTGGAGTTTATCATTGTATCACTGATCTGACTTTGCACACACAAGGAAAACCTGGTGTCCCAACAACTGCAAAAGCTCATACCAAGTAGGGACGGGCGATATGGACTAAAAAATGTATCCCGATAACAGAATCAATTATTTATTAAAAATGTATTAAAACGTTTTGGCACTCAGGTTGTCAGAAAACACTGCAAACAGCAAAAACTTAGCTTATAAAAATCTCAAAGTAGTGCAACTGCAAATACAATCTAATAAATTAAGAAACAAAACAAATAAATAAAAGTTCCACAACTCCACTGTACACAGCATTGTTTGTAACCCATCACGGCACTCTTCGTACATCTTAGGCAAAATACTTCCTTGAGGGCATCTTGTACCTAGCGTCCATTTTATGGATCATTCGTTTGAATCCTGCTTTCTCCACAGTATGGAGTGGCAACATATCTTTCGCCAGGCAAAACGCCACTGCCTCCGTTAATTCTTTCCACCGTTTGCTTTGATGATCATACGGTGTGGAATGAGCAAATGCATCGGCTAGTTTCGTCTGAGTTGTTGGTTTCTTACTAGAGGCTTTGGATGAAGATGACGTTGCTTCTGCATCCTTGCGCATTTTCTGGCTATCGTCATATTCTTGAGTGTGCTTATGTTTGAGGTGGTGGAACAAATGAGTGGTGTTACTGTCCTTTGTAGGCACTATTTGTTTGCAAACCTTGCACGTTGTAAATTGCTGCTCCGTGTCAGACTTTTTAAAACCAAACCAGTTCCAGATAATGGAGCTGGAGCCTCGTTTAGGAACGAGCTCCTCGCTGCCTGGCGTATCTGTTCCACCTTCCGCCATTGTTTGTCAATATTTCAAACGTGTTGGGCTGCCAGTGTGTCGTGCACATATATACGTCATCAATGGGAATTTATCGTTTTTATCATGAGATGAAATATTCTTACCCTGGGGAATGTTTTTGACTATATGACATTTCGCACATTGCTAACACCAAGGTGGTGATGTCATACAGCAGAAGAGAAAGCTGTTCACCTCCTGCTGCCATGTAACCATTAAAACAAAGCTGGCTCCAAAGAAGGTGTGCAGTTAGTGAAACGTGACAGCTAGTAAAATTCTAACACTACAACACCACTTACTAGAGCTCCTCGGTGATTCCAACTAAATGCAGCACTGACAGGCAGACCGTAAGAGGTCTAGACGGGGGCTGACAGCTGGGTGAGCTCTCACAACAGATTACAGTGTAAGAGCAGAGAGAGAAAAAAAACACTGCTGTGCATGGTACTCACATCGCAAACATGCTCTTATAAAACAAAACAGCTGAAATTGAGAGGTGAGAAAGCAAAGTCCCACCCCATGAAAGGATAGGATGGCAAACTAAACATATGTTGGAGACGAAAAACAGAAAGATGAAGAAAAACAAACTATAAAAGCGTTGATGCTAGAAACAGTTACTTTTGAACACATAGAGCGCTCAACTTTTTAAATTCACTTTAGGTCTTGTGTGTAGAATTTCAGGAGATCAATCAGCAAAAATTTAATATGATTTCAAAATCATTACCTTAGGATGAGCACTTTCCACCAAGTTAGCCAGGTTGCACCACAATGTTTTTACAGTAGCCCAGAATGGACAAACCAAACACTGGTTCGAGAGAGTACAACCTTTCATATTCTAAGATTTCAAATGCAGCATTGATAAGTCCATGTTTTTGCTTGCAGTCTTTCTCTTCTCTATCTATGTTGGTGCATTGCAGTATATCTTGGCACACGGCTGCCACCAGTAATTCAGAGGAATGCTGTGAAATCATTGGCAGGACTGTGTATCATCATCACAACAGCCACGTGCTGGTGCATGCACAAGGTAACAGTGCCATAACAGTCAAAACCTGGAGGTCAACAACTCGACATGGAACATTTAACAATAACAGATGAAAAGCAAAACTAATTTCAGTTGCGTGCCACTGCAGATGAGAGCCATCACAACTAATAGTGGACAATTCTCCTAAACGCTGGATATCCTAAATGACAAATATGTTGATTCCAATGCCTACATATTTAAAACTCTTACTTTCAACAATATCAATACCAACTACCTGAACACTCAAAACACAGCCGTGGTTAAGATCAATTCTAATACCAGGTTCAAAGATTTAAGGAGACCTTAATGATTACATGTTGAATTTGAACAGGTTCCAGAGGCACAGCGTGTTCTATTACAACACTTCTCTGTAATACTGGCAATATAAAAACAAATTTATCTGCTTCATTGTTATATATTTTAGTTGCATTTCATTGGAAGTATAGAATAGTTTACCTTTTAGACTCAACTTAGTTGTTTTTTAATTACTGTTGATCCGCATATCAGTATTATAATTCTGAGTTCACAGGATAAGTTGTTAGCGTTTGCATGCACAGCTGTGCCCTGGGCCTTGATATCATGTATGGCTTGTGGCCACATTGCAGAGTAACCATCTACGTGGGGTTCAGCAGGCTAGTGCCTCAGCAATTACTTGAAATCGAAGTTCTTACCCAAAGGAATTTTAACATTTGATGAGTCATAATGAATTTTGCTCTCAAAATGAATAAAAGTAACACTAGAGTACTGCCACTGCAGTTAGTTAGGTAAAAAAAAGATATTGCAGAGCTAGTCAGGCGGAGGGCAAAGTGGGGATGGGGATTTGCAGAACAGAGCCAAAGAAGGCTGAGCTGTGAGTCAGACTGAATGACTGGCCAACGGGAAGGGGAATGAGCTGAGGAGCAGACTGGCGAGGCAGGAGGTCAATGCTGGAGACCAGGTGGAGATGAGCAGGTTTTGGAGAGGTGCTTGAGTGGTGAGCGTGGCATGCAGAGGGGGGAGCAGACAAACATGAGATGATCCTGAGGAAAATTATAAATTCTATTTAAATGGTAAACAGTGATATAATTGCATATTTCAATTGTAGTTTCTAATGTACCATCCCATAAAAGAGTTTAATCTCAGAGAATATATAGTAAAAATGTGTGTCAGTTAAGCCCCATTTCTACCGTGAATGTCTGTCAAATTTTATTCAACACATTTAAAACAACTTGGTTGACCAAAGTGCTTCACAAATGCTACATGCTACTGGTCAAAAAACCCACTACAGCCCCACTAAGGAACGCCCGCCTCAGTTTCCTGTGTTTTTGTGACGTCAAACATGTTGCACAAGGTAACAAAAACAGAAAGCAAACTCATCTACTGACAAAAGGAAAGGAGTCAATTGCCTTTTCTTAAATAGGTATATGCGCTGAACTGTTTAGAACCCTACATTTCAGCATAAAAGAGTTATTACATATCACTGTAACTGAAGGGTATACATGGGCTACTTCCAGCCTTGTTGCTGCAATTACTGCAGTTGCCAAAAGGTGTTCATAGGATTCATATATGAATATCAGTTGGAGCTCTAGTGTGAACATCTGCTTTATAAACACTTTACAGGAAGACACTGGAGTGACCAATGTATTGATCACACACACTGCTTTTTTCTCAGTAAAAACAACCTTTAAGTCAACACACACGCTTGCCTTCAAATGGGGTCATGTTTACTGATTTCACTAGAAAAGTTCATATGACCAACCTCTCACTCTTTTGAAAGCTCAGGGTTCACATGTTGTGACGTGTTTGCTGTTTTCAGAAATGACGAAAGCCACATTTATTGAATTCTAGGTGGATATCTTGGTTGATATCTTTTTTTACATGTCTGAGAAAAATATTGATATTCAGAGGCCTAATCCTTTACCTATGTCATTATACCTTTGCATTCATTGCATTGTTACCCGATTGTTTGTATGCTAAACAGTTATCGTCTTTGATAGACACAAACAGTAACGTTAACATTAACAACCATCATGCCACTGTTCACGACGTAAGAGGATAGTTCACCCAAAAATGAAAATTGACTCATTATCTACTTATGAAAGGCATGTTTGGCAGAATTTGAATATAAAATAATCCTAGTTATGTTTTCACTTTTTTTATGAATTGTTGTTTTCTTTACCTTAGAATGGGCTCTTCATATTTAAAAACTTTATATTTACATGGAGGGGGTTCTCTCTGTGGAGGCCGCCATGTTTTTTAACGGTCGTCCAAACTGGACAAACTAAAACCTTTTGAGTTTTCATGACAACTGAAGTTCACCACAGGTTCTCTTTCATGTTTGGAAGGGGAGGATGAGATGAGGAGTATACAGCTGCAGCACCCAACTACACCTCTAGATGTCACTAAATTCTACAACCTGAACCTTTAATACAAACAATTCTGACAAAAAACTAAAATGCACTGCAAGGCATTATTCCACAACTAAAACTAGCCCAGTCTGAACTGCTAATCTGCCTTTTACAGTCACATTTCAATAGCATTTCAACAATGTGTAATATTAATTTTCACACTGAACTGGAGGGTACTCTAATAACTAAATAATAATAAAATAAATGTTCATGTGCTTCATTTTAGAAAAAATAAGTTAAAAGATGTGGTTTCAGTTTCCCCTATTTCTTAATATACATTACACATATAAACAATCTCAATGAATTTCAACAACTAAACAGCTTTAACTTTTTCTTTGTTCCCACTTTCTCTTCTTCAGTGACGTCAATTCTACGGTGTGCTGCCAGGATTTCTTACCGTAAAGACGGAAAAGGCTGCGCAGGTTAAAATAAGATTACCGTAAAGATGGGAAAAAATGGCTGCACAGGTTAAAATAGAAACACTCTGTCACAATCTAATCACAGGTCTGAGTCTGTATAGAACGGCTTCTGGATCCGGTCCGGCTGCCTATTGGTGACATATATCCCAGATGATCCTGGGCGCTTCAGCTTGCTCTTCAGGTGACTCCATGCTTTGAATGTGCACAGCCACCTTCCTTACGACACACGTTTCACAATTCGACGTATTGACGTAATCGATAAGGTCGATTACGTTGACGCATCGCCCCAGCCCTACTGTAAATTACGAAGTATTGAGTCTAATTTGGATGTTGGGGTTTACGGACACATGGATGATACCACAGGAGCAGTATGGAGGCATTTAATGTGTCATTTTATTACGTTTGAAGGGGTCCCCAGTTACCTCAATTGGATTGGATTTGGCTGCAACGCTGTTTACCCCTGAAACTCCAAAAGTGTTTTGTGGAATTAAACACCCACCCCCTCCATAGTTGTGAGTAGATAATAAGTCAATTTTCAATTTTGGGTGAACTATCCCTTTAACCACATGAAGCATTCTGGGTACAACACTTTCCACGTTGTCGCCACGAGCTCCCATGCACCATGTGAGAGTAGCAGCAACGTTTCCCCGGGTTTAAAGCCTCGACAAATGGTGTAGCTCTGCTTTGCATGCTCAAACGCCAACAACAGGTGGTTACAATCACTGCAGAGCAACACATGGTCGTTACTCTTTGGGTTAGTCTCTACGCCGCTTATTACATGACTACGCCACAGTATAATGTGTGGTGAAGGAAAAATGGATCAACAAAGGTATAATGCCATATAATACTATGATCGACTGGGGCTTAAACCTACGTCTAGAAGTAAACAAGTTCTTAGTAAGAAGGTGAATAGCTTTTTCTCTATGCGATTCTGTTTGAGACGTTTATAATTTAAGCTCCACAGTGAACTTCTCTTGAGAAATATGCAGCAGCTGTTACTTGCCAACAACACACACACACACACACACACACACACACACACACACACACACACACACAGGGAAACATGGTTAAATACCTGGGGGATAACTTCTCTGACTCCCACAGCTGTGTCACTGAGGCCGTTGAATTTCCCCTTCCCTCTCACACCATGAAAACATGGAGTGTCACTGTGGGGCAGCTGCATGCCGAAGTGCCCTTGGGCAAGACACTGAACCCCAAATTGCCCCCATAGATGCACTGCATGAGGTGACTGTCAACACTGTACTGCAAAGAGCTTTGAGTGGTCCTCAAGACTAGACAGCTGTAAATAAACACAGATGTACTGGGTGGTGGTAGAAGCTCTTTCACTTGTGTTCTATGACATGGGGCGACAGAGATATTTTTACCCGCAGAGGACGTGTTGAGAGGTCGAAGGTTCCTTTCTGCGCCACTGGCAGCGGAGCACACGTCGGGGTTAGCTTACAGCGGCCCGTTGTGTCCACAACGGTTAATCTTTACACGCTCACGCAGCCCACGTCACCCGAGGCGGGAGGCCGCGCGTCACTCCCGCCCTGCCCTCTGCCCGCTCACCTGTCTTGAAGCGCAGGTCGTCATCCTTCTCGGAGCCGAACTCCCGCAGGAGAGAGAGGAAGAGGATGCCGAAGGCGTTCTGGATCCCGAACACCGAGCCGTTACACCACATGGCGGCCAGCATGACCACCCATCCCCAGCCGCCCTCGGGGTGCACAAACTCGACCTCCTCCGCACCGGGAGCCGCCGCCTGCTGCGGGACTGTCACTTTAGTCTCCCCGTTCTCCTTCTTTTCCTCCTCCGGCTGTCGGTCCTCCGCGGGTGCACCGGCAGCCACCTCATCTTTACCGGCGGTATCCCCGTCTGGCATATTGGTCCCTTCTGTCATCGCTGGGGCTGGTAACGATGCGGAGGTGGAAGCAGGGCTGAGAAGAAAGGCGGGAGCTGGAGCTCGGGCTGTGTGTGAGCGGTGGAGCCTCAGGTCAGGATGAAGCTGCCTCCATAGAAGTGAAGCTGCAGAGTGAGCCGAGCTGCTCCGACACGAACCGTTCTCACTCACCTCACGCTGCTGCTGCTGCAATATTATATATAGACAGCGAGGAGGGGCGGGGCTCAGCGGTACCCTGCGTCCGATTGGACGCTGTCATTTTGGCTCAAAATGAGTAATGGTGATTGATCACCATTGATGATCGATATGATGCATGCACGACCAGAGTAAATGTGGAGGGTATAAAATACACAGGGGATTATTTTTATTGCTGCTGTGTGAGCGGTCGAACTTCCTCTGCCCAGCTTCTAAAAATAGACAACAGATGGAACACGCAGGCAGCCGTGCACGTGGATGTGTGGTGAAAAGAGTCCAAATTAAAGAGTCCAGATTAAATTCCTACATGAAAACAAATGTTATGTGACATTATAAAATATTTATTTTAAGATAATTCGAAGAAACAAAGCTTATTTTCCTCAAGTGTAAGTCTTACGTTCAGAAAATGACATTTCATTTTAATTCCCAAACTCTCAAATTATGAACACGGCCCCTATGTACTCATCCCAAATCAAAGAAATGCTAAAGATTGAGTGCCACTTAAATACATTTTAAAAACATTTTATCAGCACTGCATCTGCAATCTGATTCAATCCCTGTGAAGTCAAAGTAACCAGTCATATTTAATGTTAATCTCAGAATCACTGTGTTGTTAATTATTGTCTAGTTAAAATTTTACTCGTAGATAAAGCAGGAAAAAGATCGTAATGTGTGAAACTGGGGAGTAATTAACTTAACTGCTCAGGAAGACAAACAGAAAGAAGGTAAAGGTGTTTGCTTTGATTTAGATCCCATCAGGCAATGTAATGTAACAGTGGCTACTCTGACTGGTCCGACGACTTCCTGTCCCCACAAGTTTGTAGACAATTCTTCAATAACAGAGGATTCATCACACAAGCGGGTGATCAAAAGAACAAAACCAGGACCCAACAGTGAGCACAGGAAACTATTTGTTAAAAATTAAAACTCGAAAACAAAATGTTTAGAAAAAAGTTTTATTTCCTAACTTTCATTTTTACACGTGCTTATAATTCAGTAGATGACATTTGTTAAGACTGACGAGAGCTCACACGTGCATGACAAAGAACCGTCAGAATGTCACATGGGAAACTAAAGGGGCAAGGAAGACAGGGAATAATAGATCTGTATCCTGACAGCCTGGTGGCAACTCACATGCAAAGTCCTTCTAACAGTAAAAGCTGGCAATGATAAGCACATGGTTGGTTTTATAAACACAGTTCTGGACAATGATCCAGATGCATGAGTGATGACAGCTGTCCAGGTGTCCCATCTCGGACATCAGTTCTCTTCTTTAGCCATTTTGGGTGCCTGTCCAGCCTGATCTTCAGCAACCACCTCTCCCTTCCTCTTCCTCAGGCCCTTCATCTTGCGTGTATGCAGCTTGGACAGATCCTGCTTCTGCATGTGCACCCGGCCAAACTTGGTACCAAAGGTATCATGGGAAATGTTCTTCTTCTTCTTGGGCTGAAACAGAAAAGCAAAAAAGTTAAGAATAAACTTTTTTTTTCAGAACATGGAAATTATACAGACTAATACAACATTAAATTATAAATAAGATAAACAACTAACAACCAACTGTACTACAGGTCCCACTTTCCTACTACTGACAGATCAACACTCCTCAACCCCTCCTGTGAAACTGTCATATTTTCATGTTGTAAACAACGTAGTTTGAGAATAACAGGCATTTTCTAATCTCATCTCATAAACTTTCAGCTATGTTAGCAGTGTGGCTCTATAGGTGATCATGTTGGTAATTAATAATCCACTGGTCTACCATCCAATCATTGGTGTCAGTCTTAAGTTTTTACAGTTAAATCATCTTACTCCACACTGTGAGACAGCATATTACATCAGCTTGTTCCAGCTTCTCAATGATTGCAATATGAAATTTACCTTAAATGTCTCAAAGCAAAGGATCCACACAGCAAATTCAAAAGTTATATTTTCTGCATTGATCAAATTTGAGCAGAAGTAGTGTTATTATACTCTGGACAGAGTCAAAACTCTTATATTTAACTCTTATATGCCAACTCTCAGTTGGCAAATAGTTGTTTCATAATGGAGTGTCAAAAGAAAGTGTCTTTCTTTTGACACTCCATTATGAAATCTCTCAGTGTAAATGTATTAACTCTTTACTTTCCACTCTAAACTCTGAACCTGCTGTGACACCTCAGGGGTGATTTTCAGTAAATTAACCCTGCCCCCATCATCGGGGACACAGAGTGAAGCAGAGACAGAGAGCATCCTTGACTTGTGAAAACTGCTTTGGTTCGTGGATTTAACTTCACACTGTTCGTTAATTAAATGAAGAACCAGCTCTCTGGACTCACTGACTGCGGTTACACCGCAGATCAGCCGTGTGTCGGCTGTCTCTTGTTCACATGCGCTGTGTCAGCTACTGGCGGCGGAGCTGCAGGTTTATCTGCTGCATTTCCTTCAATACAAGTCGGATTATGTACTAAACTCAATGTCAGGACTCTACGGTATGAAGTCCTGCATCGACCGGTCTGTCGATAACAATCAAAGCCAATGGTTGAAACACTTTCTGTATATGTTTCAAAATAAAAGCACTCCAGCGTTTCTGTTGACCAAATCCATTCTTTTGTTTAAAAAGGGTTTTTTATTCTAAAATATTTGCTATTGGATCATATTGTTCCTGAATTTAGTACTTGTAATTCATTTTACAAGATATATTGTACAGAAAGCTCTCTTTTCACAGAGAATGCTGACAAGGGTGTAATATGGTGTAAGGATGTATGGAGTCGAAAAATTCATTATATGTATATGAGCATATATTGTTTATTTTTAATATATGTTTCAAATCATTTTTTAAAATGTCAATATGGTGCACGTTTCAATAATAAATGTGTTTTAACCGAATATGCCCCCTTTATTTCAGCAAACTCTATTTTTCCATTAATTTTAGTAATCAAGAAGAATTATCTATACACCTTTAAGAGTTAATATGGGTTTAACACTTGTACAGTTAACAAATGATCTCATGAGGAAGTTAAAGGTTCAGTGTTAAGATTTAGTGATATCTAGTGGTGAAGTTGCATGTTGCAGCACCTCACCCTCTCCTTCCAAACATGAAAAAGAACCTGTGGTAGACTTCAGTTGAGATAAAAACTCAAAAGGTGTTTAGTTTGTCCAGTTTGGATGACTGTAAAAAACATGGCGGCCTCCGTAGAGAGGACCCCCTCGATGATAATATAAAGTATTTAAATATAAAGGGCCTTTTCTATAGGGTACAGAAAATAACAATTTGTACAATTTAGATTAAACACACAAGTAAAAAAACATCACTAGGATTATTTTATATTCATGCCAATAGATCCTGATCACTTAAATCTTATACAGTGGACCTTTAATGACACTATACAAGTGTTGAAAAAACTAACTCTGGTTAGAATGAAGAAGTGTTAAATTTTAACTCCACAAAGAGTTAATAAATGTGCTGACTCTCCAAATAGAGTTAAATTAACACTTTGTGGTCTGGACCCATATACACACTTCAAAATATTTAAAATCAGCTGACAGAGTTAATTTGGGTATGCTGGTTTTGCTGTGCATGACTTTATGGTTGCATAACTCCATCAAATAAAATATTAAACAATATGGTGAGAATAATTTTAGATTATATTTAAAAAGGGGAAGAGAATAATGTTTTGAAAAAGGAACTGTACAGAGGTTTACATTTTTAAATCTAGGTAAAAACATGACCTTTCCTCTGGCGCCATCTTGAAAATATATTTCCATTTCCACTTCCAACCTTCCAGCTGTGTTTTTTTGTTGTGTAATAAGCAGTATCATGGGGCCTTAAACATTTGAATAGTAAGTATGAAAAACTAACTGAAACTCATGAAACACATTTTGTTAATTTTTGTAATCCGGTTTTTCCAGCACTGGGGCCTCTCATTTTAGTTTGTTCCCATTTGTCATAAAATCAAGTCAAATAATATACAGTAATCTTATCCAGGTGACGTTTACCTTTAGGGCCTTAGGCTGTCTGTGGGCCAACTTGTACAAGTCGTCTGAAGCCAGATGTGTTCTTCTCAAGACAAAGTCAAATGAAGGCCCAATCTCTTCCAGCTCTATCCGTGGTGTCCGACACCCAGACTTCTTCAACAGACACCTGTAGTAACACATTACATCCGTATTTCTGTCATGGTGGAAGTTAGCAAAAAAAAAAAACAGAGTTGATAGTGGTGTAACTTACTGTTCTTCAAACCCATTTCTAGGCCAAGTAGACAGAGTTGGCAATGTGCTCCCTTTTCACCCAAAGCCAAACATCTCTGACCAACTGACATGCAGAGAGGATTTTAAAGTTAGTTTAGTTTCAGTACCTGTAGCTGCGCATGAATATTTTCCCATCCAGGGCAGTGAAGTGTAGAACATGCTCTAAACCTGCCAGACGCACTGCAGGCACAGTGGGGCCTCTGAAGAAGTCTGAACAATGGGGTAAGGAAATGGACAAGGGCCAACATTAGCAGACATATAGTTTTCACCAAAAACAACTGCAGGGAGAATGTATATATCCTGAGTGTGTACCTGTGAGCAGACTCTTCAGACGTTTGTGCTCAATGTCTGTATCAAAGGCCTCTCCGGCAAACACAAGCATAGGTTTAGTTCCCTCAGGACATTTACTCGCCTGCAACACAGAGGATTAAGTATATTTTAGGAGACTTAAGTTAATATCAGTGGAAAACAGGGTAGTCGTCAGAAAATGGTATGTGACTAAAGGAGAGGAAACACTGTCATGGTAACACTACAGTTGAGCCTGTTTCTTGGTTTAGAGTATGCATTGTTAACTGCTATTTAATTCTATGTAGATGATATACTGTGGTCAACCAGTATGAGAATAGTATCACAACCTTAACAGGAGGTCAGGAGTTCATTAATGTCATTGTACTACCATGCTGCCCTACAGGAAACGTTTCACTTTATTTGTGGTCACCTGCTGCCCTCTGCTGGACAGTCTGCATTTTGATTCGGTCTTGTTATTCAAGGGACTGGTTAAAAATAGACTGTAGCAGTGTCTCAATTCAAGGGCTGCATCCTTCTGAGGCTGCATTTAGAGACCGATTGTGTCACAGTGGCCGACCTTGGCCATCTAATTTTAAGATCCCTTCAATTGCGTCCGAAAAAAACGGTCCATCGTCGAGAAACAAAAGGTCCCAAAGGGTGGATCTTTTCCAGCCCAACCTATCTCAGGTATCATTGCGTTTCAGCGGCAAACCGTTTGTCAAAGGGTCAAAGGGTCAAAGGCACCGGCAAGCAACGACATGTCCAATGCTTCAGTATCACGTGACCAAACTTAACCAAACCATGGTACACATGTAAAAAAAACAAAACAAGGGGCATTAAAACTTTCTGTTTGTGTCCAACTTCACTAAGGAGGTGGTCTTCATGGACTGCGTCCTCCAAAAGATTGGTTTGTATTTATATCATATTACTTTTATTGTAAGTTCCAGAATCGGGCACAGCAGGACTGATTCATTTTTATGGTGGATTCAATTTCATTATGTTTTTCTAGCTAAATAGTACTAATACTTCTCTGCTTTAAGTGGACCCGAACACTTTCTAAGTATAAAACAAGGTGAACCTAGGCCTGTTCGATTAATCGTTTTTAAATCGTAATCGCAATTATTTAGTTAGGATGATGTTAAAAATGTGAAAATCATAAAAACGATTTGAGATAAGCTGATCAAAATTCTTTGCTTTTCAGGCTCAAAATAATTGTTAGAACTATCGTGAGGGAAAAGTTCGTGAGGGAAAAATCGGGATATTTATTTGAAGTCATACCGCCCAGCCCTATCCTGCTATTCATTCTATGCTTTCCCACTGCCTCTAGTTATTATGCTAAGCTAACCAAACTGTGTCCTGACTCCAGCCTTACAGGCACTAACATGAGACTGAAATCAAACACACGAATAATGTTGAACTATCCCTTTAAAGTGAAATCCTCCATAAGACTATGGGTAGAAGGTATTTATATAGAATATATATAGTATGTGGGGTCACCTCATACGCTTCATGTGACATGGTAAAATGAATGTGATTAATGTGAAGGTTTCATCACCAGCTGGTTTGTCTATTGAAAATCCAATCTCCTTGACAGACAATTAACAGAATAACCGGCATAGTTACCTTAATCTCACTCAGCGAGACAAATTTCTCAATCCCAAGTTCAATCATATCCAGCACATGGAAGTCAAAGAGACGACCTGCAAACAAAACAAATGAGCTTTTTCAGTGTCTACACAACACACAATCTTCCATGTTGTGATATGTTTAGTGTTTAAACAGGTTTACATATTTATTATGCTGACATCAGACAGATTCTGGGATACATGCATGTTGACTCAACCCTAACAGCAGACGGTCCACATCACAACCTCATTTAATAAACTGTGACATAGAGCCGGTCCAAAAACCTTGACACGTTGGGATTTTGGGTATATTCCAAAACGTGACTTACTAAACCTTGGAAAAAAAACAGCCCCTAAAATCAATTAGATTTACAAACAAAAAATAAAACCATCGATTCAGAAATAGATAAAAAAAGATATATTATCTCGTCTGTATATTTTTACTTTATAACTACTTGAGAGTGAAAGAGAATTTACCAAATATGAGATTATTGGGTCGTTTCTTGTTGTGGGAGCCAAACAGAAACAGAGAGCTGTCTGTCTTCTTGGAGAAAAACTCCTGATGGAGAGATCAAATGATTAGTGATACACCTTGAAAACATTTACACTCATTTAACTGTGATTTGCTGCATCTGCTATGTTTCCTGTACACGTACCAGTGAAGTGGAGTCCTCAAACGGCCGAGTTATGTTCTTTCTGAGAAGAAGTAGAGGATTTTATCCACTGCAGATGGACACTCAACATGTCTCAAGTTAAGTTGTTATGATTGTTTCACTAGGTTCATTCAATATTGATTCTGTTGGTCTGTTTATGATTATCATTTCCCTTTGCTTTGGATAATAATAAACCTGAAACTGTTATCATCCTCTGTTCTGCAGCATAAAAATCCTGATGTGAAATGTGACAACACAGAATATAACATTTAGGAGTATGAACAAATACATTAACACGCGGTAGGAATGTCATAATACTGACATTTTTACTTTGAATATGTAAAACCATTAGTAATGTTGCATAAAGTTATATCACACATTTGGTCATAACAGAATCAGAAATCCTTTATTGTCCCAAGATTGGGAAATTAACAGTGTTGCAACCGCAAGATAATCAAACAAGCATGAAAATGAAGAATATAAAGTAAAGATAAGTTAAAACGAGAAAATACTATATACAAATTGCACTTAGACTTCTGCATTGGTTGTACATGATGAGGTTCTGTGAGTGTGTGTGTGTGTGTGTGTGTGCGCGTGTGCGTGTGAGAGAGGGAGTGTGTGTGTGTGTGAGAGAGAGGGAGTGTGTATGGTGGTCTACTGGGTGCAGTGCTTGTTGTACAGTACAATACACATATGAATTGGTGAAGGTCACTTACTTCTTGTACAGCACAGCATTGGGTTTCTTCAGGGAATACTGCATGAACACATTTATTTAGTTAGTTATTTAGTAACTGTCCCAAAGTGAACACTTCATTTAGACTCCATCACAAAGCACAGTTTTGATGAATAGTCACAAGTTGGAATCTGATGATGAATGTGAGAATCTTCTGATGAAAAATACAGGCCATTATTTCACAATGTCATTAAAACCACATTACCAGTTTGAATTATAGTGGGTCAGTAGGTCATGGCCGTTAACCTGTGGTTGATTCTAGATAACTCATTTATGTAACACACTTTCAGTGTTTGTGCTATGAACATGTTGCATGTTACACATGAATGTGTTTAATACATACAGGAAGGTGACAAAAGGAAAACCGGGAAAATATGTGGAGAAACAGGATAATAACAGCCCCTCATACTTATTGGACACAGGAAAGAAAACAATGTGGATCATTCGCTGTGGCCTGCACAGTCATCACATCTCAACCCAACTGAACATCTATAATGGGAGAATTTGGACTGATGTGTTAAGACTTATACTTCTGTCCCTCCTAGCAGGGGGATCAACATGGGGGGGGTAAAGACTTACGGTGCTTCAACAATTTACTGAGACACTTAATGGTAAATGGTCTGAATTTGTAGAGCAATTTTCCTTTAATTGGTGAAACCTTACTTCAGTGTGGCCCAAAAAAACCAGAAGTAGCTATTAGATCTCTGAAATGTAGCTAAAAGTCATGATGACTTCACGTTACATAGACACGCCTGCGTATATTTGGGTGGCGATGATGAAGGAGTGGTTTTTGTTCTATTCAAATCTTTTTAATTAAATTTTTTTTTAATTCCATTATGTGTTTAAGTGTTTAATTAGTGTTTTCTCATAAAACTCCAATACTAGATACATTATCCATACATGAAGGTTACTGAGCTAAGCCAGTACCTTTATAAGACTTTGGCTTAGCTCCGTAACCTTCATATATGAGTTCTGCCTACTGTAACTTTTTTTCCCGTGCTCTGTGCAGTGCCCAAGTAAAGTTCCTTCAGCCTTTACTCGCATTTTAGTTTAGATTCCGCATTGTCATGGTACAGAGTGTAAAATACCGAAATGTCGAGGGACGTAGTTACAGGACAGTAAAGTAAAATGATTATTATATGTATGTTTTCCTATATGCCCAATTTTCTCCGATGTCCATTCATTTATTTGGACATAGCTACAGAGCGCTTATACGGAATTTGGTTTTATCCACACACAGCGATAGGCATCATAGCATCATGGGTTTCAGGACTGTGTCTGCCTGCAATGCACACTGTCCCCCAATCACATTGCTGAGATGCATGTTAGATCTCTAGATGTACTTGCGTGTAGTCATAGCGGCTCATTCTACGCAGGCGAGCCGCTGTGACAACACAGGAGTACAATTACAGATCTAACACCGGGAATGCTAGAACGCTAAGAAAGGCAAACGCGACGTCATCCACAAAACAGTGAACGTGATTCTGCTGTTGCTCAACAACAAAAACAGAGATTGTCAAAGCAGCAGAAGGTGAAAAGTCGATTAATCTAGCGACAAAGTTGCTCAATTGGAAACACTGCCTGACTTTGATGTGACTGGACTACAAGTCTCTTTGTAATCTGTCTCCAGGATTAAATTAAATATTAGTAATTTCCTAACAGAAATACACATTAACTACCTTTACAAACATAAACACTGAGAGTTAAGAGGAGGTGATGAGAGGAGGTGATGAGAGCAGCTGTCAGGGACGTGCAGACACACATGATGGTGTCGCCATGTCAACCTCATCAGGAAGTTGAGTGGACTATTAGCAGCAGGTTCCCTCGGTGAGTGTGTCATGTGTCTCCTCACATACTGAGGAGAGGAGGATGAAGCTCATGAGACTTACCACGTCCTTGAGAGCCTGTGTGACGGTGAGACTGGTGTTCCCCCCCTTCATTATCATGGCACTCTTCAGGTCCTCGCTCAGCTTCGGCGCTCTGCCTTCTAAGAAGCGCTTCGATCGCTTCGTCTTGGGTTTCCTGAGGACACACACACAACCAAGGACACACACACGACGCCAGGGTTAGCAGAACCCATGTATCCTAAACCACACGTTTGCCCATGCGTGAAGCTAATGTTGACCTGCTACGGCCGTCAATGCTAGGCTAATAAAAGATAGCTTCGCGGGCATTAGCCAAGTTAATTCTGCAGGAAATAAACGTGTAAACGGAGATAGTTCCAGAGGACGAAGTGTCAGACTTACACCACACTGTTCAGCTGCGTCATGTTTGTGTTTTAGTTGGTCTTCCTCACAGAGACAGGGATTCCCACGTTCCTCTTCTGCCTCCACGTGAAACCCAGCGGCGGAAGACAACACTGGTGTTTCTTCTTCTAGGGCCTTTGACGGTGGTGGACATCCTGCTCCAAATCTATCAGCGCCCTCTCGTGTTGCAGTTACACTCCACAGTACCCACTGTCCACCAGAGGAGCGACAGACCAGCATCACTGACATAGACTGGATATATGCACTGACCGTGTTCAGTGTTCAGGTCTGATCCTTGTATCATGTGGTTCTCACCAGCTAATGGTAATGATACTGCTACTACTGCTGCCACTACTACTACTACTGCAACTACTACTGCAACTACTACTACTACTGCAACTACTACTACTGCTGCTGCTACTGCTACTATTACTGCAACTACTACTGCTACTACTACTACTACTGCAACTACTACTGCTACTGCTGCTACTACTACTGCTGTTACTACTACTACTGCTACTATAATGCTGTTTATCTTTAACTATAATAAAGATAAACAGCAGTTTTCTGTCTGATAACCTGTATCTCTCTCTCTTTTGTGCTGGTGGTTTCATTGTCCACGTGCGCAGTAATAGGACCCATGGCTCCAGAGGTGGGAGGTCCTCAGGTGGGAGTGCTGGTGGTTTCTTGAGCCCTCACGTCAGCCCTGCGAAAGATCCGTAACCTCACTAGGACGGGCTCCGGAGAGCCGCACAGTATGGAACAAAATAAACCAGGCAGAGAGTGAAGAGGAGAGAGGAAGATAGAAGGTGCTGGTGCCTGATGGGTGATCCCCCAGCAGTGTAGGCCTATAGCAGCATAGCTATGGATGACTATGGCTCAGGGTTGAGCTAAAAGCTTTATCAAAAAGGAAGGTTTTAAGTCTAGCCTTAAATGTAGAGACTGTGTCTGCCTCCCTCACTGAGAGTGGGAGCTGGTTCCAAAGGAGAGGAGCTTGGTGACTAAAAGTTCTACCACCCATTCTACTCTTAGTAACTCTAGGCACTACAAGGAGACCAGGGTTTAGGGAGCGAAGTGGTCTGTGGGGGCAGTAAGGGGTTAAGAGCTCTTTAATATATGATGGGGCCTAATTTTTGAGGGCCTTATAAGTTAGTAGGAGGATTTTGAACTCTATCCTCTGTTTAACAGGGAGCCAGTGAAGTGAAGCTAAGTCAGGAGTAATGTGATCCCGTCTTCTGGTTCCTGTCAGTACTCGTGCAGCAGCATTCTGCACTAGCTGAAATGTTCCTAAGGATCTGCTGGGACATCCTGATAATAGGGAGTTGCAGTAGTCTAGCCTAGACGTAATAAAGGCATGAATCAGTTTTTCAGAATCCTGTTTTGACAGGATATGTCTGATTCTCTTTATATTACGCACATGAAAGAAAGCTATTCTGGAGGTTTGACTAATTTGTCAGGTAAATGACAGATCTTCATCAATGATAACTCCTAGGTTCTTCACAGTGGAGTTTGGAACCAGGCGGATATCATCTAGGTTAACTGACTGGTTAGACAGAGTTTCTCTGAGATGCCTAGGACCCAGGATTATGACCTCAGTTTTGTCTGTGTTTAACAATAAGAAATTCTGTTTCTTATTCTTCTTGTTTTCTCTAACTTCAAGAAATTGGATCCAATCTGCAGCAACTCTCAAATAATGTGTAAAGACTCAAAGGTACAGTGTGTAGAATTTTGTGATATCTAGTGTTGAAATTGCATGTTGCAGCTGAATAGCTCTCACCTCACCCTCTCCTTCCAAAGGTGAAAAAGAAACTGTGGTAGCCTTTAATTGTCATAAAAACTCAAAAGGTGTTTGGTTTGTCCAGTCTGGACTAATGTAAAAAACATGGCGGCTTCCGTAGAGAGGGTCCCCTCCATGTAAATATAAAGTATTTCAATATAAAGGGCCTTTTCTGGGGTAAAGAAAACTACAATTCATACAATTTAGATGAAATGAACTAGTGAAAACATCATGAGGATTATTCTACATTAAATATCTGCCAATAGTTTCCTTTCACCTAAATCTTACACACTGGACCTTTAACATGTAATGCCCATTCAAAAATCTTGATTGTCATGTCTGAACACCTGATCCTTTATTTAGCCAGGATTCTATGTATTTTGATTTGAAATGAGATTGTGATGTTTCTTTAATAACCTGTCCAAAACTCTGAGTTATTATTTCTGTTCCAGTCAGACCTTGACTTATTGTGGGCTGAGTATGACTGGTCAGCATTAAACTTTAGAACTGGAACAAGTCCAGAGCAACTCCTTCTATAGACGGACCCACAGAGCTGGAAAAGTTTGCTCTATATACACAAAATGTGTAATGGATGTGTAATGAGGCAGAAAAGTGTTCAGTGTGGCTTGTAATGCGTTTTTTATATTGTAAATGCATAAGTGTGCATAAATGCATAGGATTATTTCCACTTGGGATTCATAGCTCCGTACTGTATTGTTTCTTTTTCTGTCAGTATGTTTTGGTGCTTGTTTCTGAATATGTATGTGGGGAAAATTGTGAAGTTTGAATTTGGAAAAAGGTTTCACAGTGTTGAGGTCCTTGTTACATTTCATAATCATCATCATCATCATTTTTAAGATTTGGAAAAGAAAGCCAGTTTGAATATAATCACTAACTTAAAATGATAGATGTCATTTTTCTGTTTCAGTTTCAGGGTCCTGGTGTGGTTGATGCTGGCTCGCTGTATCACTGCCATGGCACACGGGGACACTTGAACAGAACAGAGCCATCTTTCATGTTGTTAGTTACACCAGTGTTTTTCCATCCTTGGAAGTTTCTGCAGTGAAAGTTGACCATTGCTGCCAAGCAGAAAAACACTTCTGTCTGTAGTGACTCTAATGTTATTGGCTCATGTAGCTGGAGACCATAATCTTATATAGAAAGAAATATAATTTGTATTGTTTCATAAGCTATTTAAAAAATGAACCTGTCACAATGCTCATTGCTTTCAAAGCAATGTGTTGCTCCAATTTGCACGTTGATTGAGTACGTTCACTCACTGGCCATCAGATGGAAGCAGAGTCTACCTCATGAAAATGAAATGTCATGATATTAATTCTTCTATTGCTGCTGTCATTTATTTGTATTCGTCTTTTATTTTTTTATTTAGACTCCACTCCTCCCCAGCCCCCGATTCCCATTTCATCGGGTCCATTTTGTTAAAAATGAGTATTTCCTGCTTTTCTTCATCTTAAATCAAAGTCAGTTGAATCATTTTGAAGTGAGGAGCATTTCTTATTTCTCAAAGTTGTCAAACCAAAACATTGAATGTAACTGAGAGAATAGATAAAATATAAAAATCACATAAAAATCCCCAATGAAATAATCAGCTGCAGCCCCAGGTGAGATGGTGAAAAATCAGTTCCATCTCAACCAAATGCAATAGCGAAACGTTTAGTTTAGACATTAATGCACCTTAAAAAAAACAAAAACTGCACTTTAAAGTAAATGTTATGATTAAAACATGTTTTAAACTGTTGCTGCCTCCAAATGGGGTCTCAGGAGATGACTACATATGAATGCTGCCCTCTTGTGGTGTTAACAACCTTAACCAATTGTGTGGGTTTTTGCTCACCTTTTCCAAAATGGCAGAGGCCCTGAACGTTTATTTTTAGCTTTACAAATACATTTATATATTGTTAATTAAAGCTTATAGTTTTATCTGACTGAGGAAAATGTTGATGTTCCCAACAGCCTCATCTTTTCTCTCTGTTGTTGAGCCTTTGCATTACCTGCATTATGTCGCATGACTGCGAGCTCGCTAAGGTGTTACCCTCTGTAATTTTTAAAGGTGACACTACAGCTGTGTTCTCACGACTCTACCGCTTGAAAGCCAAGCACACCGTGTTCACAACCCCGAGGTCACAGTCAAATGTCATTTAGTACAAACAATAGTTCTCTGTTTATCTGTTTCTAGACAAGTTCCTGTCATGTCACTGATAAAGTAGACAGCCATAACAACAGCCAAGATTACCAGTCAGGGCCTTAAAGTCTCATGGTCATGGTTCACTCTTAGTGGGAGAGACGTTACTGTGAGCTAAACCATGAGTCTGAGTCTGGTGAGGATACCCAGATTTAAATACAGCGGAGAACAGCCTTCAGGATCTGGTCTCATTACAAAGTATTCACATGTTCACATGTCCCTTTCCCTTTCCCTACTGCTTCTGATTGACATCTGTGTCTCCAGAACCCTTTTCCAGCAGCTCACTTTTTTATTTCTCCAACACAATTTGGTGTCACAAACAGTATCTCCTAAGTAGTAAGGTTTAGCATGTGCAAATTAAACGTTTCTCCTTGACGTTGCCTTTGCCATGTCTGTGTTTGACGGGATCCTGAAGAAACTGCGTACATTTTCCGACATTTGCTGTCAACATAATTTTCAGTCAAAGTTGATGAATTTGAGGTGAACAGGATAAAGAGAGAGTCCATTGACCTTGAATTTGGATCGACTCAATGTAGTATTAGGTATGTATACACACACACACACACACACACACACACACACACGGTCTAAATAAAGGACACTTTTAGAAAAACAATGATACCAACTGTTTGGTAGCAGCACATAGCCTGCATTTACACTAATGCTTTGCAAGAAATGCAGTGGCTTGAAAGGGATAGTTCACCCAGAAATGAAAATTTACTCATTATCTACTCAACACTAAGGTATGAAGATGGAGGGCGGGTGAAGGAGTTTCACTGCTTTGGTGCACATTGAAGTGACAGCAGGTGCAATGGAGAGGAAAAAGCAAGACAACGCCCAAAAAGAGAATAGTTTTACATGTGGTGGCCACAGACAGTTGTTCTCCCCTTCTCCTTCCTGACTGATTCTTCTCTAGTTTGTGTTCTGTGGGTTTGTGTCCTTGTCACTACTGGTAGCATGAGGTGGTACCTGCAGCCCAACTCCACAAATAGTCAAGGAGGACACATCCATACGTACGGTTGCGAGATTGTTTGCTGAGTCTCCCAGCACAGTCTCAAGAGCATGGAGGAGATACCAGGAGACCAGCCATTACACAAGGAGAGCTGGAGTGGGCATCAACCCAGCAGCAGGACCTGTATCTGCTGCTCTGTGTGAGGAGGAACAGGAGGAGCAGGTTACATGTGTGCATGTATCTGACCAAACTGTGAGAAACAGAATCCATGAGGGTGACATGAGGGCCCAACGTCCTCCAGTGGGACCTGTGCTGCACGATTGGCATTTGCCAGAGAACACCAGAATTGGCAGGGTCAACACTGGTGCCCCATTCTCCTCACAGATGAGAGCAGGTTCACAGGTGACATGCGTGAAAGAGTCTGGATAAGCTGTGATGAACATTATGTTGCCTGTACCATCATCCAGCATGACCGGTTTGGCAGTGGGTCATCGAAGGTCTGGGTAGGCAGATCCTTGGAGGGTCACACAGACCTCCATGTCATAGCCAACGGTACCTTCACTGCTGTTAGGTACCGGGATGAAATCCTCAGAGGTTGTCAGACCTTACGCTGGTGTTGTGGGCCCTGGGTTCCTCCTGGTGCAGGACAATGCCCAGCATCATGTGGCCAGAGTGTGTAAGCAGTTCCTGGATGATAAAGGCATTGATGCCATTGACTGGCCCTCACATTCCCCTGACTTAAATCCAATTGAGCACCTATGGGATGTTATGTATTGGTGCATCCGACGCCGCCAAGTACTGCCACATACAGGAGCTCACTGATGACCTGATCCAGGTCTGGGAGGAGATCCCCAAGGACACCATACCCCGACTTATCAGGAGCATGCCCAGACATTGTTGGGTGTACATAGAGGCACGTGGGGGCCATACACATTATGAGTAACAAAAGTCAGGCAAGTGGGGTAACCCTGTGATTTCATTTTTTTTTTTTGGGTTATTGATTTTGGTTTCCATTGATCGTTGTTACATAATTTAATTCAACAAATTATAGAATGTACATTAGTAGAGATTTTCAACTTGAATAATTCATTCATCAAGATCTGATGCGTGATTTGAGTTTTCCCTAATTTTTTTGGAGCAGGTCTACATTTGTCAATCCTAATTGCTCTGAAAGTTCAAATAAAGAAAAACAACATTTGCACAGATAAGTATCTTTTTTATTGAGGCATCAAGCTCGTAGCACAGATATATTTAGCACATCTTGACCATCCAAAGAACAGCAAAAGAAAGAATTAGAACAGCAAAGTTTCTCCTTCAGTACATCCTGATACATCCTGCAACTGCACCCTCTCTCACCGGGGGGGAGGAACTTTCACATTCCCTTCCTCTGTGGAATTTTTCATAAATTCACAGAGGAAAGAAAATGAAAGAAAAAACACGTTTACGTCAACTCTGAAAAGGATCATCCCTTAAATTCATAATAAACTAGTTTTGAACATTGGTTTTTACATTTGGACAAAAAAATGGGGGAAGAAAAATAAAGATTGGTCCGCAGCAAAAATACAAAATATATTTTGTATAAAATTCTGTTACTGTTCAAACTGCAAAAATGCTTTGAGTTCACAGTATATATATGTATATATAAAATAATAAAAATTTGCCATGATCCACACCAACAAGGCTAAAATGTAGTTAATCCCAGAGCAGTCAGCATTTAACTTAGTCAGTAGTTTTAAACAGTGATAGTTTAAATGTGGCAGATAACTCAGGTCATTTGACAGTAAGGAGTTGTTCATGTAAGAGCAGAGATTGGTCCTCAGGAAAAGAATGACACCACTCCAAAAAGCCAAGACTAACTAGAGCGAAACTATTCCAAGTGCCAGTTCTTACATGAACTGATCCAACCTGGAGTAACCATTAAACTGTAGTAGGTAATTATATGGAGAGAATGTACTGCACTGCAGAGCTGAAAGCAGGTTAAACTCCCACTGTGTCTTCTCCAGTTCAAAATTCAAACTGCATTCTCTGGCAGAAGCGTGAGGAACCACCACGCAGCTCAACGGCAGGCGGAGGAGACAAAAACCTTGGACGTTTGACATCAAGTCATAAATTAGGAAACCTAGCCTGCTTTCAGCACATCGTCTACAACTTGAAATAAGATTACAAATTAACCCGACCCCTTTGAGAAGGAAAAAAGTACCCGCCTATCCAAAATAAATCAGGATGCGGCAGTTCCAACTACAATCTCAGCTGGTGAAACAAGAGGAAGGTGAAGCACACAGACCGACTGACAAAATGGGAGGAAGAGACGGCGCTACACTACACTGTCAAGCAAGCACGGCACTAGTAGTCACATGCACCATAGTGTCCCAGGATTTTCCCCCTCAATGAACAAAGGGCACTGATCCAAACAAAAAGAAAAGAAACTGCTACTCGACCAATTCACTGCAAAAAATGTCTGGACACAATAAATTTAATAAAATGGCAGTTTATGCAGCGGTTACATGTGGAATGATCCGGGATCACCCTGGCATGCTCAGACTGGTGGGCCTCTATTGTGCATTTACAGATTTCTGTATGGGGCGGAAAGAGACAGAGAGAGGATGGATATTATGTGGGAAAAAGAAAAATGCTTTGCTGGGCAACTAAGCAAAAAGTGTCCGATTCATTATTTCCCATTCAGAGTGGGGCGCAGGCGTAGCCGGGAGCACTGGCTCTCGTTATGTCACAGTGCTGGGGCCAGCTGACTGTCTCTGTCTCTGGCAAGGGGAGACCTGCTGCGAGTTGGACAATGGCTGGTCAGCAGAGGGCATTGTGAGCGCTTCGTGTGGGTGGTGGGGTGCTATCCTGGAGTCTACATTCAGCCTGGTCCAGGCTTTTCTCTAGAGACGTGTACATTCGAAAGACGGCTGGACAGGCCACTTCACATGGACTGTGCTACATTCAGTTTGAACACTTTTCATTTAACCAATTAACGCGAATGTAGAAATTTAGAGTTCAATGAATTTCGGGGTGGGGGGGGATTAAAGACCCAGAAGCTTCTTATAGATACAGCACACTGTAAAACAAAGAAGCCTGGGTGCCAAAAAGTGCGTATATCTTAAATGATTCATACATAAATACACATTTTCCAGGCATACAACTTTAAAAGCTCGTCCATTTGTATTAACGCAAACTATATGATTGTACAGGTAAAGAGGCACGACTGATTGAAAGCATGCAGGTACCAATGTGAGCACTGCTTCAAAGCCCAGCAAAGCAGAAATCTGCTCTAGTGCAGTTTACAGCAAGCAAAGACCACACTGACCAACATACTGCAAACCAATCCAATATTGACAAACAGCAAGTATGGCATTCGTTTTCAACAAAACTCTAATATGAAACTCGACAACGATAAGAATGGCCAAAAGCTTACCACGACTTATACATTCAATAACACTTGAGGCAAAAGTCTGGCCTCATTTTAGTATCATGAGTAAACTGGTTTTTAAAGTGCTCGCAATCATTGATAGTGATTCATTAATATTAATTGTCACACTGGAACGCAAACCAGTCGGGTGAGTTGAGTTCATAAAGAGGCAGACTGATCTGAGCATGTCAGGGCCCCGGCCTAGTGCGGGCGGAAGCCTTGTCTGTGGGGGATGAGGGGGGAGACCTGCAGGAATGGACCATTGTACTGGGCACAGGTGGACAGCCTCAAACAGAGCGTGTTTAATTCCTCTACATGCACTTCAAGATCACAGCAAGAGTGAGCTAGAATATCGAAACAGAGAAAAGAGCTTTCATGCAAGAGATCTAAGTCACAGGTACAACAATGCAAAAAACTCAAACTGGAGGTTAAACTAGGGCTCGTGACTGCATCAGCACCAGCAGATTCTGAATGAAGACGGCAGCAGAGGGGGAGGGAGGAGGACGACAAGCTCTCTACTGGGGGATAAGGCCGGCTGCGGCGGGGCAGCCCCGTGCAGCCGCCTTTCTTTTTACGCCTCTTCTTCATCCTCAACCCTCAGCTCTGTTGGTTCTGCTGGCGGCTCTTGGCGTAACTGGTGAAGACAAAATTGTAATCATTGAACTGAGCCAACTGGCGGTCGAGACGCTTGTAGCCCTCAAGTTTCTGGGCAGAAGTAAAGACACTGCGACATTTGGAGCTCTGCAGGGGCAAACAGAAGAAATGAAAAGATCAGTTACTCAGTGACACTTCAAAAATCAAAGTCACAATAAGTAAAACATTGTTTTTTTTATACAAACCTGATTGACAAAAAGGGTAGTCACAAATTTTCCTGGCTTGAACACATCCACCACCTTCCGAACCAAATCATCATACGATGTTGCGGAGAGGTTGGTTTCGAAGCTGACATAGGAGAACTCCGGCTCAGGAGTGATGTGGATGGTCCAGTATGTTCCCTACAGAGAACACAAGCAGAGGGAAATCACAAAACAGTGCAAGAAGTTGGCACGAGGCAGAAACCAGAAATTACGAGGGAGAGTCACTAACGTCAGTTTTCATTCCATTCATTGAGTATCCACAAGGGTTGAACATTGTGGCGTCGATCACAGAACCTGGTATCAGGTCACGAATTCCACTCATCTACAACAAGACATCAAGGAAGCCTGTCAGCGGCGATTCACACTTTCCATATGTTTGTGCCAAAGTACCAGCCAGGCTCTCTGACAGACTCAACCTGTTCCTCCAAACACAGAGATGCCACTGAGCCGACAATAAACACAGATGCTGTTGGTTAGAGCTACTCACACGAGTGACATCACTTGCAGAAACACCATCTTTCATATAGAACTGGTCCATAATGGCTGGATCAAGGTCACTCATCAGAACTTCCAATGTCTGATCTGCATGCTTGTTTTCCCAGAACTCTGGCAAGTCCAGGGTGAAGAGGTACCTGTGGGTGACAACACAATCCACATCTTTATGTCTATTACCATGGATACGCAGCCTTAATAACAAGCCATGGAAGAGGATCTGAACAAGCTGTCATGTTGAACATTCAAATATCATGTCATAATATCCTGATGGGACAGAGTCAGCAACAATACAAGGGTCCATCAGCTGGAATCTTAGTTTTCAAATGCGTCAAAGAGAAATACACATTCGGTGTATTGATGTGGCAATCTTCATTCTGATTCATATGATACAATATTAATATTTATCTGTGAGCATCCACAGAAATAACAAAATAAGGTAATAGGACACTATAGAAAAGAATCTTAATCCAAGTATACAATCATAACAGTTAAAGTAGTCAACATACACCTTTATTGACCCCTTTAGTCTTCCTAAGCCTCCTACACTCTTGTTTCCCTGTCCCAGACCTGTTTCCTCACTCATTAACAAAACAAAATGTATAGATTTAAATCTGGAACATCTGTGGGATACCAAATCATATTATGAGAGTCTGTCTTATAAACCATATTTAATCCCATCTAGATTCATAGGCATATATTTCCTGTCATGATGTAATAAGGGTATGCAGGATGATTATTCATCAGGGCTCTGCATCCTGTGGATTCATGATTTCTGAGATGTTAAAGATATCAGACCAGAAACCTTCAACTTTGGGGCATAATACGAAGCTGTGAATGAGTTTCTAGTGAGAAATGGCTTTCAAACACATGTATTATGTTTGGACTAATGCTGTAATTAGAGTCACAGTATATTTCCATGGTGGGGTAATCTTGTGTGTGTTAAGACTGCGGTCTTATCTCATCTGCTGGAAACATAGGCTGGATCTTCTTTTATCTATATTATCTATCTGGCTGTTTATCCCAAGAGAAATCTAAAAGTCAATACAACATTTTTCAAGGACAAAATGATCAGAATTCATCTTAACAACATCAATAAGGCAGTGAGATATAACAATACATGTGTGATGATAGACACATTCAATATCCTCTATTATATGCGGGCGGGAGGGAGGGTTTGTGCATGGATGAGCATTATGAACTTCCCTTTGCGGACAATAAACAGTATCTATCCAGCCATCTATCATTATTCATTCTGTTATCACAAATTAGACTTATCATTTTTGCCATTTGCAAGGCCTTTTCCATTCTTCCAAACAACATGGATGCAGGAAAAAGTGCATGAAGGCAACACAAACAAACATGGAGGGTGAACGTAGTGATTCAGAATAGGAGAAGGACTCAGATGAGTTAAGAATAAGGAAGGAGCTCTGACACAGACCATAAAATCCTTGCAACAGACTTAAACCACCAGTATGCTCTTTTAGCAACTTCATGTCCAACAGTACAGAGTCTACGAATTAGAGATACTAAACGACGGTGGAAAGAGCTGAACAAAGCCCCTAACTACTAGGGATGTCACAATATGACATTTTGGTGCCACGATTATTGTCAGAGGAAATTCCCGTTTTCAGGATTATCAACACTACAGAAAGAAAAAGACTCACAACAAGCAATATATCACTAATAGATAGTTAATAAATATTTTAGTTAATTACCTATATTATTATCATCATCAACTATATCCAGTTTATGGTGTGACTATTTAAAGTAATTTATGTAAGCTATTTTATTTAGTTTCCTTATTGTGGAAGGTTGGTCAGTGAAATTGTGTTTCATAAGCAGAGCAACTGTTTGGGACCTTTATTGTGAAGGGTCACCGACAGAAGTTGTCAGCATGTCAGCTGGTCAGAAGCCAAAAGTTATCAAGGATTTCTCCTCCCACTGTGAACCCCTCTGACTTTTTTAGCCAGCGTTGGTGGAAATAAGACTGTTACGTCAGTTTCCTCTTCTCAACTAACATTTCAGTGGCTCCCACACACAAGCGCACAGGCAAATCATGTGACTCTTCAGAGGCAGGACACCATAGTTAGATATTATAGTTTTTGCAATATTATGGTTATGAGACATTATGAAACCGCGGTTATTGGAAAATCAGTAAATCCCAACATCCCAACAAGAAGTTTTCCCAACAAAGAATCACAAAGGAGGAAAACACAGCTATTGATACAACTTACCATCTATAAACACCTGGACATCATGTTATGAAATTACCTCTATTGGGATTTGAACTTTTGATCATATCCCACAGGCCTGTCCACTGACATTGACAATACTGTGTGGACAACACATTAAGTATCAACTAATACACAAAGGTGCATGATCCTTACCAGCAGTCAGAGTTAATACGCCCCATGCAGTAGGCTGCACCGTCTGCAAAAAAGAAAAAAGAATTGTTTTAATTTTGTGGTATTGTGGTTTCAGTTCAGTTGCAGATTGAATGCATTGTTATGAGATTTTCTAAAAGGCCCAGGCAAAGCTTCAGTCCTCTCAGACGCACAAAAACAGAAATGCCAGACTAAACATGAAGACACAAAATCAGGGTTTCTGCAGATTTTACCATGTTTAAGACACATTTAATACACAATAATAATAAATTAATCTCTTTTATACAGGCCACAGTATCAAGGAAATCAATGAAAATCAGTAAGATAAGAAGATGAAGCTCAGAATGGTTCACAAAGTAATGTAGTGATTATATTGTCACTACATTCTAGCAGTAAATAAATCCTGTATTACTCACTGAGAAGGTCCTGGGCTGTATAAGAAGCAATACATGGAGTATTTTAAAGGATACAATTTGAATCAACTGGAGCTGTGGTATCAGTGAGTTTCCAGTCATTTTTACCCTCTAATGGCTTTTTGAAGTATTAGACCTGCGGATATAAAAGGAAGGGACACTAGACTGACAAAGTGGATGTGATACATACTTGGGAAAATCTGGCTGAGAAAGTCCACTTCTTCCTGGAAGTTTCGATGAGGGAACTCTTGATGAGTAGGCTTCATAAAGTTCTTGCGGGAGTAGAAGAAATTCTGAAAAAACGGTCAATCAGTGTCATAATTACTCATCGGCTGCACCCATCATATAAGAGCTGCAGGAATCATGTTAATTTGTATTTGACAGGGCACATGCACGTATTAGAGTAAGATATGTGTAATAATGGCCTGTGCCCAACCTCGATGGCGTCAAAGCCGCAGTACTCCCTGGCCAGTTCCAGCAGAGGGACCAGTGCTTGCAGCAAGAGGGTGGTTCCGCACGTCTTCAAAATGAAACGTCTCTTGGAGACAAACATGCTACTCTCACTGTGGAAGGAGAAAATGACAAGATGTGAAACGTTTGTACTGAAACTGTTTAGGTGCCAACACAAGTTATTATACAAGGGATGATTAACTGGTGGTTCTCAATCAACTCAGGCTATATATGGTTACACACGCAAAGATCAGACAGCCTCTGCCCCACTGTACATCCAATGCACCAACAGGCCTGAACCAAGAAAGGGGAAAACATATGTACAGACTGTTTTGACCAATTTTCATAGCTACATTAGTCAAGGATGATTGTAACAGTTATACTAGGAGTTCAATAAACTTTTATGGACTAAACATCTGTGTTTTCATTGAACTTGAACATGACTTATCAGGGAATTATGGATCATTATTATCAAGAGGAGCTGAAATGAAACTCTTGGAAAATGTATTTTAACACACAAATGCTTTAATCATATATTTAAGCACCAATGAAAGGGGGGAGGCAAAATTTGGAAAATGTGGTATGTACAAGTTTTAAGAAATCATAAATGTAAAGGTAGGACTAGTTCATACTATGTCAGCCTGGCTATGTGTCATTTGTAATGTACTGCTTGCAGTCAGTATTAGACAGAAGAATAAATAAATAGATAATTGTACCCCATCACATGAGTCAGGCTGTTTTGGTAACAACAGAAATGCAATCACTTCTTGGTTGCTATGACAAAATCTTCAGTTGTTGGCAACTGTGGTCTCAGAGCAGGCTCCAGTTTTACAGGACCATCAACTCTTTGAAGCTGGGGGGGGGGGGGGGGGGGGTAATTTTTTTTTATAAACACATATCTTAAGGTTTATACAAGAGTGAAGCACATAATGTATGTACCCATAGTTAGTCATCATCACCTGAGACAGTGACTGTGCTGTAAATAACAAGCAGCTTACTGGTGACCTCTGTCTAATCCTGCCCATCTTCTAGTCAGTAGGAAAATGGAGGAGCTGTGTAAAAAAAATTGTGCAAGAGAAGACCGAACACTCACCTGAGTATATAAGCTTCCTGCTTGTCAGTCTTTGTCACACTAATGATCAAACAATGCACATTCTCCAAAAGTTTGTCCCACTCAAACCTAAAGGAAAGATGAAAGGGTAACCTTTAGTTTTTTGACACACATTTATTTTAAATGACTTGCACCGGGTGGAAGTGAATCTCACCACAGGCGAGAAAAACAATGAATTCGCTGGTTGACTACCAAGAAATGCACACTACAAGTAAGCAGACTTTGACTATGTCTTTGTAAGAAAAGCACACACACTCGTCTGCAGCAATGCCCTGTAGGGAACACATAACAGGGAGAGACGGTTTCTGGAAAGTATGGTGATAAGAAAACAAACAACAGTCGCAAACAAATACAAAATAGATATTTTAGGGGTTACTACAATACAGTACTCCAGTATGAAATCACCGAAGGAATGGTTCTGCCCGACAGAAATCAGGTTCTTGGTATTTGCAGTGAATCTGCAGGATTATGCAGATTTGAATTTTGGACACGGTTTGTAGACAGACCGAGAAATCACAGGCTGGGGTGGACAACACAGACGGCACTCTCGACAAAAAGAGGGCTGCTCCTGCCGCTGCCCACAAGTGCAAATACTGCTGCGTCACACTCTCACTACAACCTTGGAAGGGCAGCACGAGCCTATTCAGAGTGTCCTGTAGGAAGCACAGCCTGGGTCAGTAGAGAAAGAGCGCGAGAAGCGCTGGCACTCAATGGGGAATTTACCAGCAGCCGATGCTGCATAGTTTGCCCCCCTGAGAGATGTATAGGGCTGTGTGGAGGGCTTTTTTTTTGAGTAGCAACAAGGAACGAGTCTCAGTGACCAACTAGACCGTCAGCAGCTGTCTCCTCAGAGAGCAGGTGATGGCAGTAAATTAAGAACTTGCTGGCTTTATTCCCATTCCACATTTTGATGGACAATATAATGTGCATCTGTGATTCCTTCATTCAACCCTGGTGGCTTCAGGTAATTAGATGTCCCAAGATACACACTCAAAGTAACCAAAAACCCAAGCTACCTAGGTACTACCTACCATATTTGGTCTAGGAACTTTTTTGCATGCTAACTATCCTCCATCCTAATAGTAACCAGACTAAATCTCTGCATGGGACACACATATGGGTCTGGAGATGAGATTGATTAAAATAACACGTGTTAAAGAGTAACAACAAGACTTACGTGTTCATTTTGGGGAATGTTTCTCTAACAATCATTGACAGACACATATTAGCCTCATCTCTGCAGCCCTCGTACATGCTTGTCTAATATTTAGGACTACACCAACTGACAGATTGGTGGATTTCCAGGGGCCAAAGTACACCATAACTCGAGTGGACAGAAAGCAGCTTTTTTCAGAAAAAACAAAATTTGACTAAACATAGATAATCACTCCCGTGCATTTCTAAATGAAAATCACAATCTGATGATCTTTTATGAATACTGACAAGATTCTGGTTAGTTTATTTTAGGCCTTAGTCAGATAAAGCACTTGATAAAGAGTGCACACACTAACCAACAACAGTTTGAGAACACCTCATACAGGTTTCCCTGGACAATGTGTGCACTGCAGGATTTCTTAGAAAAGAAACTGCACTGTCAGTGTACAACACCACAATCTGCACTGCATGTTGTTCCCTCTGTTGTCTCATTCACTTTACTTTCAACAAACAATGACATAATATTAGCTTTAGTGTCCTGATGCATCCCCAACAAGGACCTAACAGGAAAATGAATGGAAGAAGGGCTGGATGTTTTGGTGAAAGCAAATTAAGCCAGACCCCCAAATCTCAGTCCAAAGATGTAACCATGTGACGTAGGCAGTGATCAAATCTGCAGTGGTCCGCTAAACACTTTGAAGATGCAGGAAGGTCAGAGGTTTAAACAGCAATGTGTTCTGGTTGCCAAAAACATGTGTTCATCACGTGACAGAAACTGCCCCGAACACCATTGGTACCCATCTCCTGGCATCAGTCATAAGATGAGGTGCTTGAGCAGCACCCATGGGATATTAAAAGATAATACCCACAAAGTCCAGCTCAGTGCGCCTTTAAAAAAAAATTGGCTTTAACATCAATTCTAGCTAAATGGATATTGTGGAGCTATAGTTTTTCTTTATTTGCAAAATGTTAAATATGAAGACCTTTTTGGATTTTTGATGTTGACATCAAATTTGGTATACAGCCTTTGAGAGACCGAAATTAACATTTCTATCAAAAATAAGCATGTTCATATGGAAAACATATCATGGTTGGGGCTAAGAGGTGATGAAGAATTACTGAAGTAGCTGCGACGACTCTGTTTGGCCTTTTCAAACCTGAAACCTGGACATTGCATTGGTGGTTTAATTTTGGCTGAGCCTTTTGAGGACAAAAAGGGCTGGAATCCCTAAATGACAGCATGTGTAAACTTTTATCACACAATCTTGTGCTGCACAATGATCTTTAAAAGTCTCTATGATTCAACACTTCCCAGTCATCAAATCGTATGTTTCGTGCTACCATTAAGACATGTAATTGACATGATATTGATAAATAGCCAGTTTATTTTCTGCTCAGTTTTTGAAATCAGTAAATCAAGCTGATTCTTCTCTTTAACATTTTAAAACTGCCCAAGAAAAACTTAGCAAAAGCTTGGGCAAGTGTTTGACCTCTTCTGGTCAAAATGTGTACATGATACAAATTTGCCTGAGAAATTGATGAAGCTTTAACTCTGGTAGAATGGAAGTTTTGCCCTCATGCATTTTATCTTAACTGGTATGACAAATAGGTTGCCCCTTTATTTTATTCTATTGTATTGTATTTTATTGTATTCAAATATACCAGCTGCTATGATGACTTAATTTCCCTCCGGGGATAAATGAAGTAATCTATCTATCCATCTTCATATAAACAGATATATACACCACTTGTTAGGATTATGGAGTTAGTATTTTATGAATGTTTTTTCCCCTATGCAAAGTGACTTCATAGCTATTGCAACATGCAGTGACAGTGTTACTGGAGACCTGGGTCAGCTCCGGTTGCAGTGTGAAATGCACACGACAGGCTATTTCTGGTCACTCAGCAGGATCAGATTTTCCTCAAAGAAAGCGTGATCTCCAGGAAAGGACCAGATCAGACTGCTAAATACTACTGAGTTCATCCATACACATACGATGGAGCTACATGGTTAACCAAGCAGAAAAGAGATTCCAAGAATTGGTTATATTTGTCATTAAATTAAAAGCAACTAGTGACAAAACAATAACTGCAAAAATGTATTACTGTGCAAAGCCATGCAGACACGGAAGACCACATATTGACATGTGCAGATGTTTTAACACTGACAGGCCTTCAGGATTAGTTGCTTGACAAATACTAGAAGATGTAAGCTTCTGTTGAGCCCCAAGGCAGAGACAGCGGAGGTAATGCGAGTGAGCTCCACATTTGTGAATCAGATGCCCTTGTGGACTTATTTGGACATTGGCTGGCGGCCAGCGAGCCCGGTTCACCGACGGTGTCCCTCTGAGCCTTTAATCTGCCCTCTGGCTGTAAATTAATGCCGCTCCTCATTCAACCAACTGGCCACACACACTCGTCTTAAATTGACCTCAGTGATCTGCTTGGTTAATGACGAGAAAAGTCACAGACAGTGCCGTCAGATTGGGCAGCAATACTACTACAACATCAACATCAAAAGCTAATTTAACAGAACAATGAGATGACAACTTTTCAAAACCAAGAGACGGGGGATGTGTTGTGGGTGTTGATTCCTGACAAGCTGTTACCATTGTAAATCCTTCTGGACATTTTTCAAATACTTCCAGTTGCTCAATGTTTAACCACCTAAGGGGATATTTCATTCCGTGTAAAACTGTGACATGAAGGCTCACCTAAATCATTTGAATCCATTAACTCAAGTCCTACTACTCTGCTTGGTACGAGCTCCTTGGTGCTTAAGGCACAGTAATAAATTGATTATGTGGTGCCGAATGAGGGCAAAGGTCTTTTAGACCACTCACTTCTATTTCTCTGAGAGCCCTCTTTTCCAGATGGACCCTTTTCTTTGAATGCAGCCAAGTGCCTCTAAGCACAGTAGGGAGATCCTCTGGCCAATCAGAGTAACTGGGAGGGGAGTGCCTGCATGGCTGGGAAACGTGACCGGAACAACGACCACTTGCAATTTTCGTGAAGAAGCAGCTCTTGGGGCTGCCATGCTGCGAGAGTGTGTAGCTCTGGAGGGACACCGCGTCACCGATCATGGCATCTGCTCCCAAACACTCAATGGTGACTCAGCGTCTATAGTAACGTTCACGTTAAACCAGTCTGGGAGTATCTGAACTCGACCCTTCCCTTCCATCGGCACTCTGTCTATTACGTGGAAAAGAAATCCTATCCTATCATGGTTGACTGGGCATGGAGCTTCCAGTGATCTGATCGCCGAGGAAACACGCGGTGACTACGGGCGACCACATGCTTGACATCTACAGTCATGTCCCCGCGTAGTTGAATTACGCAGATGTAAAAAAAAAAAAAACATTTGCGGCAAGTCGAAATGTCACAATCGCTTCACTGAACCCACTCTGACCACGTAAAACAGGTCGTTAAGTTCATTGTGACACATTCGTGTAATTTAATCAAACGACATTCCCAAAACTGATAAGGATGGGAATGAAAACACTACGCATCAATAAGGGTTAAAAGGGATCGAGTCTGTGGAATGTTAATATATATAAGTGAGCTGACATATCATTAATAAAAATGTTTCGCTAGTGATAAAGCGGTTGTTGCACACCGGCTAATAGAACAGCCTGAGACAGAAGCATACTTCTTCTAGGATCTAGCTAGTTAGCTAGCTACAAACGACCTGCCAACTTGTTTTCAAGACGGCTTTCAAACAGTTTACCCACTTCTCTGTCGCCCACACACGAGTAACGGGTCATATTCATACCATGTTATATTATATTTACTGTCGTACATTTCCTGGGTGAAGAATGAATTACCAACCTCAGAGGGAAAGGGGGAGGTGGCCATTTTCGAGTGACGATGTTAACTAGCTTAGGAATAACGTGCTCTGGTGTCAGAAATGTGACTCTGACCCGTTAGCTAGCTACGGATGAATGAGAGATCACGGCGAGGGAACTACCTATCGAAAACAAGAGTCGATCGCATTTAAACGGCTACATGTCACGTATGAGCTGGAGGGGAACGAGGGCAAGCATGTGGCCGACAGCGCTTCGATATGCTGCCGAGGACTGAGAGCAGCCGAGCCGTTCAAATGACACGAACCTTGGGATAGTACGGAGGTCCCCGGTTCCTTTGGTCTCATCCTGCCGAGAGAACCACACCTCCAACAGCTTCTCGGTCCCCTCGAAGAAATGTGCACCGTTTTCTTCCATCGTGAGACAACAGACACCCAACAAAAATATTAAACGTCGCTTGTAACGTTTACAGCTTAATTAATCCTTCCTCGATCAGTTATAATTGAGTTGAGGTACAGTCCTTTAAACAATCCAGGTGTTGATTTTCTTGAGTTACCGTCTTCCCTTTTGCAGAGAATACCGTTAGCGAGTGCTAGCTAATATCGCCGGCCATACTGTGTAGAGCGCTGAATGCAGATGGCGCGGTGGCTTTATATCGCTGCCGCGGCCACGTCATTCTTACGTTAGGTAAACCCATTCGCCAGGCGCTGTATTGTGACATCTGGTTGGTCCGGAGACCCGTCAGTCACTGTAAAGACCACCCTCCCGTCACGTGACTTTTTGTGTCTGTCTACACGGGACGTTGTTGATACAAATGAAAGAACAGTGTCGTAAATTGCGTTTTAAAAGTTTTTCATAATGACATCACCGTATTTCACTTTCAACCAGCTCACCGGTTTCTAAAGGTGGGACTGTTTGATCTGCCTGTCGCGTAAGAGAAGAAATCCGCCTCAATCATATTTGAGCGATAACATACAATATTTATGCATCTGTCCCATATGGGTTTCATCTACGTGTATGTTAACACTACCACTATCAGTACTGTGCATTCATTTATTGTCTGCACTTTGCGCGGACATTAACTATTACACAGGTTTTTACTCAAACATATGTGAAATTAATTGTACTAGTAATTTTCTAATGCATTGCATGACACACGAGTCGAAATTCCAGTAACCAACTATTAAAATATAATAATAATAATAATAAGACATTTGTATGTGTTGAATTGCCATTATTAAACTACAACAACAACAACAACAATAATAATAATCATTATAGTAAAACATTATTATAAAATAAAGCTGCTGAGACAGCTGCAGTAATGTCGCTGTCTATTTACACTTTCTCTGACAATCAAACAAAACGGTATATTTCATAGAAACCTGAGGACCGATTGTATTTATTGTATTAGTTTGATAATAATTGGGGCGTGTTCTATAAAATCACTGCCAAGAAAAGTTCCGGAATCATTTCCGTATTTCTAAAAATCCAACTGTCCGTAGGTGTCGATGATGAAGGGACAGCTCTAGACTCACTGAAATCCAAACCACCGATGCCTGCATGTTTGAAGAGCGTTCATGAGTACGCACAGTGCAACAAACCGCAGCGAGAAACGCGCGTTGTAGTTTCCTTCATCTCGGCTTCCAACCTGGCGAAGCGAGGCGCCTGCTCAGAAACAACTCCACTACCCAGCGAGCCCTGCGCGCCAATTAGAAACGTCAACGAGCCAGTGAACATTAAGCGGAGCAGACCAAAATCCCAAACAAGGAAATGGTGGGGGAATAAAACGAGCAGATTATTTAATTAATGCATGTAATAATTAATATTTTATTTTATTGTAAATTAAGACGTATTTATGGGTTAAAATGGATTACGACTTCAAAACAAAGCTGGCGGCCGAGAGAGAGAGAGTAGAAGATCTGTTCGAATATGAAGGTTGCAAAGTGGGTCGAGGCACCTACGGGCACGTTTATAAAGCTAAACGCAAAGACGGGTAAGATAAACCGTGGACGTTGTTGTTTGTGCTCTCATCTCACTGACCGCAGGCTGCATGCGCTCCACACACGGCTCGGTTGTGTTTAGAACGGGGCAGTAGATTGAACCCTGGCCGAAGAGCTAACCCGTGTTTCTGTGTTTTTGTTTTCATGTAACGCACTCACTCGTCAACGGTCCCCCCCCCCCACACCACCACCACACTCCCCGTCCGCCTCCTCCTCCTCTCCACCCCCCAAAACAACACGCTAAAGCAGCAGCGGTGGTCTTAATGTTCGGACAAGTCTCTTCTTTATCGTTGCGAGTGAAAGCAGCCTGGTGTTGATGCATGGAAGCCGAAGCCACCGCACGTCATTTCAAGCGATAGTGACAGTTCGGCGCCTTTTGCGTTGACAAGCTGCCCCCCCCCCCCACCCTCCTCCTCATTTAACACGATGCACTGCCAAACTTTTTTTGATCTTACGCCCACAGTGGGTAGTGATCTTGTTGTCTGACACTGTCAAGCATCGTCCATTCTAATGCATGTGCGATTAATGTACACGTTCTGACACGTCCCCCATGCAGTGCCAGCAGTGTCACTCCGCGCTGCTGGCTACGAGCTCCCACTTCACAATAACACTTGGCAGTGTGGATTTTCTTTTGGTAGTAAAACTGAAATGTGCAAGTTTGCCAAAAGGTTAATCACAATGCTCTGACAGATTGGAAAGAACGTGAATGCTCGGGCCACAGTGCATGAAAAGTTACTCCGTCTGCTTTCCTGCATGTTCCTCAGGATTTTGGTTTCTGTGGTAAACTGACGTTATTACAGTGATAAGATATTGACTATGTATAAACACTCCTTTTTAGTTGTCGTTGTTACACAATTGCAGCAATACAGTGTAATTACCATTGCACTAGCTTAAAATATTATTCCCTCCATGAAATAAACGTACCTTCGCTACCTTCTAGCATAACATGGACATGGAATGGGTACGAGCCTGATGTGAGTGATCATCAGATGTGATTGAAAAGGTGATGATGTGCAGTTACAGCCTCATGTGATATTGAATATTGTGTGATGTAACCTGGAAAACAAAAGAAGCTGATAGTGGATCAGTGCTCAGCACTGACCAAAAGCCTGAGTTCAACCCTTTGTATTAGGATATCAAAGTGGGATTGATGCAGCCACGAATCTGTGTTTTGCATGTGCTATAACCAGCCAAGGAATCAGATACGCCTTTGCTTCATTCATCATTGACTCACAGTTGTAAAGCTGAGTCAGGCAGTGCTCTGTTATCTTCTGGATGGATAATAGAGATGTGAGGTCAAAAGGTGATCATAGGCAGGTCATGGGCAGCCTCCGTGCAGCAGTATTGACTGACAGCTTATGTAATGCTGCCAGGTAATACAGTCCTAAATGGTGTTTGATATATGTTATATAGATTTTCTATATGGTAGCTTACCTGAGGAATTCTTAAAAAATCCTGGTTGGAAATGTTGTCTTGTTTACTCCAGCTCATTATTGTTAAATGGAGGCACTTTAGTAACTGTAGTGGATGTGACAATGATTCACTATGTAGTGCTTTGCCCCCACTTTGAAGTAAAACAAGCGGTCTGGCAGTATCATCGGATCAGCTGGTTTTTCAGCTAAAGAAAATCAATCAAAAGACCAACTTGTTCAAGTTTACTATCTACTAGCTTTAGGCAGACTCGTCCTGAGAAGCTCTTCTCAATATAAAAAATTCGAAAAGAATAACAGCATTCACACACAGGAATAAATCCTGGAAGGTTGTAGCACTGGGAAAGCCACTGTCCAGCTCCAAATGTGATTGAGTGAGGAAGTGACTTTTCCACAAAATTAGCTCTTTTGCTTGAACCAAACTCAGTGCTACCCAGTGATTATAAAATCATGATTTCAATAGACTAGAGCATGTGTCTTAATGCTGATTAACACAGTGCAACACATTTTATACGTGTTCCATTGTCTGACAATATACAAAGAAAAGCATGCCAATGAGAACAGCTTGAATTGTATTAAAATACTGTAAATGTGAGGACAGAGAGTAAACGATGGAATATAAAGGTATGAAACCGACCTTATATTAGGCAGAATGCAACATGATGAAGTAAGCTAACTATCACATTGTGCAACAGTCTTCATGTCCTCAGCTTTGCACATTGACCATACATGGTCTGGCCATACAGTGGGTTTTGACCTAGTCTTATTAAGTTTTCCGAGCCATGGCCTCTACAGCTAAATTGCTTCAGATCAATACTGTGATACAATAATACAGCTTGTAATATGTACGATTGTGGTTGTTTCCCTACTCAGAAAAATTAACCCCATCACTGAAAGTGGAACCTGAACTGCTGTACGATAGCTACATTCTAATCTCATAGGTTGTAGGCAAAGCATCTAAGGATGGAGGACATGTCAATTCAGGGGCTGCATCCTTCGGAGTACGTGGCCTACCTGGCTGCGTAGACTGTCTCCCTAGTAGGCTGCGTAGACTGCAAAGGCCAATCCGAAATGAAATGGTCTGGTCTACAGAGGCCTTCTGTGATTGGCATTATTAGCTCATCCTGTCCTTATAGCTGTTGCCCAGCAACAGTGCTGAAGTTGGACACTACAAGAAAATTTAAATGTTTTTTAACACGTTTACCGTTCAGTTGAGTTGAAGTGTGATACTCAAGTACTGGATGTCTCATAGCATGCTGGTGCCATTACCTCTTTGAGAAACGGTCACTGAAGCACAAAGAATCCTGGGATAACTTCAGTGCATAAAAGTAGTTTCAATGTTTGCAGATTTTATACCTTCAGCCCAATTAAAAGCAAGTGTTCCCATGCTGGGAGGAAGTATGCCCTTGACAATGTGTGAAGACTTGTTGTTAACTAGATGGAACCTGTTCATGTTAATACATCTGGAATTGTGCCTACAGGAGCCTGGATTATAGCTGTATAGCTCCAACTGTGCATCTGTCTCCTGCAGACATGATGATCTATTTCATAACCGTTGACTTACAGTGTAATGTATTTTGCACCTTTATCAGGACGATTATTATTCTGTCACTTATACGCTGGCAAATGGTGAACATTTCACAAATCTCAGATTACTTTCAAATGTAACATTCACTTAGCAGAATGAATTGAATATTATTATGATATTATCATAAAGATTCCGTTCAGTTCTTGACAAAAATGGCAAAAGGCCCCAAAGAAAACTTTGTTCAGACATTTGCAGTGCTGCTTGTCTCTGGTGGTTTTTAAGCATAGGGTTATGGTGCTGGCATTGCATAGTACTCACCAAAAGCCAGTCACCAGTGTGTCCACCAACCACACTCTTCCGAACTTTAAAAGAGACACTATGGGACTGTGCACGAACCACACTGGCGTCATTGCTGATTCTGGCACTGGCACTGAAGACACACACTAACCAGCGCAAAAACAATGCAGAGACCTCAAGGGCCCTCACCAACAAAGCGGACAGTGTTGCTTGGTCATGTGTGGCCTATCATTGGTTATAGAGTTTGATCTATTTGTAGCTGTTTTGGAAGTACTCTCGATAGGCTGGCTATTTATGAGGCAAAAACAACTGTGCCAAATGAAACATTTTAAGCACCGTCTAAATTTGGATTCTGAGCTTCGAATGTGACACTCCATCAGATTCACACTGACAACAAAAGAGTTGATTCAACCTTTGTTGATATTTCCCAGATGTTCTTTGGAGTTTTTTTTTTTTTTTACTAGTAATTCCATTTGAGGAACACACAAAACATGCATGTGTTGTTGTGTTCAGCCAATGCCACTGGCCGCAGTGTTTAGGTACATTGTGTAGTCGTAGAGCAGATGTGATCCAACACAGCTGGTCTTTGGTGGTGTTGGCCTGGTTTGTCAGTGCCTTAAGAGTGCATATTCAGACCTGTTGCAAAGATCACTTTCTCTGGAAAACACTGGAGACATTTAATGTTTTGTCTTTTAGGAGAGAAAAGTGAAATGTGACAAGAACATATTAAGCTTTAGGTGTTATTCCCACCATGTTTTCTTTGCTGTTGGATAAACCTTTAGAGCTGACTGCTTTAATAATATGTTTGTTTACAGAGCAAATTATTAGATGTAATATGCTGTTTTTAGTGTCTGTGCAGCTCACTTAGTATTAGATATCTGTGCCTGACAGTTCCACTTAATCTACGACTCTCCAATGACAACTAGGCTGAAGGGGGTTTGATCTTAGAACTACCACGTCCTGTTTGATCTGTGCTGACTGCTATCAGAATTAAGTATTTGATGTCACCCAGAGACAACTTTGACTCTTCGCTGTGTTTTAAATAGAATGTGTTTCCTTTTAGACCTTCTTTTCTCCACTGCTCTATGATCAAAAAGGATTTCATACACTGCACCACATATCTCAAATAATACATTTTCATCTGCTGAAAGTGCTAAGCCCTGAAGTGTCATATTTCACTTATTAGCAGTTTTTCATGCACAAATGCGATTCACAAGGACAAATGACTCCTGAACATGCAGAGGGGGAAACAACAGAGTGATGGCAGGGAATCATCTGTGGTGATTGAAAACTCGCAAACTTTTTCTTGACCTCCAATGTCCTTCTGTCCCACCTGTTCCCTCAAGGCGTTCTTGAGATATCACAGTCATGTTTATGGGATGGACGGAAAAACAACCTGAAAAACATAACACCCCGCCAATTGCCGTTGCCGGCGTGGAGGCATACAAATAAAATGCCATCGCAAATCTTATCCAGAAACATTATTTCAACATTCTCCATTTTTCTTTAGCTGATAATGAACTATACTCGGCTCTCATATCAGAGCTCCACTGATAACAGTCCTGTGTGAAAATACTCAGTAATATTCAGGGTCAGATTAATGTTCAGATGGTAGTATGGAGTATTTGCTCTCTTACATAACATTGTAATATAATCATAGCTCTCAACAAGGAAAGGTGGTTAAGTTGGTTTCACGTGTGTGTTGGGCCTTATTGACAGAGTTTGATGATATTGAATGAACTCCAGGATCAAATCAATGAATGGGAACCAAACTGTTAGTGAGTCTAACACAAGCTTATTACCAGATAACTGTACTTGTCGTAATCTTTGCATTAGTTTTATCTGTAACACAGTGCTGCACTGTTTAGAAATGGACCATAACGTGACATGATGTTTAACGTTTAGCTCGTTTCAGACTTGGTTTTAACATCCATCTTAGGTCATCCACAAGTGGGACAGGTCTGTGAGCACAACCGAGACACATTGAGATGTGATCACCCAGCCCACTGACAAAAAATAGTATATCCATGTAGAATTTTAGTGAGATAAAAGTCAATGAATGATTTACTCGCATATACACGTTTTGTCCTGGTCATGTATATGTAGTGTCTGATACATTGTTACACCAAACATCTAATGCTTATGTCTGTGAACTTATATGTTTCTATAACACTTGTCAGGAAGACAGTGCAAGCATGTTAGAGATTACTTTATTGATAAGTTATGTACTGCATGTCTTTTACATCACAATTCAAGAGGAACATTGCAGGAAATGGTAAATGGACTTTTACATAGAGCTTTTCCAGTCTTATCAACCCAAGCTCCAGAAAAGAGTGGGAACCCTGAAAATGTCAGGGTGTTTTCTGACGATGTATCTATCTTCTCTGTTTGTCCCTGCAGGAACGATGAGAAGGAGTATGCACTGAAACAAATAGAAGGCACTGGAATATCGATGTCTGCCTGCAGGGAAATTGCTGTAAGTTGATTGCATATTTTTGCATTTGTGTTTATTGCTGGGGCAGGTCACTGTTTATTTGTATCTGCCACATTTAAAGTCCAACATTTTATGAAATATGCTATTTTAATTTCTTTTTGAGATATGAGCTTGGAAGTGTGAAAACAGCAAACTGAAAAAAACTATGCTCAAAGCTAATTGCCATGTTGGATCCTGTTTAGTTGGCCCATACACACACAGAAATATAAAATGTATGAAGTTTCTGCTTTAGTGGCAACTAAAAGCTTAAATTCTCTAATTAACATTTTAAATGAAAATGACAATGAATGCTGTCTGACAGTGCATTGTGGTTATAGTGAATGCAAAATGAGTGCCTATGATTTATAAGCGTATTTATGAACTGCAATTTACTCTGAATCTTATAATGTGTGTGTCATGCCTGGGTGTTCAGATTGGACTGGACGGTGACACTGAAAAGGATTACGATGTTTTGATCCAGATAAGGTGTGAAGGGTTTCTAAGAACCTTGATTGGCTCTGTGAGCTGTGTGTCACAGCCTCTGCTACTGCTGACAGTGTTGGTGAATGAGTCAAATCAGCAGCCATACTACAACTAACTTCCCCTGGCAGCGAGCTGTCCACCTACAGTAACTTCAGCCCCAGATCACAATGATTCTAAAGACGTCAACAGCACAGTATGCTTCGAAATCCATCAGTACCATGTCCTTACTTTCTGTAACTTGTTCGTCATGTTGGGAAAAAGCCACTGACTTGTTTGTGGCCACTGCTACAATATTAACACTGACTGCTACATATTGATTCTCTGTTTTTTTCCTCAAATGGCTAAAATCTTATTTCATTGTAAAGCTGCATATATTGATTCCTCAGCCCCTCCTGGCTTTCTCCCTTTCACTACACACAGACTGGCTAAAATCCACATCATTCTGTCTTTGTGAACAGAAAGGTTTATTTGCCCAGGGAAGTGAGATCTGATCACTGCAGACACATCCAGGACGCATTTTAATACTAGATGTGGTCTCACCACTAGAGATTTGATCGCTCAGGGCAGATGATAATACTAGGTCTGAACGGGGCCTATAAGATGCCACTGTACTGTATGCTGATACGACAAAAGGTTATTACTTACAGTAAGTTAAAGACACATGCCTTCCACAGCAGTTTCAAATATAAACTTCGGAGGATGTCTGCAGAATATAGTCTTGACTTTCTTGAGTTTGCCACGTGCACTACGCAGCAGGAAATTCTCCACTCAGGTGTTCACAACAACACTGTAATGTTGAATAGCAGAATGTAATGTATTACTTCTGCTGTGGAGATCACGTTTTCGTTTGCAGCACATCGACACTGGCATAGGCCCTTATTACCAAAAACTCTCTTGACATCTTCATCTGTCTTCTATGTGTGTGGCACCACTTTTTCATCCTGAGATATTTGTATTCTTTTGTTTTTTCGTTTTTTTCTGCCTTGTGATAGAAACTTCATCAACACACCCACTTGCTAGTGGTGATTCCTATGGAGGATTTCCTGTTGTCTTGTCACATCAGTGTATATATATATCAGATATACAATATATCTACTCAGATCCTGTTGACGATAACTCCTCAATTCATTATCTTCCACTATGCTAGAAACTGTTTATTCTAATCAATGTTGTAAATACTCAGATGTTCTCCATTTCATGTGGCATCTATTGCACTTTGGTCCTTCCTGGGAAAGGGATCCCTCACATGTGGCTCTCTCTGAAGTTTCTACATCCCTTTTTGGTAGTTTTTCCTTACTGTTGTTGAGGGTTAAGGACGGAGGATGTCACACCTTGTTAAAGCCCTATGAGACAAACTGTGATTTGTGAAATTTGATTGATTGATATCTGCTCATTCGAACTTTCTTCAGAGTTTTATCAAGGGGGTGGCTGGATAAAGTCCAGAGGCTTGCACATTTGCATTCCTCCCTCCGGTTAATGTCAGCAGATTGTCCCATGTTCATGATCTATAAATGGTTGTATTTATATATCGCTTTTCTAGTCTTGGAGACCACTCAAAGCGCTTTACACAGTTTGCCATTCACACACACATTCATACATACAGTGCATCTATGAGTAGCACTTTTTTTTTTTGTTCTATGGGGAAATTTGGGGTTCAGCAACTTGCCCAAGGACACTTTGGCATGCAGATGGGAAGACTGGGGATTGAACTTCCAACACTCTGGTTTGATGATGACCGCTCTACCCTTCAGCCAAAGCCACCCTGCAGCTATAAGCTATAAGACATGTTGGACAGACACAGATAGTCACATGGTTTCCAGCCAGCACTCAGGCTTGAGCCTATAGTATTTGTGTTGGAGACGGTGCGGCCTGGGGGTGAGTGAGTGTGTCCTCTCAGAGGCTGCAAATATAGAAAGCATGTGGCCCCCCCTTAATAGGGTGTCTGGCTCTTATGTAAGCGGCTCTGGTTTCCACTATAACATGTTCACCTGGACAGGGAGGGTATGTACCATATGGCGCAAACACTGTCTGTGACACTGTGCAAACACTTGCAGACTGTTGGGGTATTATTGAGCAAACTTGTGGTAGTGCATTTTCATGAGCTTTTACAGAATATTTTTGTTTGCACCCACCTTTAGCTTCACATTTGAACAGTCAAAAGCTGTTACTCACTCACAGTAGAGGGTGGTGGGCAGCTAGGGGTGTAGCGTTTAAAGGTCGATTGTCTAAGATTGAGGTGAAAGGGATCTATTGGCAGAAGTTGAATGTAAAATAATCCCTAGTGTGTTTCATCTAAATTGTATGAATTGTTGTTTTCTTTATCCTTGAACGGGCCCTTTATATCTCAATGCTTTATATTTACATCAGGAGCGGGTACTCTCTATGGAGGCCACCATGTTTTTTAGAGTAGCCCAAATTGGACATACTAAACACCTCACGTTTTAATGACAACTGAAGGCTACCACAGCTTCTCCTTCGTGTTTGGAAGGGGAGGATGAGTTGAGGGGTGTTCACCTGCAACATGCAACTTCACCACTAGATACAAACAAAATTGTCCACACTGAACCTTTAAGAGCTTTTGTTTGCTTGAAATCTTCCTACGAGAAATGTGTTAAGAAGAGATTATCTTCTGTTCCACATCGTTCCTTTGTAGTCGGTAAGCTGCTTCAGTATACACTGTACATAAAATCATAACAATAGTCAGTGATTAATTTAATAATCGATTAATAATCAGTTATTCCAATAATCATTGCAGCTCCACGATAATGTGTCATTTTCGCACAACTAGAACATCTCAAACACCAAACACTCTCTTATAATCACTCAATTAAAGCTTCAAATGGGGTTTCTGAACAACCACAGATGACAAAATATTTCTAGCCTTTTGGGGTAGACAGGTAGCTATAGATAGCTCAAATAAAACAAAATTCTATAAACAAAATTACACAACTCAATGTGTTAAATTCAAAAGTGCTTTGCTATGTCTCATTTAGTTTTTCATTAATAGAGACACATGCTTCAACATAGACAATAAACTGCATTTCTCAACAGTTTTTAACAGAAATGTACGTGTGTTCTTACTTCGTCAATCAGTAGTATGCATTATTTGACATTTTTCTGCATTTGATGACACTCTGGTCACTCATCAAGAGTCCTTTGACTGTTCAAGGGAGGAATTTGGCTGATCACATTTCAATGGGCAAAACAAAGATCAGTTAAAGCAAGTTCCTGAAATTATATTGGTGATAAAGTTTTATTGGATGAAGAGGGAAACATCAGTCTTTGCTAGAACTTCTGTTCAAAAGGTTAATTCCATTAGCTTGCTTTTGAAGCAGTGGACTTTCTTGAGCAGCTTTGCTCCATCAAGCTCCAGAACGTTTGTGGAATACTTTAAAGGTGTTCTTGAATGTCTTGGGATACTCAAGGTTGAGCGCGTAGATCAATCCCATCAACAGCATACATGCCTTGGTTCGGTTTCTACACCCCCCTTGATCCAAGTATCCAATTAGGGATGCATTGTTATTTTAAGCTTATTTTCAACATTGGTAATGAGCTGAGACTAGTGTGATGAGAAGGAGAAGAGATGACAAGGACAGGGGATGAGAGATCCATTTACAAAAGTATAATTATCTTCAAAGCATTGACACAAAACGAGATGACCATGTGAGTACCTTAACTTGATCAATCAAGAGCAATGATATTACTATAACTAAGATATTACAATCATTATCGTAATGTTTAAATCCTTATTAATGGAGAAAATACTATATACATTTGTGGGGCTCTCTCCCAGCTTTCCAGTGATTCGCAAGGCATTCTGGGAACCCCTAGGTTTGAAGTGAGGGTCGGAAAAATCTCAGTTTTGAGGGCTATAAAGCCCTACCCCTTAGCCTTAGCCCTCAGTACCAACAGGTATTGGGACAGCCTTCCCCCTACACGTGAACATGCAAAACAAAGGGGACGGGCTAGGGCCAAGGGGTGAAATGAGATCGGGCCTTACTGTTGAGGTCAAAAGTGTGATTACACTTAGGTTGAAGTGATTTCAAATATTTTTTACAGACAGATTATTCCACTTCATTATAATTCCATTGTGTGAAAAGTGATGCCATTTCCTGTGCGCAGACCCTCAAGCCAAAGATAACCGTCCAAACCATGAGGCACAGGGGTGTCAGGCAGTATCATGTTGTGGGGGTGCTTTGCTCAAGAAGGGACTTGTGCATGTCACAAAATAGATGGCAGGATATAGCATCACTATTCAAGCTAAAATAGATTCATCTCTAGGGTTTGCATAAACTAATTCTAAACATTTAGTCCAAACCCTTACGCCCACAGATACATCTCCAATTGAATCAAATGATGGCAATAACCTAGCAGAAGCTTCAAAAGCCATGACATAATTTCTCTGGAATTTTCCAAATTGTTTAAAGGCAGCTTAAATCTATGAAAACTTCTGACCCAGTTGAAATGCGATTTAGTGAATTATAAGTGAAATTATGTCAACAATTGTTGGACATTTTTTTTAGTGTGGTGTGTACCCATCAAACTTTAGCATGAATGTCTCCTCCAGGGTAATTGTCATTATACGACTGAACTTTTCTTTGATTAGGTGAGTAAAGGGACAACATAAGACATCTTTGATGATAAACACTTTTGTTCCCAAGTTTTCCATCATTCTTTGAAGACAATGACAGCTGGGCTATGAAAAGGTTTTGGATATTTTGTTTGTGATTATCTTTGCATTCTTCTTCTTTTTCATTCCATTGACTAACTCAAGCCTCTCCTTCTCCAACATGTCCTGAATTTCTACAACAGGATGTGGAGGATGATAATTTACATCTGCTTTCTTTGACCATTTCACATTTTTGGCTGGGGCTGCATCGGCCGTCAGCTTTAATGTGTTTATTTCTATTTCAGGATAGGAATATTTTAGCGATAAAATAGGCACAGTCATTGTGCATTTTGTTCTTGAAACTTCTCAACAAGGACTAGTCACTCAGGTTATTTGCTGACTTGAAGGGTATAGGCAAAAGAGAATCTGACTTTAGAAAGGTCAAGCATTATTGCAGACTTAACAGTTGCATCTCTGAAGTATGTTCCAGACCACAGCAAATACAGTACCTTTGTCCATCAGACCATCTGTACGTCCATCCCATTCCCGTGAACACGATATCTCAAGAATGCCTTGAGGGAATTTTGTCAGATTTGGTACAAATATTCAGTTGGTCTTAAGGATGACCTGAATATAATTTGGTGGCCAAAGGTCAAAGGTCAAGGTCACTGTGATCTCACAAACAACAATATGTGCCTAGTGATCACTTTGACTCACTTATAAATGGATTAGGATGGAAAGGGGTGAGACTTTGGTAGAGGACGAAGGGGGCACTGTGGTGGGCATGTGTGTGTCTGCAGAAGCAGAGTACTGTCTGCTAAATTTATACTTGGACTCTTTAAACACTGCTTAAAGCTTCTCCTTCACCAACACTAACTGTCTCGCTGTGAACCAAGTTTTGTAATTTTTGTAACTCTGGTATGTGATTAAGATTAAGATTAATATTCCTATTTTTGGTCCCACACACAGCATGCAACATGCAAACATGGGGAAATTGACCTCTGTATTTAACCCATACACACGGAACACAATCCACACAGTGACCACACACGGAATAGTGGGCAGCCATGAAGGCGCCCGGGGAGCAATTGGGGGGTTCGGTGGCACCTCGGCAGTGCCCAGGAGGTGAACTAGCACTTCCGTCCATGCTGGACTTGAACTGGCTACCCTCCGGTTCCCAAGCCAAGTCGCTATGGACTGCGCTACTGCCTCCCCATGGGATGGGATACAACCGTCTTTACAGAAACTGATGTAAGAAGTCACAGCCTCTGTGTATTCATCCAGACAGTTGGTAGCAGACCTGAAGACATCCCAGCCAGTGCAGTCCAAACACACTTGAAGGTCCTCTACAGCCTCCCTGCTCCCCTTCTTAGATGTTCTCACAACAGGTTTTGAGAGCTTTCATTTCTGCCTGTATTTGAGAGTCAGGTGGATCATGATGTGGTCAGTGTCCCAGTGCAGTGAGGGGAACGGCGTGATAGGCCCCACTGACTATTGTGTAACAGTGATCAAAAGTGATCTCCTCTCTGTTTGTGGGACGTTCGTGGCTGAGATTTCCTTTGATTAAATCGCTAAGGACAATAATCAAAGAATCCGGGTATGTCTGCTCCACCCAGAGTGTCTGGTCGGCAAGCGTGCGCTGTGTGTCCTGCACGTGTGCCAGGGTGGAATGTAAACACCGACCAGAATGAGTGGGGCAAACTCACAGGGAGAGTAGAAGGGTTTGCAGTTTATGAAAAAAGTTTCCAGAGCAGGAGAACAGTGCTGCTGGATCACTGTCACGTTGTGGCACGTGCTGCTGTTTGTATTGAAACTGATTTCCCCACCTTTGTTTTTGTTGGAGCATTCCGTGTCACGCTCCCATCTGAACAGCCTTCCAGCTGCAGTGCACTGTCCGGTATTGAACGACACAGCCACGTCCCCGTGAAACACAAGACAGAAGATGAAGAAAAGTCTCTTCCTCTCGTCACCAGGAGCTGCAGTTTATCCAATTTCTTGCTTAGTGACTGCACATTGGAAACAAATATTCCCGGGATAGATGTACAATGTCAAAGTCCACGTGGACTCACAAGTGCTCCAGCACGTCTCCCCCTCCTCCTGCATGTGTTTCATTATGTTGACAAAGGTGAGCGCATGCACCTTTGACCAGAATGTCCAATAATTCCGCAGAATTCACAGCCCTATTCCACATCAACTGGTTATATGTGCAGGTTTAATAACGTTACAATTTAACCATAATTCTGAAAGGTTACATTATCCGTCATGTAAACATTAATCCCTGCTGGCTGGTATCTGTGGTGCTTTAATTAGGTTTATAGATTCACATGGTTTTCTTGCAAACTTGTTTCACATTGATTATTGTTCGATTTTTTTAACGGTTGTTTCAGTTGGTTTCACATGTGTGATCAACCTTGTTTACAGTGTTGGATAATATTGAAAGAGAACTGGAGTTCAAAAAATAGTGAGAGTCCAACTCCTCTTGGTTTCATTGTTGTGGTTTAATGTAGTGTTGTAGTGGTCTTAATATGGTTGATCATTGAGCAACTGCATTCTTCACCTCGATGAATCTGAAGACCGTATGTAGCAGCGAGCCTCTGCCCCTGTGATCACCCAGCAGAGTAAAGCCTCGCATTACTTTTCTCTTGAGCATTACAACCAGCAGATTTTGGCCTTGCTTAAAAAAATCTGCTAGACTTGCCCAACAGAACAATGGAGTGTTTATGCCTCCCAAACCACCATCTCGCTTCGTTTAGCAAACTATGCAGTTCGGCAGATGGCATGCCACATGCGGTGAATTTGAGGCGGGAAGGGCGGAAAGAGGCTGGTTTGGCTGCAGTGTGTTTTTTTTGTTTAGAAAAATGTCCACATTAATGATAATCTGCTTTATGATTGGATACATTAGAAATAAACGCTTTATTGGTTGCCAGTCTGTTGATCTGATCATTTTAACAGACATCAATAGTTTATCATCCAATAAGACACAATTGTTTCTTCAAGTAGTTGTTTTTGCTATTTCCTACTTGTCACACCACGCTGCTTCTTTTCTCCAATATCCCACTGCAGTCTATATGTCAGCTCAACATGGGCTGCAGATTGCATAACAAGGCCTGTCGCCTTTAAACCCATTTGGAAGTTGTCTGTGTTTAGATAATGCTTAAGCATCTTGGGTAAATCCTCAACTCGCTGTCTGGAAGGAGGTGAGCTGACCTGTGTAGGAGCAGTTCATCAGGATAGAGCAGTGTTTCCATGACATGCTTTTGAACAACTGACGGAGTCCCTACAGATGTTACATATTATTTGGTTGGGGATGAGGATTCTATCACACCTGCTGTGTGTAAAGAGGAGAATATTGTGTTTTAGATAAGTTCTGTTCATGAAGTGCATAGACATGTTTGTTAATTCCTCAAGACATTATTGATAGAAAGGTTTCTAATCTGAGGTATGTTTTGATTTAAGGTGTCATTGATAAATCAAAATCGATGAGTCCCTGTTGGATACAATGGTTTTTGTTTCGTTAAATGTCCTGACCTCTTAAATATTCCCCTTTTTTCCCTGTCTGCCATAGAAGAACATGTGGGCAGATACAGTGTGAGCACTAGCTCCAATAAATGAAGGGTGTTGTTTTTCAGTCACTCCCCCAGTCATACTGATCTGCTTAAACTAGATGACACAGTAATAAATTGTCTGAGCGATCCTTTCATCTCCAAAGTCGAAACTTAAAGTTATGCTCCAGCTTTTCTCACCAGTCTCCACGAGACCGCCTCTGTTCTCAGGCTCAATCAACTGCTCATTCCCAGCCTGCCGATCGCTGTGCAAACAGCAACATGTTTTTGTTGTATTTGTCCAGGGTGGACGTTTAAAAGCCCAAACACGTGGTTGCTAGGGATTGAATGAGCGTCAGTTAAATGGAGGGAGTTTCTTCAATACTCAGATTATTTTAGTAGAGTAAAACTAAAGAAAGTTTTAAAAACTATGTAAAGCAATGCCCAATGCGCCAGTTGAAGCCTGCACAATCTCATATCGTATTATATAATATATATAAATATTAATATATCATAGATTGTTGGATATAATGTATTTATCGATGGCCTAAACTATAATAACTATTTTCTTCATATTTCTGTTATACATGTAATTCATACCAATAAAACCATAATGTTGTTGAAATGAACTTAGCAGGCTTGTCAGTGAGTGCGTGTGTGTGTGTGTGTGAATACTCATATGTGTATGTATAACAATAAAATAATAGGTTGGAAAATTGTGTTTTGGTAAATACAGATATAATTGAATGTGATTATATTAGTAGGGTGATAAAACCAAAATATGTGATCCGGTATAATTTAGTTTAATGCACTCATCCATTCATATACCGCTTTTTCTTTTTAGGGTTGCCACAGCTTAATGTATTTTTATTTATGTGTTAGTTTTATAGGGCCCTTGTTGAACTCAACTGTTGAGCCAGAGATAGCTGTATAGCTAATTTGCATCCGTGGTCACTGAACAAGAAACTATAAAAGCTTATCCAGTACAATACAACAATAACAGCGACCATCTGCCAACATTTACAAACAGTGCATCACATGGAGGAATACATGAAAAAGAATATATATGTTTAAAGATGCCTGTCACAGCCGAGTCAGCAGTAAACGTCTGTGAATAACTCCGAATGGCTGCAGCTGCGGGCGCACTGATGTCTCACTGAGCCAGTGGCCGTCACTTTATTCATTCTGCAGGGAGACAGCTTGGCGTATATATGGCCCTGCAGACAGAGCAGCAGTGTTTGTTTCTAGCCAGTGGCAGGCGTAGCCCCGCACGCAGCAGCCTGTAGTCAGTGTAGTAGATTTATCGACCTGATGTTTGCCAGTCGCATCAGAGGATTCATTAATAAATCCCCGGGAGCTGGATGATACAGGGCAGTGCTGCTCTCCTTGTTTCTCCTTCTCCTTGTCTCCTTGCTTTTTTGCTTATGAAACCTCTGCCAGCCTGATGTGCTGTGGGACACAGGCCAATTTTGAACCCTAACCTGCCACCTATACACTGGTCATGTTATATTTTTGTAGCTCTTTGATTTAGTGTAGTATTTGTTTTTTAACATATGATGATTGTAAGTTTTGGGCTAGTTATAATCAACACAACAAAAAACTAAAAAGATTCTGGCACATTTAAAGCTGTTATACTTTCTAAAACAAAGATTGCATGCCGTTTTTATAGACTGACCAAATTTACTGGCTTGAAATTGGCCAGTGTATTAGAGATGTATTGATACATACAGTATATGTTGTCTGCTATGACCCCATTCAAAATGTTTTTTTTACAGAACATTGAGTTCATTTAAAAATGACTCAATTGGTGACAATACTCTTAGCATTCTTTTTCTATTGCTCTATCTGCTTCAACCCAGGTTTAAAGCTCCTCACAAATATTATGTGATTTCAGTGACCCTTAAAGCACATTTGGGTCTTAAGTAGCCTGTGTAGAGGTAGACTGGCAGCCCAGACTCAGTCTTAGCTGTGCATATTTGGAGGCTGTCCAGTGCTTTTCTCTGAGGCCTTTACAAAAACATGACCTATTTTACTTAGAAGAGGGAGAAAAACTGCCTGTTCCTTTGTTCTTGGCATGTTCATATTCTTGCCATGCCCATCTCACAGTTTACAGATAGTAATCCGTTTTTCTTTGCTGTGCGGTGATTCTTGTGCAAAGACACTTTGATATTTTCATAGAAAAGTGGGGTTTTCATAGAAAAGCTTGATTTAAAACTGTAAATTCTAATCAGTCTCTTGAGTCTCATTGATGATCAGCATCTAAGCATCAGAAAACAGGTCGACAACATCTGCTGATTCGGTCACAGCTCGCCCTCTTTCCCTGCACATGTTGAAGCATGGCCTAAATGGCCTTTGCCTAATAGGGCATAAAAATGAGTCACAAGATTTTCTGCACATGGAAATGTTTCCCACAGGACACCCGGCTTTCTGTGGCTAAGGCTGGATTACAGACGTGTGATTATGGTCTGCTGCAGAATTTTCCCAGGAGTTTTGTTTTATTTTTTTTGTGTTTTTTTTATGCATCCTGCTCACTTTCCAAACGAACAATGTAAATCCTTAAGAAATGTATTTGTTTGCAGCTGAGGTAATTATATGTTTTACATACAGGACTGCGTCAGAACTTAAGAAATTCTGCTGCTGTTTTGCAACTTTCGAGTGAGCAGTAAAGCAAGCAGTGTAGTGTGAATATTTGCAATAGAGATGTTCATTTTGAATGTGTTTTTCTTACTAAAAACTAATCCCCAAATATTAATCATAACTGACAAGAATGAAAGAATGGACAAGTGTCTTTGACACATAAAACAGCACCAGTACATTTCAGATATCAAGAGGTTAATTTTTGTGTGCTAATAGCAGCATAAACGATAAAACATGAGGATTCACACATCATCGCCCACCGTCAGCGCTGCTGTGAACAGACTTCAACAGAATAAAACAGACCAATAGGTTTACACAGTGTTTCCCATTTATTTCATAGACTGGCAGACCACCGTAGTTTCATTTGTCCCTCCCCAGTTTCATAATGACCCAATAAATACTTACTGAGAGATCACCCAGACTTAAAAATCAAAATTTTATTATATTAAAAGTTAAATGGTTATGAAAAGGGCAACAGGGAAAAAAGGGTTGATTTATTTAACAGACAGTATACACATTATTAACATTGCTGTAAATCTGAGTTTGGCAAGAGGCTATTTTTCTGTAGTTCTCTGGACAGTTGTTCCAAATTTATCCTGAAAGTAAAAAGTATAAAATGCAAATGACAAAGTTACTCATCATTTATAAGAATGCAGAACAATAATAAAAATAAAAGAGAACTAATGGAAAGATAAATATGGTCTAACAACAACATTGTACTTTATTGATACAAAGCAGAAGTTGACATTGAAACCACACCAAAGACATGCATGTATATGTAATTTTGTTTTGCCTTTGGTAACTGCTCAATGGAGGACTGCAGTGTTTACCCTATCAGCCACTTCCTTACAGCATGGCTTCTACCGTTCACAACATACTATTGCACTTCTCAGTTTAAGCTAATAAGAGCTTCAGACAAACGGGCGGGCAACGTATCCGTTCAGTCTACACACAATTTTTGGAATCATCTTGTGTCACAATGTGTTTTGTGTTGTGGACTGAAACTGCTGAGTCAGACCCAAGTCTAATGTGAACAGAAACAATCAGGAATTAACCTGTGGTCCTGTGCACAGAAAATGGGTTAAACACATGCTCATTATCCAGCGTCAAACACTGGGCTGATGTGTGAAAGTGGTACTCGTGCCACATTGAGTAAGTGATCATAAGAGGTCTCAGTGGGTCTGTTTCGTCCAGCCGATTCAAAGTGGTGCCACAGAGCTGTGGGTTTACAAGCCCTAAGCCCAGGGCTCATTGACACAATGCACTTTTATATCCTGTGGATTAAGGTTGTGATGAAATACAAACCTCATTTCCTCATCCAAAGGCCAAATCAAACGGCTTGCATATGATTCCTGAATTATTCCCCACAGTTTGCCCCCACTACCTCTTCTGCCCCATTTGTAACTTCTCAGACTGAGACTTGTGGGTACAACAAAAGAAGCAATACAGTATTTTTCCTGCACAGCTCATTCAATTATCACAATTTATCTATTGTGTTTTTTTTTTTTTTACTGTTCTGGTTGTTTATCTTAGTTCAACAAAACACACTGGCTTCAGGCAGTGGTGTTCAGATCTATTTTCTATGCTGTAACTGTGTGTCTCCACGTTAAGAAGCAGGTCCCTTTGTCTTGAAATCATTCAAACTAAAGTGCTGAAAAGAGGAGGACTTCAGAGCAGTATTTCCTCTGGATGATTTCAACTTTACGCATTAACTTGCTTTGTCTTTTAGCTCTATCTGTCAAACCATCTAAGTAAAGGTCGATGTCAAATCCAGTAACATAAAGTGGATTTGTCTGTCATTCGTCTCAATACAATACACATATAAAACATGGAAAGAGATAAGCCGTTTCTTTGATTGAAATGTGCAGTAAGCTTAAAGGGATAGTTCACCCAAAAAATGAAAATTTTCTTCTCACCTCTATGCCGATGGAGGGGTGGGTGCACAAGTCCACAAAACACTTATGGACTTTCAGGGGTAAACAGTGCTGCAGCCAAATCTAATACAATTGAAGTAACTGGTGACCACTTGTTCGAACGTAAAAAAACAACTGAAAATCCCCATAAAATGCCTCCATACTGCTCCTATGTGAGCCACGACATTCAAATACAGCTCAAAACTGCATGATTTACACAATGTTTTTAACATAAATGTCCTCTGATATCCTCCTTTGGAGCTGCGTTCACGTTCGCACGCACACACCGCACACAAGTTCCTGGCCAAGGGTACGCACGGGGTGCACGGTAGCAACGCCACTTCCACTACCGTGCTACCTCTGGTAACAGACATTTAGACTAAAAACATGGTGTAAATCAGTTTAGAGTCGAATTTGAATGTCTGGGCTTGAATCACAACACAGGAGCAGTATGGAGGCATTTTCTGTTTGAAGAATTGATCCCCAGTTACTTCAGTTGTATTGGATTTGGCTACACTGTTTACCCTTGATACTCCAGAAGTGTCAGGTCGACCTAAACACTTTAATCAACCCTACATCGGTGTAGTGATGAGTAGATAATAAGTGAATTTTCACTATTCTGTGAACGATCCATTTAAGCCTTATGAGAAAAACTGAGCTATACAAATCAAATTTGATTGATTGATCATATTAAAACATTATTGTCATTATATAATATAGCGAAAGGACAACACTCTCAGACACTAGCAAGAAGAAAAGCAAATCATGTTTGCTCACTGATGAAGTGAACACTATGTCCCTAAGTAATCCTTCACATTCCTCTGAGGCATCTCACTGTGCACCACACAAAATAACACTGATAAAAAAGACTTGTAGTGAATTGATTTAAACTACAATTTTCTCATCCTCCCATAACCATCTGACAAACAGTTGGCTGCTTCCCAACATTTGACTTTGTTTGGACGTCTGCAGACTGTGTCACCATTCAGCTGACTGACGTGAGTCTCTCACTCTCATTCCTCTGGCATAATTCTATTCTCTGACATTTATCATTTTCAACACTCAAGTCTTTCTGAGCTCATCATCTGTGACCAATGTATTTTTGGCTGTTTGAAAGATTTACCTGCAGTGTCCCTGAGGGTCAAAACACAACATTTCACCAAACACGACAACATTTCACCCAAAACGACAACATTTTAGAAAAGCCATTAACATTTCAGATAACGCAACATTACCGAAACCACAGTGACATTTCATATTACGCAAACAGTAGGACAACACCATTTGTTTGTGATTAGGCAGAAGGCAATTTAGAGTTTATTTAGTGGATGTGTAGAGGTGAGTGGACTCTTTGAACTCTCATTGTCAGGTAACTGATGAGGCTTTGGTCCGTTGGATGCTTAACTTGCCATCTAAATAACACAGAGGCATGATTCTGCCAGTCAGCCACATAATTTGAAATCCAAATATCTGTCCAGGTCTGTAGTATAAAGCAGGACCAGGCTCACTTCTACCGGTGTTTATCACCATGGTAACAAGCTAAACCAGAGCAAGTTAGTTTACAATAACAGATCTAAACCTGTCAGCAGCCCAACTCCTGACTCATCAGATCACTGGAAACCAGAGTCCCTGTCTGAATATACAAAACAGTAACGTGATAAATAATAAAGAGCAGCAGCTATTTGTATCGCTGAGTAGAATGGTTTTACTCTTCCAGACTTTTCATATGCCCACTCTGGTTTTAAAACAGAGCATCTGATAAACATAGAGAGAGTTTATCAAAATAAATAAATCCATCACAACCATTAAAGCTTCATTTGAATTTAACAAAGATTCTTTGACGGTGACAGAATTCCTGATTTTGAATAGAAATTAGTTAAGACATCTGAACACTCTTAAATATTTGACCATGATTATAAGTGAACATTTCAGTCAGACTGAGCTCTTCACACTGGAACTACCTCTCTTCTCTTTTCTTCTCTTCTTGATAAAATGCCAGTGATTCTTTAAATATTTGATATATCATCACTCAGATTAAAAATCTGATTTTTTTCTAGTGTTTTTTTTCTGTTCTGTCCAGGTCTCTCTGATGTTGTAGAGTAACTGCCTCATCTGAGTGCTTATTCTTTTCAGCGTGCTTTCTAGATTCCACTGGAAATGATACCGTCATGAAAGAATATTGAAAAGTACATAATTTGAAGACAAGAACTGTTTTGTCTAATGTATACATGTTTTAAAATTGTGCTACTAGGTGAGGTACAGTCAGAAGCGTGACAGCCTGTATGAATGAATAATTCATCCCGTCAGTGGGATTCACAGTTTCAGTTCTGTCTCCCCCTGAATGCAACGCCCCGTAAACACAGAGGCCTGTTTTAAGGGCATGATTGATTATGGATTGTCTGTGGTGGGTCAGCAAATGGTACAGTTTGAATGGGAGTGGGTGAAACGAATGATCCATTGACAAAGACAGAAATAAAGGGAGTGGTTGAATGATGCAGCATAGCGTGTAGCATTAGCAAAGATTGAAGTCCTCCATTATGCATCTGCTTTTCTGCTGACCTCCATTAGGCCTTCAGCAGCTGTTGTAACCTTGGGATCAATGATAAATGAAAAGAAAACATCTGAAGTTCCTGCACAGTTTGTCTGAAATTGGCCCAATGAAATTACTGGATTCTATATTTGGAAACCTACATTCTGTAGCTGGGATGGTTTGATATGTCATGGTGTTTATCATGATCTTATTTGAGGTACTTCGTTGGAGTCAAAATGTTAATGTCATTCATCTTATCAGCCTCACACTTGGCATGTATAATGGTAATGGCCCAAGGAAGTAAAGTGCCTAATTTGCGATTTGGACACGCGATACGTTTAATATTATAAATATGGCAACTATACTCTGTAGTAGTGAGTGCTGGTGGGGCAGCGTGCCTTCAGTTTGCAGACCCGCCGGTCCGAGTTGAATCTTCAGATACTCCACAGCAACTGGCAGCCTGCGGCCAATAATATCTGGCCCACCAGATCATTTTGATTATTTGATTATTTTCATTTCACAATATTGGACTGAGATTCAGTCACGGTTGTCGCAGATGCTGATTTTAGTCATGGCAGCAATATTCATAGAATTCCTCTTCAGCAAGTTGTCAGTACATTCAAATGTTATCATATCTTTTCTTGCAATGATTGCTCTCCAAGTTATTCACACAGTCTTGTTTCTTCCAGCTGCTACGAGAACTGAAACATCCAAATGTGATCGCCCTGCAGAAAGTGTTCTTGTCCCACAGCGACAGAAAAGTCTGGCTCCTTTTCGACTATGCTGAACATGATCTTTGGGTGAGTCTCTCTGAACGATTGCTATACATATATATATATATATATATATATACATATACACACATATGTGTATATATATATATATATATATATGATATGACTGAACTGAACTGAATGCAAATGTTGGATCATGTAAAGAATAAGCGCTACATAAAAATACAGACCATTTACCAATACATGTTTGGCAATTTTTTTCTTGGGTGTTTAATTAATGTAGTGAGACTTTCTAAGTGTGGTAATAACCTGAGTATACTGTGTTTTAGGTTTTGTTACTTCAAACTATAACACAGACTTGTAAAACTGATTTTGAAGTGTATATGATGGCTGACAGATTTAAAGAAAAAAAGTGGATTGTGATTTGATCAAGATATAATTTAATGAGCTTTAGAGATGGTGGTTGATTTATTTTGTTACCATTGGACAGAGCCAGGTCAATTGCTTAAAAAAACTCTTTAGAATGGGCCAACACTAGTTAGACTTCATTTGAAAATGAGAAGTACCTCTTGTCACTTGTCTTCAGAAGTTGTCCAGTTTACCAAACACTTTCTACTAGCCAGCCAGTACACACAGATGCTCTTCCCTTTTGAAAATGGCCAACTACCAAAAATTGTAATCAGTAAATTAGACAAATCCAACTGACTCTGTGTCTTGACATTCCAGGGGAAACCTTTTCTGTACCAACGGCTGCCAAAAAGCTGACACAATAAAATCACAATATGTTTAAATCACAGGATTATAATTTACCTATAGTTTATCAGGCTCCACCAATATGAGAGGAAGCTGTTTGTGCAAAGGTTGTGGCTACACAGTCTGACCTGACAAGACATGCTTCAGTCCACAAGCACAACTGAGGTGAATCCTTTCTCTGCCTCGTAGCACATCATCAAGTTCCACCGCGCCTCCAAGGCCAACAAGAAGCCCATGCAGCTGCCTCGAGGGATGGTGAAGTCTCTCCTGTATCAGATTCTGGATGGGATCCATTACCTCCATGCCAACTGGGTGCTCCACAGGGATCTGGTGAGTGGCTATATTAGCTTCACTGCTCCAGTTTCCCTAATCAGACACACTGCAACTCTGGCGCTGACTTCATCTCTGAGCTTTTTCCAAAATTGACACTGTTAACGTCACAGAAACACTATTAGGAGTTCTAGAAGTTTTCTTGCAGCAGTTGAGTAGAGTCTTCATACATGGTGACATGTCTTGGAGATGAAAACATGGTAAACATACAAAAACCAGGCCAAAGAGAAAAAAACACAAATACAACCCAATGACTAAGTAAAGCAGAAATTATTAGTGTAACAATATATATTTATATATAAATGAAAACCCAACTCTGTCCTATACTTAGCAGACTATGAAGCCCCATGGTTTAGCCCATTTCCATTTATTCACTGACTGGTTATCTTTAGAACTACTCTCATGAGTTTGCTCTAAAGATTTCCAGTTGGCTATTTTATGTATAATATAATATATATAATGTGTAATATCTATGTTCTTGTAGTCATGTCACAAATTTGCTAGGTTATAGAATAACATAGAATTCATCTTAAAGTTAAAGTTAATGGTGTTTGTTGACTCCTGTGAAACTACAATATCACAGCTTGCAGCTAGATAATGATCAATATCCATAAAAGAGACATTATTCTATTAAGGCACACTGTGTCTCTCTCTGCCACATGCCACATAAGGTATTCTGACTATCAGAGCCGTGTTATTTCAGAGCATGTGTTGTTATGTCTTGCTGTTGTATTATAGTTTCAAGCTTTCCGATTGTCTGGAGGAAAGTGATTGTAATTCTTGAGGTGCAGAACGTCCTGAGGTCAGAATGTTGTCTGACTCTTGTCAAACCTTTAACCTGGCTATGATATCCTGCTGGTTCCTGTGAGACTCTCTCCACCTCTGTTTTCCCACAGTGCTTTGGTTCGAGGGAGTTTTCATTTTCTCTTGCTGAGACTCAGACTGGAGCCAGGACACAGCTTCTCATTGTCTGTCTTATTGCAGTTAGGATGGAAGAATGTCAGGAATTAAACTATGATTGTTGTGCACAGAAAAAATCTTGCAGCTTAATTAAGTTTTGCATTAAATAAAATAAAATAAAAATTAAGGAAGAGCTCATGGGCAATCAACACTTGTCTGGTCAATAATGTCATTGACCATGTTTTTCTGTGTAATGTCTTTTATGGAAATGATGAGATTTACAAAGAAAGCATGTGCAGTCTTTTTAAGCCTCATTTTGACTGTTGTGGCAAAAGCATCAGAGACGTTCATACAAGCAGTGTTGAAGGAGTTATTTTAAAAATGCAGTCAAGCAACTGTCCAATAGTTAAGCTACAACAACACCCCACCTTTGTAGAAGGTAAAAGCTACAATACAAGCAGCTCTGAAAAGGTATAACATACTGAAGCTATTTGGCATCCAGTAACATATCTTGTTAATATAATATCATGTTTGGTTCATGATTTAAGTTACCACAAACAACATAAAGAAATGGTCTGGATGCTGTGTTGAAGGTTAAAAGGTTTTTTGCACAAGTGGTTTTCAAGAAAATGTCTGATAATAACAGTAATAAAAACTTTATATGTAGCTTTTGATGGGTTAGGGCCTCGCAGAGTCATAGAACAAGAAATACCTTATAAATATGTGATAAAATAATAAACACTAAAAATCACAATATAACATAAAATGTGCAGAATTGGATGGGTACCCAAACAGGAATACAGCATTTTATTAACACTTAAATTTCTACAATTAATGCAGTTGGGCCCGGAACCTAGATGTCACGAAATGTGATCAATGGAAAAAGTCTGGACCTATAATAGTCTCTTCATTATCTCTATTATTATAATTTTTTTAATTGCAAGGCTGGGTTGGAGTGTGCTCATTTGCATCGTGTTGGAATCAGGTAATTTCCATAGAAATGGAAACTGATGTGGAGCTTTTGAAAGATTTGACCTAGCGGTAGCATGTGCATGTTAACAATAATGGATTGAGGACTTAACTCCATCAGTGACACTGACCACTTTGAGAAAGCTGCGTCAGGTCTAGCTGCTAGATGTTAAAAAAAAAATGCAACTTTGTAAAGTGAAGAGTTTTGGAATCATTTTCAGCAGTGTAATGAAACAAAGTGTGATTTGATTCTATTTTGGTGTGTGTCAAACTTTTAAGAGCTTTAATTGTACATCACGTTCATCAATGTGACTCCCTGCAGCTTCTGAGATAAAATCAGATCTTTCTTTGTCTAATTTCTGACTGTGTCCTGTAAACTCCCACAGTCCATCTGCACGTGTGGCGTCTGTGCTCTTATCTCTCTCTGCATCTGTCCGTGTTCTAGTGAGGAACATTAATGACTTTGCTTGTGGATGAGAAGAGTGTAAGTAACCAAACACAGCCCGCAAAACTTTAATTTGATTTCCACCATCGCTTCTTTGACGTCAGATGATCCAGAGAGAGGCTATTTCCAGATAACGATCATGGAGGAATGCATGACCGAGATTTTACAGTTTGGTTGAAAGTTAGCTAAGCCATTGGTTGATTTCTCTGAATGAACCTCTTAGTGGATAAGTCGGGTTCAGAAGTCACAGGGCAGAGCACTTACACAGTTCAGGCGTCTGTCTATCTATACAGGGTCGTCCACTCTTACATAATCTTTGGCAATCCCCAGTGGTCATGTGGGGGATGGATCTCACATTATGTAATCCCCCAGGGATCATGTAGCGTGGTCAGTGTTTTGTACTTTGGAACAATCCACAGGTCATCTCTGCAGGCATTTAATAATTTGTCTCTTTGGTAGTGTGATTTTATCATTTTCGGAGCTATTTTTTTCATTCCATTGTAGTTGCAATTTAGGACTTTTATTGAACCGAAATGACATAGTCTTGATGCCCTGATAGTCAGCTTGGAGCAATTCAGTCATATCTAAAAGCAGATATTAAGCCCATTAAATTCTTGGTATTAGATACTTTGTATTGTACAAGTTAATCAAGGTGAACTGACTCAGGACTACGGGCTGATGTTTTACATTGGTGTCATTGGAGGCAGTGCATATTTTGATTATTTTTTTGCTTTGCTTTAACAGAACTATACATACTAGCAGCTCTTTGAGGTTGGATTTTGGATTATGAGTGATTTGAGCTAATGTTGCTATGCTCTCAATGACAATGCTAACATGCTGATTTTTGACAATAATTGGTACTATATTAAACCTGTAATTTGAGCTTTTTAAGTTGCAATTATTTGCTGATTAGCTCCAAACACAAAGTAAACCAGAGACTGATGGGTATGTCGTTCTCTGCGGGTCATTCCGGGTAATTGGTCATAAACCAAATTCTACGGAGCCACGATAAAAAGTCAGAGGATAAGTCTTTACCCTTTATTGTCTGGGAATCATTATTTGTACCAAATTTAGTGCAAGTCCATCCAGTGCTTAATGATAAATGGATATTTTAGTCTGTACCAAAGAGGACTCACTGACTAACTGAAACACCTGGAATTTGAAAAGTTTCTCAAAGACAAACACATGTCATGCTTTGTTGATGTGAAAATGTTTGGGTTGAAGGGAAGAGCAAGTTGAAACTGATGAAACTGTGTTTTTAAACAAACAATCATGTTACATATGCAAAAACATACATTTACTAGCATATATTAAATTATTTTAATAGTTTAAACCATCAATTTTGTTATAGTTGACATGCTACAGTTTTCCACAAAAATATTTTTTTTACTTGGCCAAAGTTACAATCAAAGCTAAATCCACCTTGACATCAACATGTTGATTGTTGATCTTTTTTCACTGTACTCAAATGAGTTTTTCATTTCATTTCATCGCAAAGCTGTGCACAATGCATTTACTCGCTCAGCCCCTCCTGGCTCTGCTCTCTTCCTCTCTCTCTCTCTCTCTCTCCATTTCACACCAACACACACACACACACACACACCAACACACAACAACATACACACAATGATAACAGAGCCAGCTGGTCACTGTAGACACATTTAGAGACATTCTTATGCCAGATGTGAAGTGAAAGACTGCTGTCCACATGTGATCAGGTCATGTTAATACCAGAACAAGGCCAATGATTCTAGACCTTATTTTCCCTTCTTCCCTGGAGAAAGTAGCTACTCAGGCCAAAGCTCTTGAAGTTATGACCAGCTTATGTAGAAATTGGATAAAACACTTTTTATTGTCAAAATTACACCCATCATTTTGATTTTGACTTTATTTGAATCAAACATCAGTGATATTTGATGTTGACAGCTAGTATGGGAAAATCCATGGCAGATTATCAAACAACTGACAGTTCTGTAGGCTATATCAATAATAATATCAAGTTAAAGGAAAAGTTAGTTTTTTTCAACATGGACCTTATTTTCAGCATATGGTATGTAGATCTACTCACCCTTAAAGGTTTGGAGTAACTTGGAGTCCTTCGAACATCTCCTTATATCAAGGCTGATAATATACGGCTCTGAACAGATTTGCACAGCAACCTACGATGACTAAGGAAGTCGAAAAGTCCGATTTTACAGCAAGGAGACAAATCATTGGCATCCGTGAAAGAGTTCTGGAGAACGCAGAGAGGAGAACATACGGAGGCTTACAGGATGTTGTGTGGGGAGGCTACAAACTATCTTTCTTCCCAGATATGAAAAGAGAATTGGCAAAAGTGCCCTTCACTTAGAAATTAAGTGGATCAAACCTGTTTAAAATGGTTGCTGGTGTGTGTTTTTTTTCTTTTGTGTTCTTTGGTCCTGTTTTACTTTGTATTTTTGGGAGATTGACTTTGATCACACATGAGACCGTCATAATTCATATGCAGAATAACTGAGTCATTATTTAGCTTCTTTTGCCATGCTTGCTTTTCACCATACCAACATTAAAACCTGTTTTAATGTTATGGCTGAGTGTTGTGGGAATGTGAGACACAAAATATTTCATAATACAAAATACAATTTTATGTTCTTGACCTTATGTGAATTTGTTAATGGTTGGAGGGAATCATAACCACAGTAATAATGAAGAAGTTAACACAGCAATAACAAGGGGGGAGTCCCCTCTCCTTTACAACAACATCAATTGTCCCACGGGAGCTGTGTGGTTGTTATGATCCCTCAAGGTCACACCACTCTTATCAGTGCACCAACTCTTCCGGGCCCTTTGTAACTATTTTCACCACAGCCAGATAAAATTCACTGTCAAACTCTGTCTGACTGAACTGATGTATTGCAGTTTGTGCTGTTGTTTTGCTGTCTTATTGCCAGGGCTTCCTGCCATTGTGACTAGACTACATGACTATCCTTCTTTTCATGCAAGCTCGCCGGCAGCAGTCAGTGGCCAGAGTAATTCAGGTTTTTGTGTGTGTCCGTTCGTATGCACATACATCTCTCCCATTTTCGTAAATGCAATATCTCAAGAATGCCTGGAGGGAATATCTCCAAATTTGGTACAAACATTCCCTTCGACTCATGGATGACCTGATTAGTAGTCAAAGTTGGAAGGTCAAGAACCACTGTGACCTCACAAAGCACATTTACCCGCATTATGTCCATAATGCCCCGAGTATATCCTTCCACACTGGACTTGGGTTTGACTTTGGTAGCCAAAGGTCAAAGGTCACTGTCACAGTGGCCTCTCAAAGCATGTGTATGTTTTGCGCTTCAGGGAATGTCTTTTAATTTGGTACAGACATTCAACTGGATTCAAAGATGAATATATTCGATTTTGGTGTCTGCTGGTCAAAGGTTAAGGTCACAGTGACCTCATGTTTCTTTGCTTTGTTTTGTGAAAGTGATACCTCAGACACACCTCAATTCTTTCAGTTTTGGTTTACATGTTAGATGTTTCGATTAATTGAATAGATTTTATTGATCAAAGGTAAAGGTCACGGTGGCCTCACAAAACATGTTTTGGCCTCTTGAATGTGATATCTCAAGATTACCTTTGTAGTATAATCTGGTCATTAAACCATGTCACATATGAATGTCACTATGTACCTTTAAATCTGCACTACAAACTAAGGTATGATTGAAACATGATTTACTACTGATTACAATAAGTTTATGAAAGAAATTACGAATCAAACCATATATTCTGTGTGTAACAAACAGTATGAGGTGATTGTATAACTTGTGTGAAGAAATATGAGTTCTTCTCTGGTGAAGCTCCGGCTCGCTACTGAATGCTCTCGGGTTTTTTGTCGACAATAAACTCTGTTGCTTTTAAGTTGACTTCTCCTGCTTTTTTTATTTGACTGAATTTTTGTACTTTTGGACCACGAGTGAAACTTAGTTTTCACCACAACACCTTGACGGAATTTCACTTGGATTCACTGATAAACTGATAAGATTTCAATTCTAGTTTGTTTCTTGTTGTTGGTCAGATTATCATCGTTATGCAGACGCCTGGCTTTTTGTCTCTGTGAATTTGAGTAATTACAATTGAAAAGCAGGGAGCTACTCATTGCTAAGACGTCTCTGCTTTATGAGAAATGTCCTTAAAGCCTTTTATTGCTTTTGAAAAGTATGTAAAAGCCACAAGTCTTACCATGATTTTTGTTGTTAATAAATGTTAGAGGAAGCGCAAGGAGACTGACATGTAATCTGCTGTGGTCTGCTTAGCTGCAGGGGAAAGGTGCCCTCACCAGCCCAGCTTTAATGGCTTCAGTTCTTCTGCTGTTACATAACTGTATGTTTGTGCTGGTGTGTAGCATGTTCTGCTTCTCTGCACTGCAGGAATCAGGCATGTGCTTTACATTGCAGCACTGCATAGCGCTCAGCCCCCACTTGTCCTGCCACTCCTCCACTCTTTCCTCACTGTCCCATCCACCAACCCCCCACCAGAAGGTCTTGCAGTACCTCCTTCACCCTCCCCCACCCGTTACCGCCCCGCAAGGGTTATGTAACAGCCTTTAGCTATTACTAAGCCCACCGCCCCGCATGGTTAGCTGAGTCAAGATGCTGATTTAGCAACTCTACCGGCCAAAGCAAAAAGCAAATACCTCAGTGGACTGTACCAACAATCACTGTTGGTAGGGAGATAACTGAAGGTGATCTGTTGCTGCAGTAAATGCAGACTAATATACTGTATAAGCACATTACTGTATCCCTGGCTGTGAGGAGCTGTCTGTCCCGACTGCAGCAACACCTGGCAGATGATGATGCTGTCATCAGGACTGATTAATGAGGATCAGGGAGGGGCCACTACTTTAAGCTAACTATGTACATTTATCAATAATATACAAAAAAATTGTATTTCTTCAGGGCTTGCTGTTTTTTTTCATTTCATTTGTTTGGATACATAATTTTATAAAAAGTAAAATTGGGGTCACATTCGAAGAATGCACCTTCAACCAATCCTTACTTGAAATGATCAGATATATGCATCTCTCTCTCTCTCTCTCTCTCTCTCTCTCTCTCTTTATATATATATATATATATCTATATATATATATATGCAGGTGTCAGGTATATCATCGTTTATGTATTAATGGTTATGGGATAGTTTAGGAGGGTTTGAAGTGTACAGACTTTCACTTCTAAAATATGACAGATGCATAAATGAAAAAAACAAAACCTGTCTGTCACTAACCGACCTGCATGCCTCCACAAGCCAAACAGGTGGGGAGGCATACCCACCTGTTTGAAGCAGAGATAATAGCCAGGAGTTAGCAAGCATGGAATGGTTGGCTTCTACTCAGGCAGTGCACTTTCATGATTTTTGGGGGGCGTAGCTTTGACAAGAGGGCCAATGGGAGGGGGTTGGCATACTGTAGCCTGTTCTTGCTAGCTTTTCCAGGCTTACCAATCTAAAAAAGGTCTCAGTGAATTAGCAAGGCACAACGACATAATCAGCAGACTGTTAACCAGACAAAGTAAAAACCTAGTATATTGCTGAAGTGTATATAGGTGTGCAAAAGATATGAATGTTTTAGCATTCAATAGACATTAAGTTGGTGTAGAATTGCATAACTCAGTTGTGCAATTGTACGGCACTGTGTCTCTCTCCTCTCAGTCTGTGCATGTCATGACACTTGTATTTTGTACTTCACCCGTGCACTCCCCTGGGACAGACATATAGTTCTCTCAGTCAAACTCCATCATAACATAGTAGTAACTGTTCACGCCAGAACATCTTGAAAGACCAATGGCCAATTGGAAAAGTCCAACACGTTGCCATCCAACGAATGGAGTAACTTTGTCACTTACTGATGCTACTCACAACAATTTCATTCTTCTGGTAGAGCCATGCATGGCTTGCAATGCTCTTTAAAAGTCAACTCAGCCTTCAGACCTTCACATACTGTACATCAAGGGCAGATTTAGTGAATGTGAGTTTTCAAACTCCAAAATGTACCACGTAACACTTCCTTCAAACTTGGCATTCACACGGGACATTTGGACTGAGCTTTTAGGATAGCCTTTTTAGTCAACATTCTGTTGTAGTAATGTGCCTCTGGCTGCGGACCTGGCCTAGTTTTTGAGACAATGATGTAGAGGGCCATTTCCCTGAGGAGTGGGTTTGCTGGTCCGCTCTGGGATGGTGTTTATTTTCCCTCAGCTCCTGATCCATTTCTGGAACCAACCGACTGTAACTGATTAATTTCACTGGACGATTTCAAGCGGAAGTCTACATTTTGAAGCGTGAAATACAATTTGGTGCATATTTTTTAAATAACTTTATTGCATGTCTTCAAATCGTTCTCCATTTTATCTGGTTCCTCTTTTCCCATTCCATTTATATTTTGGTTTGTCATGTCGTCTGTTCCATCAGAAACACATTGCATGCTCATATTGCATCTTTAGAGGCACTAACACTCATTCAGGTCTTTTAAACAGAGCTCACAAAGTAATGACTGTTTTTTTAAACAACTTAGATAAATACATTCAGGTTGGACATTTTAATTCAGTTAGGCCTGTTTAGAATTTGAAAGAAGAACTGGTGAGCCTGAACTCATCGGGCCTTTTAAGAGACGCTTGCCTTTGTGTTTGCCGATTGCTGCGTGTCTTGTTGTGGGCGTGAATAATAGACCTCATTATTAGTGCTGTTTCTATAGCAACAAGGCATGCAAGCCAGGAAGATCTGAGTCAAGCGAGGCAGAGGGTTCACATTCACACAGACACCCAAAAAAAAATCGACAGGCGTTTTGACAACAAGCAGACACTGCATCTGGCTGCATGATATAGTCACTGTAAACTAAAACACTGGCCTATGACTTTGTTCCTGTAATTATATGTGTCGCTGTTTGTTTGATACTGGTGGTGTATTTGGTAAACAACTCAGTACACATACGCCAAATAATATGGAAGTGTAATTTTTGATTGATGTGAAGTGAAAAACAGTTCTAATGTGTGTGTGTGTCCATGTCGCCCTCTCTGTGACCCCTGTGGTGAAAATCTCAACCAATATCCCTTTTAAACAATAACATTAAAAATGTGATGACGATGAATCTATTTATATGGCCACATAAATCTAATGATAAAGCTGGTTTTATTCACGTCATAAAAGGTCATATGCCATAAAATGTGAGACAGCAGTGTTTGCATCATAGTGCATTTCAGGAATTTAAAATTAGATCCTATTTTCTACTAAAAGTTGGAAAGACGGCAATGATTTGCAGGATTGATTAGACTCTATGAATCAGCAAACAGTGCACAGCCGAGTGTTATAGCAGCCTAACAAAGCACTGCACAAATCAGAGGCTGCAGATTCATCGATGTACAATGTCTTGTTGCCTTCAGAAGGCTGTAGATATTTACTGAACGGAATCAGAAACCTTTCACATACTATAAACAACAGACACTGCAAGAGTCACTCATTCTACTTTATAGATAAATGTAGACTGACATTCCTGCTGGTTTTAATCTTGATTTGAAGGCCTCTTTCTCTCACATAATAATAATAATAATAATAATCCTGCTAAGAGATGGATCAGCGGAGCTGGCTACAGTGCTAAAGAGGAACCTGGGGTTGTTATTATATTCTTGATTAATGATGAAAAAAAGAGGTTCAGGCATTTCACAGGGCTTTTTTGTTATCACACTATCTTTCCAGGCTAAACGAATATCATCCAGATTTCACAACCTAACCATTTTACCTGCTTTTATTGAGCGGTTGTTTTCAACCAAATGCTCTGTCAAACCCAACTTATTGTCTGCTCCGTGCACAACACTTGAATAAACTGACTGCGAGAATGGTTGAGCTTGAATGTAGTCATGAGGACAGTTACAGTCATAACAACCACAAGTTGCCAAAAACAGTACTGCAGCTTTATACTTTCTGATAAATTCCTCAATCGAACAGACAGGAGTGTTTTCATCAGAACCCTTTTTAAACACTGTTGTCTTCCTTTGATTTAGTTGCAGAGGTTGACTCAGCTTTTTTCAAGTTCCTCAACCAAAATGACACAAACACAGCCAGGTATTTCACCTCATTCCTGTGTGTGCAGCAGGTTGCGGCATTTTCCACAAGCACTGTAGTGCACTCTCACAAAATGGCTGACGTGGTCATGTGGTTGTATGTTATATAAAAGGCAGCAATAGAAACTTAGCAATATTATTGTGTAACAATCAGCTTAAGTTTTAAGTCTAGTTACTATAACAATTCAGGAACTATTGTGACACTATTTATCAAAGCCTGGTTAAGTGTCAGGGGACTTTAAACCCAGTTAACTGTAATGTATTAAGCAGAAACCCAAATGTATGCTAACACACCAAATTATTAAGGCCCCTCCTTCAAACAAAAGTTCACAGAAAATAATGAGCTCCATTTAAATGCTCCATAGGCAGCTCGCTGAGTCCATGAAAAATGTCCACAAAAAGAAAGAAAAAATCAGTAAAGGTCCTCCCTTCAAAATGAAAAGATGTAAAAAAAAAAAAGCCCTAAAAGAATCGACCTCACCGGCCGAGGAACAGGGGAATAGCAGTCCAACACAGAGTTGAAAACGCCGTCTGCTCAGTCGTTATGGTCCTTCACTCACACTGTCTCTCTCCTAAATCCTCGTGGGTAAGGTATCACCATATCTGTCCTCAAATGCAGAAACCCAGGTCCTTTCTTTTTTGCTATTCCCCCTCACTAAAATCCTCCTGTCTCCCCCAAACAGTTCACCTCCTTTGTTCTCCTAAACTTACCCACTTTACACCTGTGACCCGGGAGTAGAAATCCCCTGTGAGAGTGGAAGTAAACAGAACAGCCAAGTGACAGCACATATGATGAGGATAGAGGTTTAATCTGGCAAGGATTCAGTACTAAACCATCTAACATACATCTAATCTTCCTCTCACAGTTTTGTGTTGGACAAAAATGATGGTCCTGTGTGATTGTTATAGTGGAAGTCAGCATACTCATGGCACTAAATTAAAGTGAGCACTAAATATTTTGTATGTGTCTAATATTTCTCTGTCTCCAGAAACCTGCGAACATCCTGGTGATGGGGGAAGGCCCTGAACGAGGAAGAGTTAAAATCGGTAAGGTGGATTAGAAAAATATTTCTGAAAAGTTCTTGACTGATCCTTAGCTCTAGATGATACAGATACTACTATCACCATGACAGTGGATCAATGAGGCTGTTGACTTTGTTTGAGTGTGTGACAGCAACAGCGCTTAACCTTCTGTCTGAGAGGTCAACAGGGAGATCAGTGCTGTTGCATAAGCCAGTTGGCCAGGGGACTGTTGAAGGGTAATGCTGCAGTGCTGCAGTCTATTTTTAAACATTATGCATCTAGTAATAGTATAGGGGTTTTGTTTAAGTGCAACTGGACCCTCAACTTGTGCTGATGTGTATTTCTCTGAACGAAGTGGCTCTGCTCCAGCAGGAGGAGGTTCACAGTTCAAGGGATATTTAACTCCTTTTACTGCACCCAGTGAAGTAACAATACAAAAGGTTCTATGAATGCTCACGTTCATCCGTGTTCCAAAATGTCAATTTGGCAAAGAAAGCGACAACTCTTCTCTTTTGTATGACAACGACTTGATGGAGATTGTTTTCAGTTTTAAAATGCCATTTCAAACTGAAAACATATTAGTGCAGGTGCAGCCTTTGTTTGCTAACTACATCTATCTTTTCTTCCCACCTCTATACAGCTGACATGGGTTTCGCAAGACTATTCAACTCTCCCCTAAAGCCACTGGCGGATCTTGATCCTGTAGTCGTGACTTTCTGGTACAGGGCCCCTGAGCTTCTGCTGGGGGCGCGGCACTACACCAAAGCTATAGGTGAGTACAGTCAAATGTGTGAAGAAGGCAGAATGTGTGTTTTGAAATTTTGAAGCAGCAGATAAGGTCTCAGTGTAAACAGGAATGCACATAGCTGACTGACAAGGTCTATATTTATCATTCCTGGAACATGAGACAACACTGTCAGCCTGTCGTCACGTTGGTTCATACACTTAACACCTTCTGTGTCTCAGGCATCTACTGTGGTTATGGTTCTACAAATGTGTGTGAAACGGTAAATGGTCTGTATTTATACAGAGCTTTTCTAGTCTCGATGACCACTCAAAGGGCTTTACAGTTGTTTGCCCTTCACCCATTCACACACACATTCTTACAGCATATCAATGGGCAGCATCTTTTCTATTAGTTCGGCACAGCCATCAGGGGCAGTTTGGGGTTCAGTATCTTGCCCAAGGACACTTCGGCTTGCAGATTAATATTAGACACAATATGTGGCTTCATATGTAAAGTGTTTAAGATCGACCATCTTTCCAGAACTGGGCCTCTCTCTTGTGTAAAACAGGTTTAACGTGAAAGGGGTCTGCTAACAGACCTGGGGGGAAAAGAAAAGTCATTAACACCAGGAAGACTAATTTGTTGGAGTGAATATACCTCAAAAACACTCACACTGTGTATGTGTGTGTGTGTGTGGATTGTGTATGTGCTTCAGACATTTGGGCAATTGGCTGCATCTTTGCGGAGCTGCTAACGTCAGAGCCCATCTTTCACTGTCGCCAAGAAGACATCAAGACCAGTAACCCCTTTCATCATGACCAGTTGGACAGGATATTTAGTGTCATGGGTTTCCCTGCAGGTCTGCACAAAATACACACAACTCAATCTCTGAACACTTGTGAACAACGAACATTAGCTGGACAGGTTATTAAATGCAGTTTTTAAAAAAACCTGCTAATTACAAATATATTAATATATTATTTTGTGTTGAAATTGGTTCTGAAGAAGCAGTGAACATAATATTCAGACCATTTAACTTTTAGAACATTTTGTGTTATGTAGATTTCATTCTAATTGAATAATGATTATGTTTGTTAAGCTATAAGCACGTTTGTGTGCGTTTGTATCCCACAGATAAGGACTGGGAAGACATTCGGAAAATGCCAGAGTACCCCACACTACAGAAGGACTTCAGGAGGACAACGTGAGGAGATGCTGAGATGATCATCATCACAAACTCATACAGTGACACAGTTTCTATAAAGTTTATTGCTGTTTTTTTCTCACCCAACAGGTATGCAAACAGCAGCTTAATCAAATACATGGAGAAGCATAAAGTCAAACCAGACAGCAAAGTATTCCTGTTGGTATGTGCGCACACACACTCACACACAATCATGAAGTTGTGTTATTGTGTTTTAAATGTGAAGTGTAATGCTGTCCTGTAATATCCATTTATAAATTCAGAGATGTGCAGGAGATGGGTGATACAAATTATCTACTCACCACTAGGCCAATGGAGGGGTGGGTCAAATGTTTGAGTCCACTAAACACTTTTGGAGTTTCAGGTGTAAACAGTGTTGCAGCCTAATCCAATACAATTGAAGTAACTGTGGATAAATTCTTCAAAATGTAAAAAAAAACAAAGTCCAATACCAGAAGTAGTGATGCTAACGTGCACCCTGCGCATGTTATGCTTTGCTTCTGTTGTTTTTTTACATTTGATGAACTGATCTCCAGTTGCCATGAAGTAAATCATTCAAACGTATATATATATAAACCACACACATGAACAGTAATAAAGCAGATTCAGTTTCATTTTCAGAAAGTTTCAGAAAGAAAGCTGCAGCATTACCACAGGCCAGGCAAACAGCCCATTACAAACAGGCAGGTTGAGAATGGGTGCTGCTTTGGTATTTCAGTTCGAATTGAATTTGTACTGAGGTGGAGCCCAAACAATAAAAGCATGCCACTGTAACAATTCTTTCTTTGTAATACTGTTTGTGTTGTCCTCTCTGTCTTCAGCTTCAGAAACTCCTCACCATGGACCCCACCAAAAGAATCACGTCAGAGCAGGCACTGCAGGACCCATACTTCCTGGAGGACCCACTACCAACCACTGAGTGAGTCTTAGGCTGTGTCCAAAATCCCTCACTAATCACTATATAGTGAGTTCAACATTTTGTAGTGCTGTCCAAATGTTAAGGGAAATTTGTAGATCCTATATAGTGGACTCATTTTTTCCCAAAATGTTAGTATTGTGAAAAGTAGCAATTGATGGTCAATAACAGAGCAATATATACCATCATGCATTGCACTGGTTTCAGAGAGACGTGAGGAGAGAGGGCAGCAGCCTCACAGCACAAACTGCAGCAAAGAAGTTTATTTCTTCATTTAAACATTCAACAAGCTTCTTACATAAAAGTATTAATGACCGGCCGACATGTAAATACCGGCGCAGAGAAAATGTTCAGAGTAGTGTCGAAAGAGGTTTTCTTTTTTTTTTGCAGTGAAGTGAAGTCATTGTAGTAAAGTAGGGGTTAGTGGGCGGTTAGTTTCTGATGCAACCTAATTTTGCTATTGCAGGAGGAATTTCTTTGTCTTGGTTCAACAGAAAAAAGACGGGCTACACACCTTAACATATGACAAACCAGTTTGCGTTTTAAGCTGTCTTCCTGTCTTTCCCCCATTTTTTTTAGGCAGGAATATGTTTTGGTTGGTATTATGAGCCTTAGTTTTACATTGTGTTGATAAAAAGATGTTTAATCTCTGATTGATTTCTTATTGCCTGTAGTGTGTTTGCTGGGTGTCAGATACCCTACCCAAAACGAGAGTTTCTCAATGAGGACGAGCCAGAGGAGAAAACAGAGAAGGTAATGATCCACAATCACGGTCACAGCATGAACACAATTCACAACTCCACAAAGCCTTAGAATTCCATACCGCTCCGGTCCACCTCTGTTTTGTTACAGTGAAGATTTGTTTAAACGTATTTTACATTCAATCCATCAATCAATCAAATGTTATTTGTATAGCCCATATTCACAAATTACAATTTGTCTGATAGGGCTTTAACAAGCTGTGACATCCTCTGATCTTAACCCTCAACAAGAGTAAGGAAAGACTCTCCTAGGACGGACAGAAGTGCAATAGATGCCACGTGTAACTTAGAACAACACTGGTTAGAATAAACAGTTTGTAACATAATGGGAAGTAAATGAATTGAGGAATTATTGTCAGTAATGGTCGAGTACCTGAGGAGACATATTGTATATCAAGCAGTTGTAATCATAGTCCACAATCAGCTGCCACCACGATCAGGGTACACCATTATAATCCATCATCATGATCCACTGCCGGCATCAGGATCCACCATCAGCTGCCACCTTAATCATGGTCCACCACCACTATCCACAATAAATTGCCAACACGCTCCGTCAATGCGATCTCTGATTCGCTATCCACCATCATGATCCACAGTCCTGGATCTGCGAACGATAAGGCACAGTCCAAGGAAGAAGTCAAGTCCTTAACATGTATTAATGAGACATTCATTTCTTTGATGTGATAAGGAGGGAGAAAAGGAAAGAGAAGCTCCATGAGTCATGTCTCCTTCGACATTCTAGATCTATAGCAGCATAACTAAGAGCAGGTCGAAGACAAGTCTGGACCAGCTCTATCTGTAAACTTTCTCATAAAGGGAGAGGACTTTGCAGTAACGTTTGTCAGACGAACTCTGTAAACTCTACGCAGCCGTGTGCTCATGAAACCAGGCGGGTTTGTTGAGTGGAGTGATTCACTCCCGGAGTGTGTGAGTAACGCAGTCACAGAGAAGTGTGTTCCATCAGCAGTAGTCATGTTACTTCAGTCAGCTGTAACGTGTGTCCGTAAGCTCAGGTTGCAGTATAGTAGTGTTTGAAAGGGTTGAGAGCCAGGATAAGAGCTAAGCCAACCCAGCTTGGACCTAAGAGAGCCAGGAGAGGGGTGTCATTGGCCTTCACCTAACTCAGCGCCTGCTCAGGTGAATCTCCATTGTGTTGAATTAAATGATTGATTGGTTGATTTGTTTAGCTGTGGTGGGCCACCTCAGAGAAATATCCGTGGTACTGCCAATGAACAGACACATGCTTCACTCTCACTAAAAATGACATCGTCATGTCTCTTTATACCTTATCGCATGTAAAGTAAGAAAGAGGAAATCATTCCCATTTTTAATTTTGCCTCTCTTGGTGTACAAGATGGTAAAAATAACAGGATCAGTATCCATAAGCCACCTTTCTCTCCCCTGTTTGAGGTTCTTAAGTATTTTTTGTGAAGAAAGCAGCTGCTCAGCTGATCAAACCTGTTTAAATATTTTACCAGGGTATTGGCATATGTTTAGGGTTATCATATAGGGCAGAATGACAGTCACCACAAGACAGAAAGGCCAGACTGCAGTTCACAGAAAACACACAAGAAGGAAAGGAAGAGTTTTGAAGCAAAGTTCTATAAACAGATAAAACAGTGGATGCACAGGTACACAGCAGCATCCTCTCAGTCAAATATATCAAAATGTATTTGATATTTCATTATTCAGCAGGACCAAGATCTTAAACATGCAGTCAAAGCAACAAAAGAGCTTTTGTTTTACTTCTGAACCCCAAACTATGTGTAAAAAGGCCTATATCTCACACAGACTTCTTTCTATATCAACATAAACCTGCTTAAACTTAGTGTGTGAGCAGATGCATCTTTATATAGTGACATTTAAATACATCCCTGAAGAATTTAACTAGTTTATAGAATTTATATAAAAGCTAAAAACTTGGGTGTGACACACAACACCAGTTTGAGGATGCAGGCCTGTCATAGGGAGTCGTGAGCTCATATTACTGTCCATGGAGAACAGAAAACACAAGCTGAACAAACATGAGCAGCTGATTCCAGGCTTGGATGTGGAAACACTGTCAAATACCTTCTGCAGTTGAAGGCTCGGTTAACTTTATTTTATTAAAGCAAGTTTGATCAGTTTCACTTGCTTTTGTTGAGAGCTTCAACACAACCCACCCTCCAAATACTGATATGTCTGTGCTGTCACATTTTCATCTGTTAGTATCCCTACTTAATACACTTACTAGATCATCATTTAAAAAAATAAACAACAACAGTGAAAAAACATTTTTATTCTCATGTTCTGGGCATTTCTTTGTTTCATCCACACTAAGCTACCAGGTTGCTCTGAATAAGCATTTTTTAATGAAAAACTATTTCCTTGGTACAATCATGACTGCTTAGCACTTATAGTACAGAGTTCATGTTAGCTCCTCCTAAATACTTAACAGGTAAAGACGTGTTTTAGGCACAGAAGCTTAGCTGGTGACCATGAGGTTATTGTGAAAAATAAAGCAGGAAATTCAAGCATGCAATGAAACAACCAAACACAGAACACAAATCCACAACCCCAAACACAGGGACAACAAGGTTAGCGTGCACAATATCAAAATGCGAAGGATGCAACAGAAAATCCTTGAAAAGGTCCAAAACAGTCAAAATTCAGAGGGTAGAATCAGAACAATATAAAACATAGTAAAATGGCAAACACGGCAATTATCAACAAATATATATCTATATATATATCTATATATATATATATATGTATAGATAGATATGTTCTCTCAGTTGTGCTCACAAAGTCATATTTGTTTCTCAGGCTCTTGAGTTTTAGCTTTTGTCAGTTTTAAGTGGCTTCTCACCACTGTGGAATGAACATTTTCATTGTTTCAGATGATTGATCATCTCACTGTGTCAGACAGTCTGGTCAGACAGGTTCAGTGAAGGACTGTCACAATAGGAGTGGTTTTTAGAAATCTATAGCCTTTTAGAAACTCCCTCTCCTATCTTTCCTCTGTCAGTTTTGCTATTTTTTACTATGTAAAAAGTCACTAGAGAATTCTTCTGTGACTTTGCCTGAGGCAGGGATACACCGCATGTGCAGAAACATGCAGCGAGAGGTTGACCTCTGTATGTTGGGCCTGTCACGTCTCATTGTTGCACCACGAGAGACTGTGAATGGCATGTTAGAATGAGGTATAGTGGCTGCATGGTTTGAAAAAAAAAGGTGAGGGGAAGGTGAGCACAGAGGCAGAGCCATTAGTAGCCATGGGATCTGAGCGTGTTGTTTTACACCAGAGTCTGCCAAGTAACAAAACTCCTCATAATACATGCATTTTCCCAAAAAAGACAAATTAAATTTAACATGGAGGTGTATATACAAAATGAAACAAACATAAAACACAACACAGGATAAAAACACTGAAAGTGAATATGACTATAAGTGTGTATATGACTATATGACTATAAGAATATTTCCCTAGTGGTCCTGGCTCATGATTATAACAACGTGATATTCAGATTTGATTCTAGTAGATATCAGTCATTATATAAGTAGCATATTGAATATAATGCGAACCCCTTCACTCATTTTTCCATTTCAATGAAGGTTTTATAAAAAAATAAAAAAAAAGACTGTGAGGACTTCAGTGTTAGTTCTATCCTAGAGCTCTAACAAATGTGTTGAATGTATTTCCTTGGTTTTCCTTTGCACACACACACACACAGAGGAATCGAGTGCCATCTTTATCAAAACTGTCTCAGCCAGATGCATTAGTGCATGTATAAGCTACCACTACCACTTTGTATTGGTAATAACAATACTAGAAAAACTATATACAATACAAAGGTGCAGTGTAGCATTCAAAGTTACCATTCACATACACATTCATACAGTGCATCACTTTTTCACACATTACTCACACACTGCTGGCACATTCAATTTGGGGTTCAGTATCTGAGACACTTTGGCAGGCGGAACGGAGTAGATGGGATTGAACCTCTGATCCTCCAGTTAGTGGTCGACCCACTCTACCTCAGGAGCTCCAGCTGCCCCTTTATTATCTTTGTTAATCTGTGCTGGTTACCGCCTGCAGAACCAGACCCAGCAGCACCAGCAGACGACAGGCCAGAATCAGGCCCAGAACCAGCAGCAGACCACGGCCCAGCAGGCTCCGTCCCAACAGAGTTCAGCCCAAACAAATGGGACCGGCGGAGCCACAGGGGTCGCCACCGGCGGGGGTTTACAACACGGCCAGGACCAGGGGCCGCCCAACAAGAAACCTCGGATCGGGCCCTCTGGGGCCTCCTCAGGCACAGGGGTGTTACAGTCAGAGTACCAGGTCAGTAGGATTTTTATGCTGGCCGCTTTAAGAAGGAAGTGGTTGCTCATGCTACTCTATTTTTTCTTACTGTCAACAAATCCCATATGTGACTAAAGCCTGTGTTATTATAATGTATTGTTATGTATGTCCTATGCTGTACACTTCCACTCTCACTCTGTTCACCCTGACTGACTGACTGACTGACTAAACGCTAGAAAAACTCCCCAACTCAAGTTTTGCCAAAAATGTCTTGGGGAAGTTTCTAATACTTTTCATAAATTTAACTATATATATTTTTGAGCCATGGTTAGCTGAAGAGACTATTTAAACCATGGTATATATATTACTGTGAAACCTTGTGGGTTATACTGCAAATGAGTTAGTAAAGCAGCCTAATGACAGGACTACATTAACAGGATTATTCAATCAATTTGATGAAGGGTGTAAATCTTTCACTGTTATAATTCACCAGATTGGGCATAAATCAGACAAATTATCATTGAATCTGCAGTTGCATGAAAATGTTTGGACACTCCTAAGATTAAAAAAAATCCATATTTGAAAAGAAACGAAGTGAATAGATCCCCAGCAGCGAACAGGAGCCTTGAATATCTCCAACATCACGGCACACTTCCAGTTCCAGACACAGTTCTGTCATTCCTTGTTTGCCGTTGGCTCTATAGCTTTATACAAAGACACCCATTATTGAATCTAAAAAAACTCAAAAGATAGAAATACCAACTTCAGTATATATTGTTTTTAAATGGTGGTGCATAGGAACAGAATACATAGTACACTTTTTCAGATATGTAATTCATAAAATACTGAAAAAACACTTCAGTGCAACAGTTTTTCATATTCACTCAAACGTAAAGAGTCAGCAGCCAATCAGATGTGTGTGTGTGTGTGTGCGTGCGTGCCAGCCAGTGTGTTTGCCTGTTGGCTAACTGATAAGGACTGTACATTCCACATAGTCCTGACAGCAAATCACTGAGGTGCCTACTCGCTTTTGTTCCCTGCCCTGGTGTCTGTTTTATCTTCAGCTCGAGTTTTATCACGAGGCCAGAGAGGGGGAGATATCTGAGTGGGGGAGAGTGTGATGAAATGAGGGCAGGGACGAGGGGGGGGGGGCATGTCAGTGAGCACTGCACAGAGCAGTGCAGTGTGATAGAGGTGACTGGTTTGACCTGTTCAGCCTGTTTGACAGTGCTCAGTGAGGCTAAGTTGGGGGATGCTACATGTTTGCATATGGAAAGATGCACACTTTACTGTTGCCTTTGAATCATGATGCATTCTGATGTTTTTATGTCAGTGAATGTGATATAAATAAGAGAAGCACATCATACGATTCAGTCAATTCCTAATTTCAATCTATTCATGATGGAGGAAGGCTTTCTGGCAGGACAGCATTTGTTTTAGCTAAGTGTTCCTAATAAACTGCATACTGAGTGTATAGCAGGGGCTGAGGCTGCATGTGAGACAGCTGGTGACTGTCAGCCTTCAGCAGATGTATAAATAAACCAGTGGAGTGGCCTGGCGTACCAGGAGGGTGGCTAGCTGTCTGACCGTGCGTCACTGTCAGCGTCCTACATTTACCCTCATTGATCCCACATCCCGCTAACCTACAGACTATCCCACCATGCACCACTCTCCATTCATTCTCCTGAAAGAAGATGCATTGTTGAAGTGCCCATTCTTCACTGCCAGCTTCTCGTCATCCTCTGACTCCGCGGAGCTCTTATATGTGTGAGTTAATGGATCTGGTCCTGGCCTCAACTGTTGGTGTTATTCTTTAAATGAGACCACACAATTGGGGGAAAGGCTCCTAACAAGGTTATTATACTGTAGTTTTGAAATTTTCATTAGTTTTTATTTAGTTTTTCAGTTTGCTTTTTTATTTCAGTTTAGTTTTAGTTAGTTCAACAAGTGATTTTGTAGTTTTAGTTTAGTTTTAGTCTTAGTTTTAGTTTTTCCAGGTATTAAGAGAAAGCTTCGACTTGTAGAAGCTGAAAAAGGATGAAGCAATGTGTGACACCAAATGTGGTTTATCAAGTCCTTTCATTTCATTCTTTAACCATCACCTGCAGGACAGGCAGTAATCGAGGGAGAAAACGAAACGAAAACGAAGCTGAATTTATCTGCAATCAGTTTAGTTTTAGTTAGTTTTGCATTGTTCATTGTAGTTTTTATTTCGTTTTAGTTTTTTTTGTAATTGTCGTTTTTATTTTTATTTCAGTTAACTAAATTATTTTTTCATGCTAGTTTTAGTTTTAGTCTTGGTTTTCGTTAACTATAATAACCCTGGCTCCTAATCACTGGAACCTACAATTCCCATAATACAATTAAATTTCCCATGCCCCCAGTGTTTATTTCAGACTTTCTCTTCATTTATAGTCTCTCAGGCAAACTCAAGTCCACAGTGATGTCAGCGGGGTCACTTGAAAAAGCTCCTTGATATTAAATTCATTAAAGTAAGTAAAACAAAATGTGCTCCTTTGACTGACATAGTTTATTAATACTGATTCATTTAATTGTATAGGCAGCTTTTTACTGCAGTGGAACTACAACACTTGAATTGGGGAGTAAACACTTAGTTAATGAATAAGTAGTGAATAAGAAGTAGATTCCTTAGGTGAATCAAATCTTTAATGGCAGTGCCAGTTTGAAACATGAAGTTCTTCTTGTGGTGCCGCTAATGACCTGCTGCAACTGATGCTGTCGCTAATCCATCAACCTCTCCTCAGGGGTCATGTGGGGATAAATACAATCAGAAAGCACGCTGACATAGTTTGCTAGAATTATTTTATTTTAAGTTTATGTACTATTAAAAAAAAAAAAATCCTTTTTAAATGTCATGTGATTCCTCCCCACCCTGTGTATTATGACCCCCTGAGGGGTCTGCAGTTAACGCTCTGTCAACCTGCTCTAAACCACATTATATTGACTACACACACACACACACACACACACACACATGTCAGAGACAAGATGTAACATGTCAGATGAATCCAGCTGCTCACTGCTATGTTTTCTTTCCACCCTTCTCTTTGCCTCTCCATCAGCACTCCGGCTCCCGCCTTGGTTACCAAAGCAACGTCCAAGGTTCCACCCAACCCCAGAGCACCATGGGATACTCATCGTCATCCCAGCAGAGCTCCCAGTACACCCACCAAACACACCGTTACTGAGGCTCCCAGACACTCGTGAACCAGCAGAGGAGTCTGTTCCTCCTCCCTCAGACAACCCTCAACAACCTCAGCAGACGTCTGCGGACGCCCTAGGCTCCCACTTCCCGATCGGACCTCGCTCTGTGCATTACATCATTCCAAGTCAGCCATCCTCCTTTTCAGCCCTCCCTTGTCTCTGGACCTCTCACCTGACAGCCTTCATCAGCACTGATACATGAAGGCAAACAAACATAGGAACCAAAAAATGTAAGGAGAAGTTGTGCCTCATCAGGCTGGTGAACCATTTGTAATTGAACTGAAAGTAACACACAGACTCAGAACCATGGCACTTACAAACACAATGCTCCTCACGAGGAAGAACCGCAGCTGTGTTCTTATATATATATATATATATATTCATATATATATATATGTACATTATCTAGCACCTTTTTTATTTGATTTGTTTCCTCGCTTGTTTGATAGAGTTTTCAAGTTTACCTTGTTAGTTGATGTCATTGTACATATTGTTACATATGGAAACTAAAGGAGGAGGAGAGGGCCTGTCATCCTGTCATCTCTTGTGTACATTACCTTGGATAATCAAAAGAAAGGTTTAAGGTAACCCTGTCGTCTTTAGAAGAGTCAATGTTTCTACACAGAGAATAATCAGCTCTTTAGCTGATGCTATTGCAGGGAAATAATAAATGCGCAATTTAACTTCTTATTATAGGATGTCTGTATTTAGACTTCTCTTTATCTATATCCGGATTTGGAAAGTAAGATTAGTAGTTTAACTGCTCTCAGTTCTGTATATTCTGACTCACTACATCCGCTACGTTGTAGAGACAAGAATCATCACACAGCCAGGCTTCAAGTCCTCTGACGGCCACAGCATTTTCAGGGAGGTGGACACCGTTTGTCTGTGGTCAGCAGAGCTGTCGATGGACACTTTGCTGTGACACCCATCTTATCATGGACCCTAAAGACTCCCAAGGTTTGTGAGCACGAATGTGCACACAAACGTACAGGGCAGCTAACAGTACAGCCCCCTATATGCTTCTTGAGACTGTTACTGCCTGATGACAGATTGTTTTTTTAAGGTTCTGTTGTTATCATTGTTGCCCTGTGTGTGTGTGTGCACACACCTGGCAGTAGGTTTTTTGTGTGTTGTTTATCCGTTTACCTGCTAGAACTGCACTGACTGCTGAACCAATCTGCGAAAAGCTGAAACAAACTTGGGGTGAGTTTTGTCGCCTTTTCCACTCTGACCCTCGGGCCGAGCACTGAGCAGACGCTTCATAGAGACCGGACACATTAAAGACAGTGGGTGCGTTTTTTAATGCAAGCCAGAGGTGATCAGTGTGCACTGCCCGTACACCAAGAATTCTTATCTACTTATATACACACCAAGGTTATTATAGTTTTGAAATTTTCATTAGTTTTTATTAAATTTTTCAGTTTGCTTTTTTATTTCAGTTTAGTTTTAGTTAGTTCAACAAGTGATTTTGTAGTTTTACTTTAGTTTTTATTTTGAGGAATCGACTAGTTTCAGTTTAGTTTTTATTTAGTTTTAGTTTTTCCAGGTATTAAGAGAAAGCTTCGACTTGTAGAAGCTGAAAAAGGATGAAACATTGTGTGACACCAAATATGGTTTATCAAGTCCTTTCATTTCATTCTTTAACCATCACCTGCAGGACAGGCAGTAATCGAGGGGGAAAACGAAACAAATACGAAGCTGAATTTATCTGCAATCAGTTTAGTTTTAGTTACTTTTGCATTGTTCATTGTAGTTTTTATTTAGTTTAACTTTTTTTTGTAATTTTTATTTCAGTTAACTAAATTATTTTTTCATTGCTAGTTTTAGTTTTAGTTTTAGTCTTAGTTTTCGTTAACTATAATAACCCTGATACACACTCCTACATTAATGCTGATTGATTTCATCTTGTCGAAAAACCTAAAGAAATATTCAGTGGTGAAATGTAACTAAGTACAAGTCTGTATTTTAAATGTGAAAAAAACACCAGCAGCCAGCTAGCTTAGCATAAAGGCTGATAAAGGGGGAAACATCTAGCCTGGCTTTGTCTGAAGATGACAAGATCCCCCTGTTTGTAGAATCTGTATGGAAAAAGTGTCCAAACTGGATGACATTACTTTAATAATAAATAGACAGGAACATTACTTGTACAATGGCTAATTCTGCAAAAGTACTTGTAGCTCCTTTCATGTCTACTCATATACATTTCAAATATTTGTCCTCCATTTTCTTTAATTAAGAGCTTTGAATACTAGTTACTTAACTTTGGATACTGAAAAGACATTTAGTCATAAACACATATTTACTTTTATGCCTAACTTATGTGTCATAAGTATGCTTTACACTTTTCACTCCCCCACAGTTTGCTCCATCCTCACTGGCCCTGCTCAGTCACATGACCGGCCACAGTGCAGGTTGTATTAAAGAACGCACCCAGTGACTCAACTGTTTCTGCTCCTGCATGTGCTCCAGCAGCACAGACGGGACACTGCAGGGGGGAGGGGGGGGCTGTGTTTGTCAGACGTGTGGCCTGCAGTCGGAAACACCGACACTCTGTGGCTGAAGAGAGAACTGGACCTCTGTCATTTGTTAAGCTGCAGATGAACAAGCAGAGTCACAGCAGTCCTCAGCAGAAAATGCAGTTTGGTATCAAACTGATGTTATTGTTGTGACCAGTGTTCCATTCATTTGTCACAGATGTGTAAAGAAGCCGCCCGCTCGCTCTCAGCCAGAAAATGATTCTTTTTACTTGGATCTCATCCCTTTAAAGTGGCTTTTTGTTCAATACATTGATGGGTGCGACTCCTCCGCTCCTCCACACTGTGTCTTTCTTTGCAGATGCCAGGTGGATCACTTATTGTCCCTGTCACAGGTCAGAGTCACTTCCATCCAAATCTTGTTATTTCTCTTTTTGGCAAAAAAAAACAATCTGAGATCAGTACTGATGAACTTCAAGGTTTCAGGTCAAATCAAAACTGTTTAATTCCAAAATACCACATTTGAAGAACTAACTTAAGTGCTTGGACTAAAAACGTTTGCAGAACAGGTACTTAATGTTTTAAAGTTTCATTCATTTACTGTTTTTCACAACTTGGGCCCCAAAGGTAACGAAGACCAAGCCACCTTATAGAGATCCAAAGTCCGGCTCGAGGTTAGACTCCTGCAGCTTCAGCGGGTGAATCTCTCAGTGAAGATTTTATTTCAAAGATATCATTATTATTATAAGATAAATGAGTTCTACAGTACTTGTTATTAGAGGAGGAACCTTGCATGAAAATGTACCAGTATAAATCCAAAAACACTGTTTTAATGTGTTTTTACCATGTTTAAATGTCTACTATGTAGGCAGCTTCACTTGGGCTCTCTGTGAAGTTGATACGTGTTTGCAAACTGTTCCTTCTCTCGCCACCTGAACACAATTCTTCTTTTAACTCTGGTTTGGTCTCCTCTGCATTTTTAGCTGCCATGTTTTGCCTGTGGCTGCAAATGAAGGTTACTAGAGTGGAAGGCTTCAAAACAGTGAGCTCAAAGAGGCTAACATGCCCAACAGAGCGCGGTGTCAGTTGATCATGTTCTGTGGGTTCTTCACCGTCATGGCACCTTTCACATTACACAGAATAAAATATCTATTAGTGCAGCTTTAAAGACAAACTCCAGGTAATGAACACGTTCATGTAAACTCTCTGTGTTATGTCACTTCAGACGTGTGGTTCATTGTTTCCATTCCCGTGTTGGGACAGTCTGGCAGACACACCCAGGTGAACACAACCTGTTGACTCACATCCGATGGGGATCAAAACCAACAGCTACCCTTCAGTGTGTTTGTTTGAAATCACACAGGGAGGATTCATTCAGACACTTAGATGTAAATGTTCTCTATCCACTCAAACGAGGTGTCACAAGTATTATTGAGCACAAGGCTCTATCGGACAAATTACTGTCAAACAACTCCTATGCAAAAATACAAGTAAATCCCAGTGTAAGCTTTCACCTGTGTTTAGGTTTTGGCAGTTGACCAGGTTTCGTTACATATTATGATGGGTGTATTCATTTCTTGTGTAATACTGCATTTAGTAGTTCAAGACAAAACTCACTTATGTCCTGTTTTCACAGAATTTAAAAATATTCTCTAAATGAACTATTGTCAATAAACATATATATGAATAGTATACAGTCATATTTATTATTTACATACATCTTTGTAAGATACCCATTTTTTCAAAATTTCCTCTGCCTTAACTATAGTAGCTATAGAAAGGGACCTGTCAGACATCACCAGACGATATTTCTTGTCATCTCATGTTTCTGCGCTCAGATGAAAGCATGTCTCCTTACTGAATGTTTTTATGCTTCCTCGATGTCCAGTAGGATGAAGGCGACGTTGTTTGGGATCAGCTTCCTGTGCTTTGTTTCATGCGCATATTCCACAGATTCACCGTTTCTACAGGAATGATAATTATCCACGTTTTTATTTGTGTGGATGGTGCCTTTTTCACTCATTTATCTTCTTAAGAATTTTTGATTTGTATTGGCGAGCGTGTGTGTGTATATATTTTTGTAATTTCACATCTCCTCTGTTCGCTCTTTGGGTTTTTACTACGTAGCATATTGTTATTTACACAATGTGGATGCCAGCAGATATGTATCTGTGTTTTGTCTATCCCTCCTCTGAAGACTGCAAACAATCCTGACGGAGGATTATCTCTTGTTCTCTCTGATAGATATCGTCCTCACACATGACTTAAGCGCAGTTATTCGTATGTTTTTGAAATGCTGTACATAAAAACACATTTTAAGAATTTTTTCATTGAGATATTGATACGAGAATTCTCTTTTAATGCACTGTTGTTGCTCAAATATTTAGTGGTAAAATCAAAAAAATATTTAATGTTTTTTAATGTCTTGCTTTAGACACTAATGTTCTGGCAGTGCTATGAGAGTTATAACGCAGATGATGCTCCTGTATGTGTAGATAAGGAAAGACATACATTAGTACACTTCTGTAAGAAATCTAGTGCACCACACCCCTACTTTCTCTTCCCTCTCACATTTCCTTCCTCTTAATAGTAATGCATGTGCCTGTCTTTTTCTAATGGAGAACAAAAGCACTTGTTGTCTCCCTCCTTACAGTTTGTGCACACGGACCGACACTCCATCTGCAAAGCTCAGTTTCTGCGATGCCTTCAAAGCCCCTCGTGTCACTCAGATAAAAAGTATTGTTTGGCTACAACATATGACAAACTGTGGTTACATTGACTTTCCCATCAGATCATCTTTTAAGAACGCAGTTGTGTAAGAAATGTCAATGCAGCGTTCAACTATCGAATATGTTCCGATGCACTTATTTACCCAAAGCTCTGTGTGAGCTGCATCAGCCGAATGATTTGCAGGATGGGGTGTCTGTCTTCTCTTGTGTGTGTGTGCACAGGCGGGCGTGTGCGTGCACAAGTTTGAAATATAGACATGGCCTAAATGTATTGTCTTTTCATAGTATATATTGATAGGGCAGCAATAGCTTGACGCAGGAAAATCAAAAAAAGAAAACATTTATTTAGCTGATTTTTGCAAACTCGTCCAAATTTCACTGTACAAATGACTGTTAAATGAGAAGAAAATCCATGTATATTTATTTTATATCTACTATTATAATAAAAAGCCCTCTTGTCTCAAACACATTGATTCATCCAGTAGTTGTTGGGAGTGTTGCAGCTCTTGTCCACTGATCTGCAGGAGTTCAGTGTTGCTATTTCTGTTTCACCACTTGATGTCACCCAAGAGTGATGGTTTATTGTCAGGGAGGCTGCCACCTTCTGAGTCCTCCAGCCCTGTCCACTTAAGAAATATATTATCACACACACACACATATATATATATATATATATATATATATATTCTTAAGAACGCTAACTACACTTCTAAAATGTACATATTTCCTGCAGCTGTGTCTTTTTAAGCTTTAGTTTTGTGTAGTAAATCATGTCAGGATAAATTTAGATGAAGTGTTTCACTAACAGCATTTAATGGTCGTGGGACAGACGATAACCTCTGACTCTCTTCAAAGATCATAGCATTGGATTTAAATGTCCTCCTGACGTCTCTCCAGCCATCGTCCTCCTCTAGTTTAATAGCTTTATGGTTGTTTCAGTGGTGTGTTGTGTTATAATTGTTCGAAACAAAATTAATAAAACAGCTATATCAGTTTAGAGAAACAGTATCACTGTTACTCTGAATAGTCCACCGGGATTATCACATAATATTAATGGGAGTTCATTCAATCTAAGAACTATTTGACAGTGAATACATATTCACCTCTGTCCCTACACCATAACAGCACATAATCCAGAATAACATGGATGTTGTTCATAGAAAACCATGTCACTTTTTTTTAGATTGCAGTTTGTAAACCTCAGCAATAGAAACCGGGCAAAACTATCTGAATGCAGGGATCCCATGAGGGGCAAGTTAGAATATGTTTGTGTGTTTTGGGATGGAACAACCCTCAAATGTAATTATTGCTTGGTGATAGAACTCTGCACAGAATAAAAGATCAAATTCTTATTTACCCATCCATGAAAAGACTGCTGTTGACATGTTGTCTTTTTTGTCAAAGCTGTAGCCTAACGGTATTTGAGATACACAGTCGTTCATGAAACATTAAGTCTGATTTGAAGAAAGTTTAAGTACAGACCCTCTTCCTGTTATCACAACACTATTGTTAGTGAATACATGTGGATGAGCTGAACACGTAGATTCCCCATCAACACATTCCAAAAGATGCGTCAGGTAAACGCTACATGCAGCTTAACATTCTTTATGGGCTTGTGGTGTGACTAGTGAAACCAGTGGAGGCAAGCTGAGACTTAGCACCAGCCTCGAGAGTTCTGGCAGAAGCAGCTGATCGACGGCCCCACCTGCAATGCTGCTTCCAGCACCTGAAGAAAAACGTATGACTCGGAGAGAGAGCACAGGAGAATGATCCCTTTTTTCTATCTCTGTCCGAGTGCTGCTCCTCAGGTCAGCTGCTGAGGAACAGGCTGGTGACAAACAGTGGAGTAACAGTCACTTCTGCAGTCTCTGCATGTTATATACACGTAAACTGCACCTGTCGTACGAGCACAGTCGAATCTCTGAGGTCCTGAGGTGAAGTCTATTCAGAATTAACAACATAATTGGGTTTGATTGATTATATCCACAACACTATTCAGGTTCAACAGTGAGTACATGCAGGTACATGTGACGAACAGAACATGACGTGACACAGCATGAAAAGGGGCTGGTATAGTCACTGCACTTCCAAGAACTCTCTCTGATGGGACAGAAGTGCGGTGAAACCATGAATGACACGCACTATAGTACGACATGAATATCAAATGATCGAGTTAAAGTGAGAGAGAGACACACATTCTGACAATAACTACAGAACAGGTGTTTCAAGCTGGACAACATTCTTACTGTCAACAAATCCCATGAAAAGACTAAAAGCAGCAATATGTTTCTGCATTCCTATGTTCCCAGAATCCTCTGGGCTTGGAGTGTCAGACAGGCTGAGGCTCAGTGACTTTAAAACAGCAGGACACCAGCTTTTAGCCAACATATTGCATACGTGAATAAATTCCAGGTTTGATTCTCTGATCAGTATTGATGACAGTATGAAAGTGTAAGTGTGGGCTGATGGCACTGTGACTTACTATGTGTTTTATCAAACTTTGGAGACAAACACAGTCCATTGTTGGTTTGGGGGTTTGCATTAGAATTTAAAGTGCAAAGTACACCAGCATCTGATAAGCTTAAAGTTGACCTGATGGACCAGCCACTGTCCGTCCACACTGTGTCCACACTCCCAGCTGAGGCAATGCCCGTTCAGCAAACATCCAGGTGTATTTGTACTTTGAAGATACACTCAAAAAACTTCTTGGTTAAAAAAACTACCTAACTTTTACACCATTGCTGAGTAACAATGGGGCAGAACATGGGTAAAATAAAATACATATGGATGCATATGTATTCAGTTTACTAAGTTATTATTTACAGACAGGAAGTTTTTATCCATGTGTGGATTTCATAATGTCACTGTCCGAACGATGCAGCGCTAACTAACTTTACTCAGCTAAATGAACAATATACCTGACCTTAACACACGGCTAATGATAGAAAATAAAGTGTGGCTGTGGTTGAGGGGTAGAGTGGTCATCCTCCAACCAGAAGGTCAGCAGTTCAATCCCCAGTCTTCCCCTATAAGCAAAAAAAATAGAACAAAAAAAAGTGCTGCTAATAGACTGTATGAATGTGTGTGTGAATGGAAAACTTTACTGTAAGGCACTTTGAGTGTGCTAGGAAAGCACTATATAAATACAAACCATTTACATGGAAGCAATACCAAAAGTGAAACAGAAATCTTTATCACAATGATCAAAAATGTTAATTAAAAACAGTTAAAGTCAGGTGAACAATAAGGCCAGGAGGCCACCAAACATAGGTGATAGAAATGATTGTTAAAAGTAGGGTTGGTAATTTGTTATTTATGGAAATCCTATGGAAGTCCCAACAGCCATCAATTGATAAAGTTGTAAAAAGAAGAATTAAGCTGGTGGACACAGGACTGTAATAAACATGATCAATGATTGGGTGGCATACCTGTCGGCCACTAATTGACCCATTTGCCTGCGTGCACCCTGCCCATGCTCCCACTGCCAATATCAGAGACAATAGCCAGATGTTTGTGAGTAAGTCAAGGAAAAGTCGTCTTCAAGCAGTTGGTCTGTGTCTCAGTTGCATTTTTATTTTTTAAATGCCGCCTGCTCCTGCTAGCTTTTCAGGATTACCAATCCTGTTTTTAATAAATGATTTCAGAGTGCATTTTTTTACAGAGGATGCTATCGGCACAAAATATAGGTGAAATGTTCATATTTACATTTCATAAAATCCTGCTGGTCGTCACTGTGAGTTGTTTAAACCTCTGACTTCAAGAGACAGATCCAGTTTGATAATGGAAGAGAAGGAAAATGAATGAACCAGCAGCTGGGTCAGAGTGACCCAACCAGCTGTTCAGCTGTGACTGAACCTCCTCCTACTCCCTTTGACTCAACAGCAGGAGAAACAGTGTGGTTAAAGAAACAAACCAGCACTTTTGTGTACAAATGGTAGGGATGCACAAAATGATAAGGTACAACAAGGGTCAGTTCACTCAAACTACACATGCAAACAAGTACTACACAAAAAGTTATCCAGCTATGGAGACAAGCTTAGTTCATTTTGTCTAGGTTGAGATATTTCTGCCTCCACCTCAGTGCATGGAGGTAAATATTGAAAATAATGAAGAACTCAATATTTAAACAGAAACTTTTTTTCAATACCAGATGTTCATGATACTGAGTTCTAGGTCGCTCCAGGTCGAACCACCAGCCAACCTGCAGGGAGTGACCTCAAAATATTTCTGGAGAAAACAAATTGCTGAATATTTGAAATGTGATTTTGAAATCAAATCCCCCTCATCTATGCTGTATTATAGTGGAGGTAGAAACAACAGAAATAGATATTTGTGGTGAACCATTTAATAGCAATGGAGGTATTTGAGATCATAGGTTGCAAAAAGCTTAATTTTCCTTTTCCAGCAGATAAAAAAGTAAAAGTAAGAGGCTTGTGGGCACCTTCCATTCTGCCTGTGTTAGATTAAAATTGTTAGATCATTACTTAGTACGAGAAAATGCATAGAAAACTGACAAATAATAATATACAGTTCAGGAGAGGCAGAAAACCCAGTGATCTCTTTGATAAGAATTAATATGATATATAGAAAATAAACACACATGAGAATGCTGATGCTATTATGCTGACTTTACTTAAACTTAGATTTTTTTTGATTTCCTCTGCCAAGGAGGTCATGTTTTTGTTTCTGCATCTTTTTGTCTGATAGCAGGATTACGCAAAAACTTCTCGACCATAATGGGAAGAACCCAATACATTTTGGTGTGAGGTCTGGATCAGAGGGTGGTTCCAGGAATTCTCCTTACTTTCTTTAACATTGGGAAATGTTGGTGTTTTTCCACATTTTCATTGATTTCTCAAAAAATATTCATGAATCTTGACAAAACAAACCAGAAATGTTTAGGTGACTGATATTCATTAATGTGTGCAATTTACAAAGGATCCAATCAATTTTAAAATGGTCATTAGGGGACTGTTGGGCCTTGGCAGCAGTATGAACTCTTTAATGCCATTCGAGTTTCTCAACCCATCGTTGTTAAAGGGGCTATACAAGTTGTGTTATTGCTAAAACAGTCAGCATTAAGTATAACAGCTGTTTACTTAGCAGTCTAAAAGAAAGTAGAGTTGAGTTCAGCATCAAACTTCATCAACTCGTTTTCTTCTATTTCTATCACTTTGAAGTTTGCATGCTAGCCAGGTAGCCGCATGTCAATAAACCATGTTCAGAGAAAAAATTCTACATATTGCACCTTTAAGGATGGACACCCCTGGGATGGGAATGTCACAAGCCTGAGTTTGTGCTAGATGAAAAGTTAAGGGATCACCAACATTATCACCATTCATCCATTCAAACAAAATATCTGAACTACATTTTTGGTAATTGACTCTGAGCTTAATTGATTCTTGATTTTAAAAAATACATGTATATGTGAACCTCATAACTGCCAGATAATTCATATGATCACCAAAGTCACTACACCTCTTCCTTTGGCGGCCATGGATTTCCACCAAAATGTATCTAAAGTGCATTCACAAAGTATTCAGACCCCTTTCCTTTAAAAAAAAATGATGTTGCAGCCTTGAAAAACAATCAGGTGAGAGGACCCTCAGTAGCAGACATGACCAAAACCCTGATGTTCACTCTGGCTGAGTTTCACATGTGTGGTGCATACAAGGCATTTGTGTCCTAATGTTCTATCAGCCATTCATCAGCCACAATAGCAGCCATTTTAGCTCGGCTGCAATATACAATACAGAAATTTCTATTCACTTAATTTCTAGTGGAAAGTGCTGGATCCATCCACACAGTGTCAGTTTGACCTTAAGGGTAGGAGATCGGCGTCTGGAGCTCTGCCATCTCACCACTCACTCCCAGTCTGCTCTCAGAGCAGTGTCCAACCACAACTTGATGCTTACACTCCACAGACCTAGACATTTCAATTACCTCTCAGTAATAAACTCTCCACTCTGCTCAAAACAGGCCCAGGCTGTTTGGGTTGTTATCTGTTACGTCCCACTGAGTCTTAGGTCAAGTTCTAAAGTATTTTTACAGATATTCAAACATGCATTAGTTTGTTTTGTTGAACAATACCATCAGTTGATTTAATATCTTTTTATACAATCTCTACTTTTATCTTGCAGGTTTTCATGAAACTATGCAACTTATCCTCCCTGTATCTTACATCATTTGTCTGATGAAAACTTTCTTTCAATCTGAATTTTCTGGGAAGGCTTCAGTATTTCACAGTTGGGTCACTGGCATTTGGTCAGAATAAACAAGGTGAGCAGCACTTGAGCAGGCAAAGCTAGAATCAGACATCAATCAGAGCGTCACTGAAGTGGAAGTGATATTTCTCTGTACATCTCACAACAGCACTCTACAGACAAATGCTCTTGCCAAGTCAGTTAAAGTTAATTAATGAATACTTTAAAAAAAGGGAACATTCGAATGTACAGCAGCTTTCTGTAGCTTAAGCATAAAGGTATCACTGCTGCTGAAAGCACAGAGCCTGAGAACACTCAAAGAATGTAGGTCACATGGAAACTAGAGCTCATTGGCCCACTTTGGTTGTAGGATACAAAACTACATATGATTTGGCAAAACAGCTACTTATTTAGGTTTAGTATGAAAAGCACTAAAGTACAAATGGAACAGGATGTCACAGGTTAGGGTGCCAAAGAAATATTATTGACAATACTGAGGTTTGACGTCTGTAACTTTTCACTCATTCTTTGGTTAGTTTTAGGCAACAAAAAACTTGGTTGGATTGCCTGAAGGTCAGGGTATCATCGTCTAATCCGTGCTTTCAGTTTAAACCAACAACCAATTTTTCCATTTATGTTGTCAGAATCAGAAACCATGAAACAAAAAGAACCAAATTCAAGAAACGGCCCAATTTTGGTTTTATGCAAATTCCTCTTTTGACATTCTTTATACCCTTCCTTCCCAAATAGTAACAAAATGGCTGAAAGTGGCCATCAGAGGTCCCCAGGTGTTCCCTAGTTCCTCAGAGTCCATAAACAAATTGATTCGAAACTCAGATTACATAGATTTCTTAATGACTTTAATTGAGTGAATTAAAACAACTCAATCATTAATTTATTCATAACCTAAAGAGGAGCAGAAAGGACATTTATAGTTACTGGTGTTATGAGCAGGTTTGTGCTGACCACAATATAAAGACACTACGGTTGATACATTTATAGGTACTAATTTTGAGTACTTGTCTCTGTACATTTTGTAAACGGTAAATGGTTTGTATTTATATCATGCTTTTCTTGTCCTGAAAGTGCTTTACTGTACAGTTTGCCATTCACACACAAACATTCATCCAGTGTATCTATGTGCACCACTTTTTTCTATGAGGGGCCATTCAGGGCTCAAATATAAGGAACCAATGAAACTCCCCCTGTAGGCTCTGCCCTTGAGGCTAATAATGCGCTATGATCATTCTGCTGTTAATGATTAAATAAATAACCTAAAAAGCAGGCCTGTTGCAGATATAATGATCTATACTACTGTGGCAGATTGATTTGTCCACTATGGCCTAATTTCACAGCTTTCAAAGAAGGACAATAGCCATTAAAAGTGAAAATTAGCTGGTCATTTTTATAAGCTATGAGGAATTTGATAACATGTGGGGACCTCTGCTGGTCACTATTGACCATTTTGTCCCTATTTAGGAAGAAGAACACCGACCATTTCAATGTATGTATTTAATTAGACAACAGATGTGTGCTGCACCATGTAATTTATGTCTGTGAAAATAAAAAACTATATAAGCCATTTACTTTAGCCTTGACCTATATTTTGAAAGATTTACTTTCACTTCCGGATCACGTGTCTGCCTAGTACTATATGCCAAATGAAAAGGATTTTTCAAGAACAACAAAAAAGGATATGATACTTGTTACAGTCACACCTTGTTAAGTCCTATGAGACAAATTGTGATTTGTGAATATGAGCTATATGAAAATAACATCTGATTGATTGACCATAAATACAGTGAAAGTCATCCCCTTGTGTGAATTTTCCTCACAAGATTAGTGAGTTGAGAGTTCTTTCCCTCTTCATACAAAACATCCCTTTCCTGTTAAGTATAAAAATACATACATGTTGTTTTTACAGGATTAATGAGCACCCTGAGAACAGAATATGAAATATATGCTATTAGTTAGGTTTTGTCTGCTAGCATTTTCATATTCAGCGAGAACAATGCAGTTTTACATAGAAACTCAGGTTGTGATTTTTCCTGAGGAGAGTTATTATTGGTATTGAACAACATTGATGACAACAATAACTTCTGCACACTGACTCTGGACTACAAATCTATTTACATGGACAACGTTCCAATCATGTCAGTTGACTATGTTCTTAAATTAAAAAAAATGTCTTAAAACATCCAATAAGGAAACAATGAAATGCTGCACCTGACAAAAACACTAAAAAAATCCAGAAAACCTCCACTCATGTAATTACGACAATATATCTAGCAAACAGTAAAATAAATGCATATGTTCCTCGAGACTCTGTATAGCCACTCACTGGGAATGACAGCGCTTTCCCTTTAAACATATACTTTTAAAATCCGTTTTGAAGATATAAGATGCAGCTGGGACTGAAAATAAATCTGTGGATCAGAAGCCAATGTGCAGGAGCTACTCTCTTAATCGGTTTCAAGGTTCCAATAATAAAACATGTATTGTAATCTGTGTGAGTGCGCTTAGTTTTTCATTTATATGCCACTTTTGGAAGATTGAGAACAACTTCCTGCTCTCTCTGTTGCCCCTGTTCAAAACAACAGTGTGCTGAGGTTGTTAGCACTGGAGCGGCTGCATAACCTGCTCCAAATGGCCAGTGGACAAGCACAGAAGTGCGCTTAAGAGGGGAATAATGACTTGAGACCCTCTGCAGAGCTAAATCTAAACTGCTGACCCATGACAAGCTGTCCTCAGACTGTGAGAAACGGGCCTGTTTCCATTCCAAGACTGTGGGTGGCCGGCCTCGTTACTCTAAAAAGCCTGAGGAGTGTAGCTGATTACAGCAGCAGAGTGCAGCAGCAGGTTTTTAAGTCTGATTTCTTAGACTGCTGCTGTTGTGTACACGTTACCCTTTGGTGTAATAGCGTTGCTGTGAAATGTTGAATAATTTGAGTGTTGTGCGATGAGCGCTGCTGTGCACAATACAGCATTATTCACAAGGTTGAGTCACTAGAAATTCTTAAGAATTTTGATTCTGCTGCTTGCGTTTTTTTATTCTAGGTTTTGCTGACATGCTTTGTTGGACACATTATCCCCCCCCCCCCCCCCCCCCTCACACTGGCACATCACAAATGTGTACGGTATTGTCTGAAGAAATGAATACTCATATTGTGAAAGGACTGGTCAGAGAGGATAAGAGGCTGCCCTGTGCAGTCAGTCCGCTGCTTGCACTGAGGGGGATTTCTGCTCCCGGGGCTGCAAACCTAGAGTCAGGGAGGTCATGGTCTGTGTGAGATAGCAGTTTGTGTGTGTGTGTGTCACTGTTTTATGCCGACACACGAGACGCCATATGTTTCCACCCAGTTCACTGAAGAACAAATGCGGCATCCTTTTTCATGAGGGTTCCCACACACGTCTGTTTTCTCACTCACCCCATGTGTGTGTTAATGCAGCCAGAGGCAGTGAGTAGAAGAAGTGGTACTCATCAATTATGTTGTAGAAGAAAACATGTTGATGGTGCCTACGCAGAATGAAAAAAGCGATTTCCGATGTCTGATGGCAACCAAACAGAATTCTTTGAACATTCAAGTCTCCCCATGACATATACTGATCATGACATATACCCAAACACACATGAACACAGCTCTTATTTAAAGACGCAACGCTGACTTCCAGCTACAGACCTGTAAGCCTGATTAATTGTGAATCACTAGCTAACAGATTAGAAACGACATCCTGATGTTTTTTACTTTATCTTATGAATCATAACTAAATTCTAATGGAAACATGAGAAACCACAAATCAAATTTTACACCCCACACACCCCAATCTGTTCCGACCTGGAATTAACTTATCAAAAATAAAACAGTCCTCATGGAAAACGGTAGGAATCCCACGTCTTACACATTATTTGATCATGGGTAACATGAACCACTGGAACATGATATCAGGGGTAACAACTTAAAGCAATATTCAGAAGCGAAACACTGTTCAAAAAGAGAATTTAGCATATGACAGTGCGAAAACTGTCTCTATGTTCAATCCACTCAAATTCATAGCCATTGAAAAAATTACAAAAATGTACAAACATCCAATCAAACAATTTCACATGGGTGGGCTGACAAAAAGATCCAGCTGTTACTACAGACATTAACTCCTGAATGCACATGTGCAATAACATGTACTGATGTGCCAAAACTCAAAACTACAATTTACTCAATACAAACATCTACACAGAGTGAACCTTAACTGATATAATCTACACAAGATGCATTCTGAACTTAAAGGTACCGTGTGTAGAATTTTGTGATATCTAGTGTTGAAGTTGCATGTTACAGCTGAACACCCCTCACCTCACCCTCTCCTTCCAAACATGAAAAAGAACCTGTGATAGCTTCAGTTGTCATAAAAACTCAAAAGGTGTTTAGTTTGTCCAGTCTGGACTAATGTAAAAAACATGGCGGCCTCCGAAGAGAGGGTCCCCTCGATGTAAATATAAAGTATTTAAATATAAAGGACCTTTTCTGGAGTAAAGAAAACTACAATTCATAGAATTTAGATGAAACGAACTAGTGAAAACATCATGAGAATTATTCTACATTAAATTTCTGCCAATAGATCCCTTTCACCTAAATCTTACACACTGGACCTTTAATGCTGCTTCTCAGACAAACTTTCATTACATGAAAACACAACATCAATCCTCTACCTGAAGTCACAGCATTCTTTAAGTCTGCTGAGAGAGTTCCTGAAATAAGAACAACATATATTCACGCATGATCAAATAACCATCAAAAACCATCTTGAACCAATACCAATGAAATCCCATAATGCCCTGAGGATTTACATGATGTGGCCTCAGTAACCAACTCCCAGGAAAAATGTCATTTATATCAAATATTATCAAAGCATATTTTTATTGCATAACAATGTTTATAAGATTTGTTTTTTTCAAAAATATAAATTCCTCTGTTGCATTAGATTTTTTATTGTTTCACAATAAAATCATCAGGACAGGGCTTTCACGCACAGTGATATCATTTGCATTAAACGTCCGTAATGAATTCACATTAAAACCAAAATGTAAATAATAAATATATAATTGAAACATTAAACTAGTAAAAGTTCTTTCCGACGATGGAACCTTCTGAAAATACGGTTCCAAACTCTTAACAGCGTTAAGAGCAGCTGTTTGATCAGTTGTCATCCTACATTCCAGAAAAAGAATGAAACTAAAATATAAAGTTAATTCAACTAAAGACTGAAAAAAGATGAAACGGTTGTGGGAACACACATCTAATTGCTCCCTGGCAGCCCTCTCCCTGAGTGAGTGGACGAACAAAGTGCGTTAACAATCTTTCCATAAAGAAACACATTGTGTTTGGCTCTCACTTGCCAGATTCTCCCTCTCTGCTTTTTAGGCTTGTTCCAGCACTTAGCCTAAAGAGCCTGTGCACATCCAAATCCAATCTTGTCAACTGTTTACAAAGTTGGATTAGTCAAATCAGACTGAGGGAAAAGCCTCATATTTATAAATCAATCATTACCATTAATCCTGTGGTCTAGTTTGAACTGAATCCTCTCCACGCATTGTGCTCTGGAGGTGTCGTATCCCCTACAACACCCCATGAGAAAGACTGTTAACAAGCCACAGAGATGTTGGAACAACGAAGCATTTCAAAGTTTGATTCCATTCCTCAGCGGGATCTCGCAGTCTGGACCCATAGTTCCATAGGTCAGCGAAGCGGAACGTGAACAAAAGTGACTAATCTTTAAAGAGTGCGAGCAACGTGCTCATGCTGTACCAAACCATCTGGACTGTGAGTGTTTCACACCAGCAGGACAACAAAGTACAAACTTCTCAAGTGGTTTATGAGCTCCTCTCTGGTCAGAACACTGATTTGCTGCTGTAATTGTAGCTCACACCTGAGTATATTCTTTTCCTTTTGGAGAGGAGTTCATACTTTTATTGACTCGAGTTGAATTTGAATGTCAGGGCTGTCAGGGACTCTTTTTGAAGAGGTGGTCCCCCAGTTACTTTAATTGTACTGGATTCAACACTGTTTACCCCTGAGACTCCATTAGTGCTTTGTGGACTCAAACACCTCACCCACCCCTCCATCACCGTTAGTGGTGAGTAGATCATTTTTCTGTGAACTATCCTTCAAAACAATGCAATGGACCCAAGGATCGTTCTGTAGTTGACCTCTGACCTCCAGGATTAAAGGTAAAATATAATACATACATAGATGGAACACTGTCTACAAGCCGGACTAACATCTCTGTCTTAATATCTGCTGTTTCTCTAACCCTTCCTCACATCGGTGTCCTCCTCACGAGCACCTCCATCCACTGCTCAACTCACCTCGCTCACAACTTTCTCCTCCTCCCACGGCAGCAACTTTAGGAAAGTGAAAAAAGAAAAGAGTCGCTCTCGCGATAATAGCGTGCTTATGCAGCCGCCATATTCTGTGACAGTATTTTGATTCGTATCTGCTGGAAGTGAGGAAAAAGAGAAAAGTGAAGGGCCGACGAGGGGAGGGGGGGCTGAAGAAGAGGAGCTGTCAAAAAGGTATTCCCGAGTCTCTGTCAAGCGGCGGAGGGCTGAGGCTCCGTGTCCCTCCCCTGGCGCTATTTCGAGGACACTCAAGGCCCGGGGCCTCGGTGCAGTTGGCTCTTCGTCTGCCTGGTAGTAGCTGGAGCCCTCCCGGCTACTCCTCTCCCAGCTCCGCGGCCCTCTGGAGGTCCGGCGGCGGTCTCGGGTGTTGAAGGCGGCCCGGGGAGCGGCGGCGGCGGAGGAAGCAAAGTAAGTTTCATTTAGTTCGGCTTCGCCAGTTAGCGACGGAGGAGAAACCCGCCGTAATAGCGCCACGAAGAACGGTTGCGGTGTTTTCGAGCTGTGCGAGACGCGCCGCTGTGGACGGCCCCACGCTGTTAGAGAGGAAAAAGTTCCCACAAGTGGAAAAAGTTTTTGTCTACAGCAGACAGCTAGCTTAGTTAGCTAACTTAGTTAGTGTTGGAGCCTGCTCTCGACTCGGCCGAGCTGCAAACCGCAGTCTAAAGTTTAAAACACGTTCGCAGACTTCCACCCCGAGTCTCATTTAGCATTAATATGTGTGAATAGACATGTCGTGTCTTTTTATTTTAGCGTGACGCTGACTGACGCTACATGTTTTGTAGCCCATGTTGGGCTAATTTTCCATTGAGCTCCCCGTTGAAACGTCGCAGGAGCAGCGGTGGATGGAAACGTTAAATCACGAAAGTGCAGCTTCACTACAGCTCCCACACAGACCGAGGTATTTCTACCAGGCGTCAAAATAAAGCCACTTCAGTCAGCCATTTATTCCTCTGCTGAAACACTGAAGCTAGTTTGTGGAACATGGGAAACTTTCTTATGAGTCGTATCCTAGCAGGCTAGGTGGTCTGGTACTGTGTTGTCCGCTTCATAGATAATGCAAACAGAGCTTCCACAGTAAACACTGGCTTAGTTTGTAATGTTGAACTAATGGACACACTATTTACAACTGCGTGGATGTGTCTCGTGTGAGGTGTGGAGGGCGTCTCTTCACCTGTCGACTCTGTCCCCCATGGATCCGATGATCTATGTGTGTGATTAAAACTGATAGAGGACATGCATCTGATACCTCAGTTGTTTTCTTTGTGTAGTTTATATGAGATATGTTTTTCCTGATAGAAGCTTGATGATGTCTTCTCTGTCCTGTGCTTTGTCTCTGTGAAGCCACTATAAAAGTTCTAGGATGAGCCACTGGCTGCAACATTTGTCCTCTTTTCTGCGAACTTGTTGAAGACATGGAAGTTGTTTCAAAGCTTTGATGGAACATAATCCATTCCTTTTTAGTAACCTGTTACTGGTTTGCAGAAGATCTTTGTTTTCTCAGGCTTTTCATGGTGATTGCAACACAAACTTGGTGATTGTGACACCAAGACAGATTATTTACATGCAGAGTGTGGTAATAAAGCCTCTTACAATTCGTTGTGTTTGGCCATTTGTGGTGGTCCACTTGGCATCAGGGTGTGTTGATGGTATGTATCACTGGGTTTCATATTAACCAGACATTTTGGCAAGTAATTGGCATATGTTCATACACTGTCTTTTATTCTAACAACAGCATTTAAGAAATGGAAGTGTCCTTGCCGTGCCCAAATCTGATAAGTTTTACTCTTGTGCAGGTAGAAGTTAGGCACTCATAGCACTTCTTGACTGTGGTTTCTATAATGCAGGCTTCTTGTTTTACTCTCTACCCTCACAATCATTTCTCTGTCGGCCTCTAAACACCTCCAATCTAAACTGTGTTGTCATAGCTAGACTGTAGGGCTGTATATCAGTCATTAGCAGCTTGTGCCTTTCTTGACTTGCAGTCAACATTGCACTTCCTGACCAATAAGCTGCCATGGCCAACTGTTTATAGGTGCAGACCCCTAACTGAAACCATGTGTGCCTGTAGCTGGGCAAATATGTTGCTAGGAAGCCTTGCTGATTTGCCACTCTTTGGAGACTCAGCAACGATTGCTCAGAGCTCGTATGATAAGTGCTAAATCAAGATTTTGGTGAGGATCTTGGGCTTATACAGAATGGCAGGATGCTAATTACATTGTGTGTATGTCTTTAGACAACATGACTAATGCACAGACTACAGATCTAAGAGTGTTACCTAAGTTGCCTCAGTGTTTGTTGATAGAGGTGAAGAAGCAGGCTCAGTTGTTGTGTGTCCTTTCTTACAATAAATAAGCAGGACCAACACTTGTCTTTGAGAGCTTTTACAAGGAGCAGAGTTTGTGGCATGTTGTCGTGAAGTCCTTGCCAACATTTAAACAGTCTCTCCTGAAAAACCTGTTTCCTGATTTTTTTTTTTATTTGCAGTGTTGTGCACAACTTGTCATCACAGAACGAGGGTGGGGGTGTGTAGTTTGTTCCTTACCCACAGGGGAGTATAATTACTGCATATGAGTGTGTGTGGATGGAGCACAAATTCTTGTAGTTTGGATCAACAGTGCAGAGTCAGTTTAACCCAGGATATGATTGGTGTACCTTTCTCCTTTTTGTGTGTGTCAGAACATATTCTCTTTAAGAGGCTAAAACCTCTGAACGTAGGCAAGTATAACTTGATACATGTTCTCTTAGGCAGCTCTGTGCTCAGTGACTTGTCCACATAGGTTAATATTCAGTTTGTTTTTTTCAAAGTAAGAGTGGAAAGTTAAACCCTATAATGCCAAATGGGAATCAATTAGATGGGAGGGAAGGATCCATCACATTATGCCCATAGCTGTACATTGAGGAAGAGGGCTTGGTGTTTTTAACCCTCCCCCACTACAGTGTGTGGCTGTCAGGAAGAGAGGCTCTTACTGGAGCCCCCTCCCCCTGTTGAGTTCTCCTGACTTCTCCGCTTTAAATGGAGTCCTCCATTACACATACTGCTCATGGTCCTCTTCAGTTCAAGGTTTAAATTGTATGCATTGAGGTGCTCTACATACTCCTCTAATTGTCACCTGCTCAGTGCTTGGTCACTTTGCAGGGTGTGTTTTGATTGCTTCTCCATGTTATCCACAGTTATGACACTTGCACAAGTTCATTATAAGTTTGTGTATCAGCAGAACTTTATAGTTGTAAAGATAAGGTCTTAGTGTGATTAAATATAGTTGTGTTAAGTCATTTTTTTTGCTACATGGAGACAGAAGAACTTGATAAACTAAGAAGCTTGGACAAATTATAATTTTACGATTAGCCATTAACACATTGATGATACACTGCATTAACATTCATTTGGAATTGTGTTTCTAGCCACTTGATACATGCAAGCAAACTCATGCAATATCTGGGTCTTAAGTTTCTGCATGCTTGATTTCCTTGATCACCTGGTCAGCAATAACCCTTTTTTTTTTTACATCAAATTAATGTATGCATGTCTTTCAAACATAGGCAAACCTGCTAAAAGAAGGCAATTGTTGTCTTTCCCATTGGAACACACTTTTAGACACATTTTCAAGTTTTTTTTTCTGCTGTCTGTACACCGGCTCATGTATGTGAGTCGTCATATGATACGCAATTACAGGCATGCAAGTATGGATGGAGATTAAAACTGATAAGGAGCTAAAACATTTGTGTGGGCAGAGATAATTTTAAATTGAAATGGTTGTTTTCAAGTAGTATAGATGTTGCCTTACACGTTACATGTACACGTGGTGGACAACAGGATTAATAAATAATAGGGTTTCCTCCAGGTTCCTGGAGGGCTTGACTGCTGTAGTTGCTTTGGGAAAAACAATTTTTAGTTTCAGGATAAAAATATTTGCTTATTTTAAGATCAATTAAATATGCTCTCTCTCCAGAGCCGTAGATAACTCTTTGCATTGTGACTGAGATGGCTAAGAGTCACAGAAGTAACTGATGGAGGCAACAAGCCTTCAGTTTGCACGTCCAACCGGGTGTCATGTTTCTTTCACTAGCGTTCAGCAGTGATAATGTTAACATGAGTTTGACACTATTGGCAACTAGATATTGAAACCGCTCTTCCAATTTCATTTGATTAAATTCTTGATGATTCAGTTAAAGATCTACTAGTTCCAGGAATCTCTGTCTGTATGTGGAATGCATATCTCAAGAACTGTTCATGTTACCGGCTTCACACCTGGCATATGTATTATTAAGGCACAAGGAAGTGCAGTGCCATTTAGACAAGCAAGTTTAATATTAATAGAAGTTGAATAATTAGGGAACCAGTGCTCTGTATCTGGGACTCATCAACAAAGTGGTGTTGTAAATTACGACAGGGTGTTCAGGGTGAACAAGTCATTATGCAGCAGGGGTGGCGCAGCTTCCTGGTTCTGCAGACACAGGCGGTCTTAACTTGGCGTGGTTAAATTAATGCAGGTCACTTGAGCATTTCAGAAAGAAAGCTGCACCTAGCATTGCCACAGGCCAAGCTAAGAGCCCGATCTTAACATACCTGTTTGGAATGGGCACTGCACTAGTATTAAATAAATACCAATTGAGAACTTAAATTTCACTAGCACATTGAAGGCTATAAACATTTCTTAGTTATACAGCTGTGGGCCAAGGATTTGTTTTCCTTGTAAAGTAATTGAATAAATGCATGCTTTGAAGAATAAATGTCTCATACAGACATGAGGTTTAATGATCACTTAGAGCACAGAGAGGACAGAAACTAATAGTCTGTTCACTTATTCATCTGCACTGTTTGTGTTGACAAGACATCAGCCTGATATGTACAGACAGCTGTTAGCTAGTATTAGCTACACAGCAGGGAGACACTGAATAAAGTAGAATCCACACACTGTTGAGTTTACTTCCACAGTTATACCTTGTAGCCAGGGATAATATGTCTTCAGCAAACACAGATCGATAGTATGCACAGTACCTTTGCAGTGTGCCCCCTTTATAGATGCCATATCTCAGTGTGTCCCATACATTGATTTATTTGTGGCAGTCTGTTTCAATATTACCATTCCCCACCATGCCAACTTTCCTCTGTTAAATTTCAATTTACAATAATCTGTGCATGTTGTATTAACTTGGTTTCCACAAAACAGACATTTTGCAAATTATTTAGTCGTAACTGAACCACTTGCATCAAGTAAACATTGCATGCACATATCATTTGGAGCAGATGTGCATGTTTACTGAGAGAGCACAACTGTGAAGAATGATTTTGGGATTTCAAGAATCGATAATGGATCATTTGAATCACAATCTGGATAAATTAGAAAATGTTAATATATATATTTATATATGTGTGTTCATTCAGAGTGACTTACCAGCACAGCATGCCTGCCAATAAATTACAAAATACCAAAATGAAGTCAAAAAAAAGTCCAGCATCAGTGTTTAATGTTGTTTTTATACTGAAATCAATCAAGTGGAAAATGAGCAGTCATAACCCTAGAGTGTATCTAAGGACTCCGTGCTCATTTTTATTTACCAGACATTTGTGATACCCTCTGCTATGGACACAATATTTTACACTCATCCACAAGTGAGACATTTGTTCAACACAAGTGATGACAAGCCAAGTTTGTCAAACTGACTAACTGCACAGATGTTTGAGCAATTCACAGGTTAATGCAGATAAGGAAATGAAGATTAGGTAATGACTGAGAAAACTGTCAAGGGTTTAGATCATAATGATATGGATTGATGTAAAGACAGAGGTGATGCTCCCAGTGCACTAAGCCACTGTATGTTATACTCAACATATTTTTACTGTCTAGTGCAACGGACAGTCTCCTTTTTACTTTCTGGGCACATTCATTTGGGTCTTAGTGCCTTTGAACAGGCTGAACAGACTGTGACTGTTGGTGCGTGGCATTGTCAAATTACATGGGCTAATGGGATGGAGTCTGGACATTTGCTTGTCCGGAACACTTGACAGTTTACACCGCGCATCATAGGGCCCTCAGAAATACACCTGCTAAGGTTGAAGTCGATGGGAGAGGTTTTTGAGGAAATCGAAGGACAAATGGACTCAAAGACAGTATATATTTCTGGATGTGTTACATATTATTGTATTTTTTTGATGCTTCTACTTTTAATCATGGTCTCTCCTCTGAGGATGTGGTCATGCTATATTTTAATTAAACAGTCGGATTCCCCTGGTCCGCACCAGTTCTAAGTCAGCTGCTAGGCACCAGCCGAGGTGCACCGCTGGACCTTCCAATATGTGGATATTGGAAGGTCTAATCGAATGACTCTGAAGTGTGTGCATATGTTGATGGGCTGTGGTGGAACTCGGGCTCATAAGCTGCTTTCAGACATGCACTGAACTCTGGAAAATCTCTGCACTTTCTCCGTAGGAGGTACACGTGTGAACACAAATGATCGAGTGAGAGCCTCCGGATTATCTGCAGACTTTATCTGCCTGGCCCCCTAGTATGAAGTCAGCATAAAGTTGGGAGAATCCAATGTGAGAACACGTCAGGAGTTTCCCTGCTGGATTCACTGCGAGAGAGTGGGGGGGGGGCAAAAATTAAAGAAAAATCAAATATCTTGCCATGAAAAAGGGGAGCCACACACAGACACAGAAGAAGATGTCTGGAGAGTTTGTGGCAATAAGAGCCGATGCAGTGTCTGTGTGTTGTCCAGAAAATCATGTGATCAGCGCAGTGGAATTATTACGTTGTTTCCTGCCACTGCCTGCTTGCACCCGGCTCCACCACCCCTCGCCTGAATAATGCTGAGGATTTGTTGCTGTCGTGAACGCATCAGTGCAGAGAACCTCTCAATGCATTGTTCATGTGTGAAAAGCAAACTGCTCCAAACTTTATCTGCAAGTTATGTGTGAAAAATGCCTGTGTTGCGTCAAAGATAAAATTTATTTGTTCTCTGCATCGCTCTTGCTGGATTGGTCAGACTGTAGTAGCTTACATTTTGTAGATCCACATTTGTCAGTAGAGATCTAACGTTCATAGAACAGCAAGCATTGAATAAAAAAAAAAGTACTTTCAACATAATTTGGGCAATTTGGGTCAATGTTGCTTCAGGAATCTCTGTTATCGTAACGCCGTGCACATCAGATGTAGTTCCACTTTGATGGCCCTCTGTAGTCATACCTTTGAATCCTTTGCATACTCTGCAGCCTCTCTCTTGATACGTGCATCAGTAAACAAGAAAGGAATGAAGAACCACATCCTATACAAAGACTGAGTGTGCACAACCCTCCCCCATCTCTGTGCCCTTGACCTGGCCTCTGGGTTTCTTCTCTGATGCTTTTCTTTTCCTGTAAAGTCCCAGCCCCAGCTTCTCTAAACTGACACATCCTCTGTCACAAGCAGAACAGACCACAAGCTACTTGGGTTGGTTTATTTCCTCAAGACTTTAAAGCTTTTCTTTTTGCATTCATCCATTTTTTAATCTAGATCCAGCTATATTGCCAGTTTGCCATTTAAAAGTCCTTTCGTTATGCTTGCTCTGCTTTTTTACACTGAACTAGGGAGGGCACAATGAGGAAATTTTCCTACGGGGTAATACACTCACAAAACACCAATGTCAAAGATAAGATGATGAAAAGATGTGTCGAGCGCTTACTTCGATCTATCTTTGAAAGGTGTTTTAGCCTTACACTTTGACTCCGAATTGTCTACCATACCTGTCAACTTTCCTCTAGTCATGTGATTTTACCCCGCTACTCTTTGATGCTTTGCTGCTGCACTGAACTGAAACGTTTATGTTGTAATTGTATGTATTCAGCACAAATTGTTTTGTTACAAAATGCTACACAGAGCTGTCACAACCTGAACTGGAATCAAAGTCAATCCAAATCGTGCATCATGTGGATTTCAATCTAATGCTTGTTCTACAGAATGACAGATATTATTCACTCTTTTCACTGTCAGATATTTTATAATGGCCTACTAAAATCCATTATAATACTATTGTATATTTCTGAATTGTAGGTTGGATATTTTTCAACTCACTGTTAACATTTAAAACTTGACGAAAGCATTATGTTTGCATATCATATTATTGTCAGTGATGAATGCAAGAAAACTGAAATATTCCCATGTCAGTGATTTGTGTGAATGAAGAACTACAAACTCAATTGCTCATCATTATTTATTAGCCTAAGTTCGGAGACAAGGCTACAAAAATACCAAAGTTTAATGAGTGAATAGGTTATAAATCAACTCAAGATAGTAACAGCAGTAAATCAGACTGAAATGCAGTGGAATAATTAAAGAGGAGCTTTTCATGCTAATGAAGTGTTTTTCAAGTTTCCTTTACAGAAACCCCGCTATCAATTAAATGAGTTTAGTGGAGCTGCTCTGCCGACTCCCTTTGGATGTACCATTTAAACTAATTGGAACCAGAGTTGCTGGTGTGTTAAACAGGCATTTTCGGAAAGACAGCAGTGCAGCTGACTGACTTTGTTAGTGCTATCTGTAGGATTAGGTGGCTCTTACTTCTGAATGACAAGAAAATGTGTTGTCACAACAGCATCATATTTGCATACAAGTAGCTGAGTCCACACAAAACTAGTTTATTTCCTGTTGTCCCGTTTTCAGTGTGATTTATTTTCACATAAAAAAAAGATTCAGGAACCATCAGGTTTCACGACTGAACTTGACAAAACAGGGTCGGTTAGAAAACAAAATTAACAAGAATCAAGGTTCAAAGGTTTTATTGCCATCTGCACAACAGATACAACGTACATGTTGGCAATGAAAATCTTAAATCCCAGGCACCTCAAGCAACTCAACATGCAATAGTGTCAGAAAATAAGAGTAATCAGATTTAATTGTAGATTTAGTTTACAATCAGCATTTTTACATTTGATTTTTGTATGTGTGATGATAATGCTTGTATCATCTTTAATCGTTTAATATAGTTTCATAGTATGGTAACAACCTTAAAAAAAATCATGATAATCCCATATTTTCATGTCACCCTCTTTGAAGATACACGATGCACTTAATTCACCTGCATTAGCACATATGTTTTTTGGATATTATAGTTTACTCACTAGTAACTGCAAACAATAGTATTGGTTTATTTAAGATCTCTTTTTGTCTCGTCTGTTTACATTGACGACCACTGATGACATGTCTGTTTTCTGTGACGACTACTGATGATGTAACAGCTTCTTGAAGAGCTGTGCCAATTTGTAGGGGAAGATTTCAACCACTAACCCCTGTGACTACGTTTCAAGGGGCAAGATAACTCTCGAAAACAAGGGGTAGGGAGAAGAGTTGAAATGGGATTGGGCCAAAGTCACCTCAGAAATTTTGCAAGTAAAATTTAATTTCTTAGTACTCGCTTTGTAAAAAAATTTTTTTTACTTTCTCCAAACAGTGCATTTCTCATTTACAAATAATTGTTAAAAGTTAATGTTATCACCATCTTGGTTCAACAAAAAAGACTAAAGCTGCCAGCTGTGTCACATTCCTCCACACAAGTTAATAGCTGTTTTGAATTTTCAAGCAGAAAACATATCTCAGATTTCAAATTGGCTCTATGCAACTTTTCCTAAAACCCACCTGCAAAGCAGACCAGCGCTTTTTAGCACTGACAAACAGGCACTCACATTAATTACACTCATAAGTAACCATTCAGTTGCTTATTGACTTTCTCCTCTATCCACAAATCCACTGATCTTTTCCAGTGTTACGTGTAACTGACCTGCTGATTTTTGAATGACAGTATACAGGAAGATTCTTCAGTCGTTATCTTTGGCCTCTTTGCTCCTCACAGTAATGCAGACCATAGCCTTTGTAGCAGGATGTGTGTGTATGAGTGACACTAATGCCTCCTCTCATCGTGCATTGCTCTGAGAAACACCTCAGTTTGTGTTTTCACATTTGGGGGGTGCAGAAGCCTGCATATTATTAGAACCAAATAGTGTGTTGGTATCAAATGTGGGTTACTTCATAGTTTTTATGGAAGATGTAATCACACCTCTGAGCAGTGGTAATGTTTGAATTATAATTAGATTTGTGTTTGTTCAGTTTACTGTAAACTGGCCCCTTTTGATGGTGAAACAAAGACTGCGTTTACATGCACACTAGTATCAACATCCAGTTATCATTGTATAATACCGATTTTGCTTGAATATGAAAGAAATTCTCAGAGAACTAAAGCTCTAAACTGCAAGAAACCTCTCACTTTGTGCATTATTAAAAATATTAAAGGTACAGTGTAGAATTGAGTGATTTCGAGTGTTGAAATTGCATGTTGCAGCACAACACCCCTCATCTCACCCTCCCCTTCCAAACATGAAAAAGAACATGTGGTCTCCTAAAGAACCAAGATGCAGAGAGTCTCTTGACGGGTCAGAGCCATCGGCTGAGTCTGTGAGAGAGAGAGAAGTGAGCAGCAGCGTGCGTGCGTTACCTTTATCTGGAAACTCCATAAGGTATAAACAGTCCACCTAACTAAAACAGACAATCCTCTCTGACCTCCACACTCATTGCTCTGAAGATACTACTCACTTCTGTGTTGGTTCAGATTACGCATTGGAATTGATTGGAGTCAGGCTGCACCTGCAGCTGTGGCAGTGTGTGGGGTTGGGCAGGGAGACATGTCGCAGCTCCATCTTTGCGTTTCATCTTCTGGACCGCGGATTCGGTTTTGGTTGGAGAATTGTTATAGCCCTAGTATATTTACAAGAGTTTCCACATGCCCAATACAGTTCATTTCAGTTCATTCCAACCAACGAAAAACGCAACAGAAATAATCCCTCTTCATAAACCAACAATTAAGGAAAGTAAACAGAAAGAGAAGCGTCAATGTCGCTTCAAAAACAACAGCGTTCTTATGTATAATATGTACAGGGCGCCTGCGTATCGAGAATCAAAACCGTGGGAGTCTAGACCGCGGTTTCAGTTTGGGTATGGCGCATGTGCAGGCCGCCACCGAGAAATGCTTACTTCATAAAGCCAAAAATGACCATCATATGATTCCATTTACACCTGGCATTGTAATGTTTTTCGTATACAGATATGATTTTAAATTGATTCAAGTATTTAAATTGAGATCTTATTGTTCTGTTAAGCTCTCCACACATCCTGCTCTCCATAACGCTATGTTGTATTTGTTTGCTATATGAGGGAAAGAAGAAGAAGCCAGTTGTGTGATGAATTGCCAAATTTGCCTTGTATACTTTTGTTTGACCAAAGTGAAAGCAACCAGTTGGTCTTGTCTCCACTCCATCAACATTTGTCTTGACTGCTGTCCATTGATGAGGACTGAGAGGAGTGCTTTGTATGTTCACTGACTAATTGCTGCTTCCTGCGTAGCAGTTACTTTCAAATAGTCATATTCAAACCCACATATTTGTAGAATGGCCATATATTTGCATTGACACTTGTTTTCAATGTTTCTCAATGGCCCTGTTCACAGCTTGCATTAATATGCATCTTCTGTGACTCATCTAATGTCTCTATATGCAAATAAGTTCATCATTTCTGTTCACAAAGATGTAATTATTTTGTTTTTATCCAGTCTGAGTATACAGATGTGCCTGTTGTTGATGTTGCGTATGGAACAAATTTCTCAACACATGGACACTGAGAAGATAATTTGGAATTGGATCTGCATTGAGTTGATGGATATTGCAGACTGTCTTATATGCAAAACGACAAAATATTACTCTAACATAAAGTATTCTTATAATAATTGTTAAGTGACTGACGTGTACTGAACAGCTAATGTTACAGTAACATTACTCAGTAAGATGTGAACACTAATGTCAGTAATAAAGCACTACCCCAGCGTCGTAACATATTTTCTACATGTAAACTATTAACTACTCTTTACGTACAAAATACACAAGTAACATTATGGACTCCTCCTCATCACTGCAGAGAAGTCAGCTCAGTGAGGTCATCGCCGTTTTGACGCATGAGGGCCACTGTAGCTCTCCTCACTCTCAGGAAGCTCAGAGTTTGATACGATGTTACAAGCTTGTTGCACACTGAACCTTTAAAACCTTTCAAAGGGTCTTTAAATGTGAGTTAAACTGTTTTTAATTGATTTAGAGACTTCCACAACCAGCAGCCTAACTAAGCCTTTATATTAGTAAATTACATTTATATTAAAGTAAGTTACACCCACAATATATATTTTTAAATGTTGATTATTTAAAAACTTATTTATAATTATTGGATTATTACACACACACACACACACACACACACACACACACACACACACACACACACACACACACACACACACACACACAAAACCAGCCACACCCACCCCGCATTGATTTGGGTCACATCATAGCATCAGAGACAAAGTGGTATCAAAGAGATTAAACCATGACACATCAAAGATCACACCTCACTAGGTCTCCTTGGCTTACTTGGCTTGGTTCACTTTGTTTAAAGTTCAGTTCTCACTAGGTGTACTTGGCTTACTTGGCTTGGTTCACTTTGTTTAAAGATCAGTTCTCACTTGGTCTCCTTGGCTTACTTGGCTTGGTTCACTTTGTTTAAAGTTCAGTTCTCACTAGGTGTACTTGGCTTACTTGGCTTGGTTCACTTTGTATACTCACCGCATTTTGCTTGGTTTACCCTGTTTTTTGGAGGCAGCTTGCTTTCAACCTTTACTTAATTCAACACCAACAAAAAGGTCTTGAAAACTAAAAAGCATGGCAGATTATGTCAGGAAGTTTCCTCTGTCCCACAAAGAGAAGAGAAGGATCCGCCAAAGGGAGCCTGTTGTTTTTGTGGAGCCCTCAGCCTCCTCAAGGAAGAAGAGCGCCGTGGCTTCATCTAACCTAAGGAGCAAGAAGGGAGGACCGACTCAAAGCAAGCCTGTCGTTTTTGTGGGCTCTGCTTTGTCCAAAGAGTGTCCACAAGTGAAAGTCACTTTTGGATGTCCCCCCGAGGTAGATGAGGTGGATGAGCAGCTCAAGAACAAGGAGCTCATCAGGGCTGTTAAAAGCATCCTAAGGAGCCTGACTCCTAAAACCTTCCAGGCCTCAGTGACGCAGCTGAAGGAACTGAGGCTGAACACAGAGGAGAAATTGCAGGAAGTGGTCAACCTCATCTTTGAGAGGGCCATTATGGGACCACACTCTGCAAAGCTCTATGCCAGGCTGTGCAGCAGCCTCCCAAAGGTAGGTCATGCATCTATGACAATGCAATCGTCTTACAGTGTATATATATATTCTATTTACATTTTATGAATGATTTCTTTTTCTGTTTTCTATATGTTTAATAATCTCAGTGATGTTAATATTTCTATTATCCCCTTTGCTGATATACTTAGGCAAATAATTATCTTTTCTTATCTCAAGTTTTTGGATAAAAACAATGTTGTTCACGACATGTGAGTTGAATTAGTCTTAACAAGGTTTTGTTCATGTTTCATGTTTTCTTCTCCTCAGGTCCAGTTCCAATGCACAGCTGACTCAACAACCTCTGTCAGCTTCAGTATTTTGCTCGCCAGACGCTGCCACGCAGAGTATAAAAGCATCTTTGGCAAAGACAACACTGTTGAGAAGAGCGAGAGAGGATTGAAGCAAATGAAGAAAGAGCTGGAAGACGCTACACTTCAGCACTCCATTGGTACAATCAAATTTATAGGGGAGCTCTTTCTCGCTCACATCTTGAGCAAGGCTGTAATGCACAGCTGCATTAAGAGTCTCCTAAAGAACCAAGATGCAGAGTCTCTTGAGTGCCTGTGTGAGCTCCTCCAGATTATCGGCATGAATCTGGAGATAGTCACTGCCAAGCAGGTCATGGACTCATTCTATGACCAAATGCATGTTATTGCTGAGAATGAGAAGACATCCTCCAGGATTTCTCTGATGTTAAAGACAACAGCAGACCCCTTTAAGAGAAGATGCCCATGGCTGACTGGCGGCAGAGTTCCTTAGGCCGAGGATGAAGCATCAGTCTCCCATCGCCAAGAGAAGGAAAAGATCAACATGTTGCCGGAACCATGCAACAGGCCCATTGTACCGCAATCATGGGAGCCCGTTATCTTTGGGCCTGTGATATCTTCCAAAGAGCAGTCACAGTTTGAGCCCACTGTGGATGAAAAGCCACTGCTAAACTTGGACAAATGTGGACAAGAGGAGGAGAAGATCATTCAGAGATGATAATTACTAATTATCTCACAAATGGCAACCTGGAAGAAGCCCTGAACTGTGTGGCAGAGCGAACAAGCCCCTCAATCCTCCATGTGTTTGTCTGCTCTGCTGTGGACTTGTCATTTGAGAGTAGAACTGACAATCGGCGGAAGATGGGCCTGTTGCTGCTCCAGTTGCATGAAGCAGGAGTCCTGCCAGCAGGACGATGTTTGGTAACATCCCTTTGCTCCCATCTCCTTAACCTGCTGGTGTGTTGAGGATCCACCCCAACCATTGCCATTCCTCTGTTAGTTTACCAATAAAATATATTTTTTGTTTTGTATTCCTTGACATATTTAGTTCTTTCTTTTGAATCCTTTAATAAACGTCTTCTCAAACGTCTATTTGTGGCCAGATTTTCTCAACGCAATAGCATCTTAATTGTGCAAGAGGCAGTCAGGAAACCCTACAGGTGTGGTCTGACCCACAACTACTAGTCAATAAAACTGTATTTATTCTGTACGTTTTTTATTGACATCGTGTTGACAAGCAAAAGCAAATAAACTAAACAAATAAAAACAATTTGGACTAATTCATGTAGTAAAATGGATATGAAACAAAATAAATAGAAAATTATATGCATTACAAGGTCTGTTGTTTTAACCCAGTCTGAGATGTGTGTGTGTGTGTGTGTGTGTGTGTGTGTGTGTGTGTGTGTGTGTGTGTGTGTGTGTGTGTGTGTGTCATCATCTTTCTTGCCATCTTTGCGTTTCATCTTCTGGACGTGGATTCGGTTCCGGTTGGAGAATTGTTATAGCCCTAGTCTATTTACAAAGTCTGTTTGACTTTCCCCCACAAGTCCAATACAGTTCATTTCAATCCAGTTCAAACCACGAAAAACAGATGCAACAGAAATAATCCCTCTTCATAAACCAACAACTAAGGAAAGTAAACAGAAAGAGAAGGGTCAATGCCGCTTCAAAAACAACAGCGTTCTTATGTATAATATGTACAGGGCCCTTGCGTATCGAGAATCAAAACCGTGGAAGTCTTGACCGCGGTTTCAGTTTGGGTTCGTGGTTCGGTGCATGTGCAGGCTGCCACCGACAAATGTTTCACAGCTTACTTCAGAAAAGCCCCAAATTTTGATCTCATCTAATGTTTCCTGTTTATATGCAAAAAGTTCATCATTTCTGTTAACAAAGACGAAATTATGTTGTTTTTATCCAGTCTGAGTATACAGATGTGCCCGTTGTTGATGTTGCATATGCAACGAATTTCTCAATGCATGGACACCGAGAAGAGAATTTGGAATTGGATCCTAAGATGCATTGAAGGCGAATAAGTGTGCGTTCACATCTGTACTTCGGGCTCTCCACTTGTGATCAGATTGCTCAGGACAGATTTGAGTACCAGGACAAACTGTGGAGGTGGTTTGGCTGATAGGATCACAATCCGCCATGTGTCCTTTTGTACCTGCACGTCCATCTGGTCATATTTTGTCCATATCAGCCCAGTCTGAAAAACAAAAAACATTCTAATGGAGGTGTAAATGGAGTGACAGTCAAGCAACTGGCAATCGCATTTTTTCCCTACTATGCATAAACTGTGTCTGAGTCTTTACTAGGCATGAGACTTGATTTGACACAGATACTATAGATTACACATCTATGATTTGTATTTATAGATCAAATGCCTACTACTGTCTTTAAGCAGACAAGCAACCTTTTGGTAGACTCCCTGCATTACAAATTAAGTCTTCCACAAACAAAGATTGTTTTTTAAAAGCATAATATCTTTTAATGTCTAATCAGATTCATCAAAATTGGGTCCAGACTTTACCCGCAGTTAGCTTTTCACACATGCACAACACAGCAGAGGGTTATCTGCACAGACGCATTCACAACAGCAACAAGTCCTCCATTATTCAGGCGAGAGGTGGTGGAGCCGGGTGTGGCAGATAGAGGCAGGAAGAGAGATATTAATTCTGCTGCAGAGATCACATGATTTTCTTGACTACACACAGACCTGTCGACCTTTATCGCCACAAACTCTCTTGACCTTTTTGTTGGTGTCCTCTACATGTGTGACACTGCTTTTTTTGTGGGGTTTTTTTCTCCCCTTCTGCGGACTTTATACTAGGGGACCAGGCGGATAAAGTCTACAAATAATGTGGAGCCTTTCACTCTGACATTGGTGTTCACACATGCACTTACTCCGGAGAAAGTATGGAGAATCTCTGTAGTTCAGTGTTTGTCTGAAAGCTGTGTCACTATTACTATGATTGTGATTTGGTAATAATAACAGCGTATGTCAGACTAAATAGACAGTACAGATTAGAATGATAAATCTATTTATCTGTGTAGATGATCATAATTACTGTTAATGCAGATTGAATACGGAGCAGGTAGTTTTGTTTTCAGCTTGTTTTCTGTAGGATGGACATTGTAGACTGTCTTATCACTCCTGTGCTTATCCTGTGGGCAGGTTCTGGCTCCACATCCCCTCTCACTCCAAACTTCAGCTTGCAGCCATAGCACAGAAAGCTGGTTTTATTTGTAAAATGCCATACAGAGGCTGCTCTGTCTATCATCATTTCTCCCACAGTCTGTTGATGGTCTTTCATCTCTCTCAGGTTTTTTTGTGCTCACTAAGGATGGGAAAGGGCTTTGATCTAGTGTCCTATCAGAAATAGCGTGGGCCTTAGGCTCTCATTCTCCCTTCCAGCCTCACTCTGAAAACATATTGTCAGGGCGTGGTGGACAACGGAGTCCACCCAGAAGAAAAGCTTTTGTTTGTTGTGGTTCAGTGTAGCTTTGCCAAGGGCAACTGCCTCCTGTGTGGGAAATTCTTACTCTAGTAGTGGTCTGTTAAATTAGATTGTACATTTGCAAATGTTTGGCAACATTTTAAATCTACTATCAGACACATCTACCTGAGCAGAGGAAGTAAAAAAAACAATTAAAAACTGACTTGTCGTAACAATTTCAGGGGAATCTTTTTTTTCATCCAGTGCAGATTGCACAATAGCACTGCGAAGACTCACTAGTAAAGCTTGTGGAAGCCTCACTCAGAACTGTCACGTACAGAGGCATCTGATTTGTTTAACACAGAAATAAGTTTCTATAACTAACCAGAGATCCAGTACAGGAGAAGACCATTCTGGGTAAAAACTGTTTGTTTGACATATTTCTAAAAAATGACCCTCTTCCCAACTTACCTGAGTCCATCCCCCACTCCTGTTTAGTGGTGGCACAACACATTCTTTCTGCAGTGGTACTTCTTAGAGAAATGTTCTGCCTTGGGTTTTGGTGTGTATCTGTGTGTGTGTGGTTTGGCAGATTTTTGTGTAGTGTATCAGGCAGGCTGGCGCTGGCACCCTCCAAGGAACACCTGCTGGTGCCATTCTAGGCAGAACCACGGCCACTGTGTTGTTCCTCCCAGCAGGCACAAGCCTGCACACATTGCACATGGACCAACTGTGGGTGTATGGTAGAAGAGAACCATGCTTGCATAAAAATGATCCTGCATTACTGTGCAGTGAACAACTTGTAGAACATCTACTAATAATGTTTTATAATTAATATGGTTGTTGATCAGTTTGCTGACTCAATGTGTTTCTCGGCAGCTGCTCAGATACTTTGCCTTGAAACTGTCTTTATCATTTGCATTTTCAAGTCAATATTGGATAACAAAGAAAGATTGACGACAAAGATAAACACATATATAGTCTCTCCAGCACGTAGTGAGTCTACCCTGGGGTTCCCTGCCAGTTTGAAATCTATTTACTGATTCTAGAAATATCGGCCTGTCAATATGTAGCTTACCTATCTTGAGAACTATTTATGGCGTTAGGGTTATCAGCACCCCACTTGGGATGTTTATTGTTAAAAGTATAGTTAACCGAAAATTGAAAATTCACTCTTTATCTTCTCACTACTATCAGAATGTGTGTCAGTCTACAAAACCCTTTTGGAGTTTCAGGGGTAAACAGCGTTGCAGCCAAATCCAATCCAAAATAAGTAACTGGGGGACCACTTCTTCAAACTTAAGAAAAATTACATGCCTCCATACTGCTCCTGTAGTATCATTTAAGTGTCTGTAAGCCCTGACACTCAAATTTGTCTCGAAACAGTATCATTGACACCATGTGTTTAGCCTAAATGTCCACTATCGGAGGTAGCGATGCTCCCACACACCCTGCACATGCCCTTAGGCAAGAGTTTGTGTGCAATGTGTGCGAGCAAACATAAACATGGCTCCAGTGGAGGATATCAGAGGACATGGCTATGGTGTAAATGATGATGTTTTGGTTTTTGCAACGACTGCTGATGATGTAATGGCTTCTTGAAGTGCTGTCCCGATTCGTAGGGGAATATTTCAACCTCTACCCCTTGTAACTCTGTTTTAAGGGGCAAGATAAACCTTGTAAACAAGGGGTAGCAGTAGGGAGAAGGGGTGAAATGGGATTGGGCCTTAATCTAATACATTGGAATTTGTACTTGAACTGTAAAATACTGCACAGCAATCCGTTGATCCATTCAATAAATGCCAAAATATAAATTGATCACTGATAGGTAACTTGGTTGGACAGCTGTGATGATGCTGGACAATGTTGTATTGCAAGTTAGTTACCCTGATGTAGGTGAGAAGGTTCTGCTCACTGAGGGCAACAAGTATGACTTGAATGTTTTGGCAGGGCTAGAATAAGACTGAATGGTATCCCAGCAGCAGAGCAGTCACGTGACTTGGCTGCTATTTGTCTTTTGGTTGGCCTCAAGGTGGGGAATGATACTCCTAACAGCTGCTGGAAGCATTTCCGGCTGAGGGTTTCCTCCTCAGCCAAGCACACAGAGGTCCAGCAATACACTGAAGCAGGGATGCATCATTCACTGCTTCTCCACCACCCATACACACTATGTGCTCTAAACTTTAAAAGTGAGGAATGTGCTAATTATAGCCAGCCTTTACACTAACTATACAGAATACGTAAAATATTAATTGTTTTAAAAAACGGACAAATCTCGCTACCTTAATATATCAATGTATAGATTTGTCATTGCTTAAAGTATCCATTGCCTTATTTTAGCTTCAACCAAAACCTGACACAGTTTACAGTGTGGTTGAAAAGCCTTAGAGAGGGCATTTTTTTTGTGTGGACCAGATAATGCCACAAGCAGTGGAGCAAACTGATAGAATGAGCTGACCAAAGACAGACGTGCGGCTAATGTCCTACAGTCTGCATGCTTCAAAGAGCATGATGACATGCAGTAAGTGCATCTCGCAAGGCAATAAAGGGTGAAGATTTGGTTGGTGCATACTTGGCATGTCATCGCTAAGCGGCTGAGTGCAAGCAGCCTCATTGTATTCAATTGCCTCGCAATGAGTGTTGAGAGACAGTGGTACCACCCAGGCTCTAGCTGCAGTCGGCCTCAAGGTCACCAGTTAGAATCCTAGGCCAGCTGATACTGGTGGTGGAATCTCGTGAGATGTGCTTTCTATTTCTCAGTTGCTGAAGTGGAGGTTTCTGTGAGCAAAGCACGGAAAGCAGTTGTGTTTCATCTAAATGGTATGAATTGTTGTTTTCTTTACCATAGAATGGGCCCTTTATATTTGAAAACTTTAAATTTACATAGATGGGGTCCGCTCTGTGGAGGCGGCCATGTTTTTTAGTCCAAACCAGACAAAACTAAACAAATTCTTAAGTTTTCATGACATCTGAACCACAGGTTGTCTTTCATGTTTGGAAGGGGAGGGTGGGATGAGTATTCAGCTGCAACATGCAACTTCACCTCCCGATGTCACTAAATTCTACACACTAAACCTTTAAAATAGTTGTGAATACATTTTCTGTCAATTCATTATTCAGTTTAGTGACCAGTGCATCTTTAATAAATATTACTGATTTCTGTGTGAAAATTCAAAAACAAACGATTACATCTTTAGTGATTTCTTTGGTATATGATTTTAAAGTAGATACTAATAGTGTTTACAAAGTTGAAAACTACCCTTAAAGGAAACCAATATAATGATGGAGGGGTGGGTGAAGCCTTTGAGTCCACAAAGCACTTTTGCAGTCTCAGGGGTAAACAGTGTTGCACTGTTTTGTGGACAATGTTGCACTGTTTTGTGGACTCAAACACTTCACCCACCCCTCCATCGGAATAGTGGTGAGTAGAAAATGAGGATGAATTTTCACCAGAGCATTGGTGAGAAAGACAATGAAGGTAAAAGGAGGAGAAAAAGGTAAAAAAAAATAAAAAATACTTGAACTTTTAAGGGAGCCTTAGGCGTTTTCTTTGTCCCTCCCTGTTTGTGTGTTTGCATTGTTGCAGCACTGTAAAAGCGGGGTATGTGTGAGGGAGACTTCCCTTTTGAAGGTGGGGCTGTGGAATGGGATTGAAATGGAACTTACGTATGGTATTTATGGCATTTTGTATGCTGCTTTGTTATCTCAGGGACTGGTGGAAGGCTGTTAAAGTACAAACCAGGATCTGCAGATTCCAGTGCAGTCTGAAAGCTAGAATATAGAGAATCTATAAAAACTCACAACAGTCGGTGTCCTCCCAATCCTCACTGGTATCAGATCACTTTTCACATAACTTGGGTTTCCTTTCGTCTGTGTGAGATGACAAAAAAGAACAGTTATGCTGTTCTAAGAAGGGCAGTGGCCATACACTCAGTTCAATTAACCGTTAAGATTTAATGTAAATTTGCTCACAAAACAACTCAGCTCTTATTCAGTGGTTTGTAGTAACAGTCAGCAGGTTTCCTCTGCCACATATTCATGAGTCACCCTGTAACTCTTTGTTGTGGACAGACTTCAGTGCGCTTCCACAGTGCAGCGTTGCTGTGATCAGGAACAGAGCTTCTCTGCATATCAGTGACTATCTCTATTTGTCCAGGGGTCTCACTGCCTGCAACACTTCTGTGTTCACCAACCACTTAAGCTGTTTCACAACCTTTTTAAGACGCCAAACATCCTGCCTTAATTGACCAAAACAGAACAACTGAAAGTTTTGTAGTAAGTTAAGGCCCTGTTTCTATTCAAGAGCTTTTGTATTCGCCTAACATCCTCTGTGCTTGTGGCTCAGGAGCAAAATTACTACTTGACAGCTGGTAAATGGGAGGTTTGGACAAACAATTGAACGCAGGTTTTATCGTTAGGGGTGTGGATTTTTTTCAGCCGATACCAATGATTACATGCTTTACATTACCGATAATAATTTCATGTTTCTTAAAAAGAAGTTCATAGCCTGAAGTTTATATATGGATGAATTAATATTTCATTGTTAACACAACAGAAACAGTTCTGACCCAGTTCTGAGTGTCCTTTTAGTTTTTTAGTGATTAGTACATTAGAAAACCTCAAACAACTTAAGGTGGAGGAGGAAAACTTCTCCTTCAAAGGAATATTTTATATACATATTTTGACATCTAAAATGTCAATGTATTGAAATAGTAATTCAGATAAAATAAGGCTATTATTGAACTGAAAGCCTGATTAAAAACTGAAAAAAGGACATGGAATATTAAGCTCACTAAAGAAAAGGGAAATGGTTGAGGATAGCTTATGTACCTTTAGTGCATGAGAGTAAGGAAGGTTTCTCTATACTTTAACTTTCATGTAACATAAATCTTATCAAATGTTTTGCAAAAAAATTCAAAATAAATGAAATGCACTGACAATATTCCTGAACAGAAATGTCAATTATTAAACACAATAAGTTGAAACAAAATATACAGTGCATCTTTCATTAAAAAATGAAGGCTCTTATAGAACTGACAGGCTTCTGTATGCGAGTGCATGCAACAAGGTCCGTTTCATATTGGAATCATCATCCAGCCACTGAGCCGTCAAACTAAGCATTAGTTGCCTACATTGGCATCTATCACACTATGAATGTGTGCAGTGACCACATCATGTTTATCGGACATTTTTTGGGGTCTATAATTTCCAATTCCGATGAATAAATAGTAATATTCCCATTAACAAGCTGATAATACATCAGACCAATATATATAGTGCATCCCAAATACCAGCCACAACCTAAATTTACCTGCCTTTACATCGTCGTTGGCTTAGTTCTTCTTGCTTTGAGACTTGGGTCAGGTCTTTGGAAAATTGCACATAAAATGGAGTTATAGGGGCAAAATGCGAGAACTATTGTGCATTCAGTGCACAACACCTGACTGGTGTCTCATGGCTCACTTTCCCTGGCTCTGCAAGAGGCAGGACTGGAAGTGCTTGTGCTGGCTGAGCAGGCTGACACGCTCGCACTTGGAAACCACAAGACATCAAACACTGTCAATGTTCCATATCATTGCTTTGACAGAGACAGCAACGACAAGTCAAAGTACTGCCAGACTTTGACCGTGTGCCACTGTCCATCTTTCACACTGCTGCTCAGATGTTAATCATGCATGCTCAGCGTTCAAATCTTAGTTAAGCTTAGCTTTAATCAAAACACAGGTACTTTTATTTTGATGTGTGATATACACACAGGTTCTGCCAGATGAATAAAAAGCTCCTGCCAGTTGGAAATGTCCTTGCAGATGACTTTTTTGCAAAAATAAAATATATATCTTTTAGGATAAAATGTTTTGAAATCTTTTTTTGGTTCTAATTTGGAATTTCTGCTCCCAACCCTTGCTTCTGGTGGTAGTACTGCTTAGCCACACCTGGCAAATGTTAGATGTGCTAGCACTGAATTTTGACAGTTGCTCAACTAGTGTTAATTTATATAAACCCTGTGTGTGTACACATATATACATACACAGACATGCACCATGTGCATACATATTTTGTCAGTGTTTTGAGTGTTTTTTTTCAGTTGTAAGTGAAATGACTGTATTGGGTTAAACCAAGGGTAAGGACTAGAGTAGGGACTTTTTGTGACTCGTAGCTGAACTGTATCTCTCATCCGCCTCAGTAGACAAAGGAAAATCCCTTTGTCTGTCTTATTACCCCTTCCTGAATCTCACCAACAAAATAAGTGTCATTTGCATCCAGCATTCAGATTTTTTCAGCATGTGATGCGACACACCTTGTTGTTGCAGCTTGTTGTTTTGGGAAGATCATCTGAAGAGTTTCCTGGACAGAAATGAAAGCTGTCTTAGTGGCTGTCCAAATACAAGAAGATCCACTCAGACGTGCAGTGATGGGAATAATAAATAACAGTATCTGGAGCAGAAAGCCAACAGCTATTCAGTGTTTGGTCAGGCCAGAGCCCTACTGCTATACTTTGCTGAATGTGTGCTATCCTATGATATAAATTGCTCAGTCATGCATCCAACTGCTTTATATAACAGTTTTAAAGGTTTGCATTGTAGTTTTTTTTTCTCCCATTGTCTCGACTTGGATTGGCTGGGTAAAACCTCCACCCTCCTCTTGGCCTGTGGCAGTATTTGGAATAATACTGCACTGCTGGCAGTGAATGCCAACACTTTGTAAAGCTTTTGGCTCCTTCCAAGCACACTATCCCAATAAGGTGTGAAAGTAATGTACATGGTCACGTGACTTGGACACTGCTCTTTTGCTTAATGTTTTATGGCTGGAAAAACAGCCTCTATCATGTAACCTATCTGTCCTAAAGTTGGTTTGGAAAGTTTAGCTTATGGATTGTACTGTACCTGCTCAATGAGAGTCTGTGTTGGGGCTTGTCAACTGGCAATTAATGTTTCCACAATGTAGGGAAAAACACTGCACCGTGGCCTGCTGAGCCTGCCACTGCTACATGCTTGTTTTTTTCACTCAGTAAGTTTTGCTTTGTAGATCACTCACACCCTTTTTGGATTCAAAGTTTCATAGAAGAAACCAAATAAAAAGATTAGTGGTTTAGTATAAGCGTTTTCATTTTGCTGAGTTTTTTATTCTGAGCTCATGCTGTGCTGCGGTCATGACATACTGTATAATACCTAAGGGTAGTTAAATAGGGACTGGGGGTCTTCAGAAGCAAAACTGCCGATGTGCAGAGGTAAAGGAGGGTTCTACATCCTCTAATTTAACAGCTGCACCTTTGGCCACATTCATACTCTTAATTTTGTGATCAAAAAGGTGTATCCTGATTATGTCTGGGTTAGGATTTGTGGGGCATTGTTTGACAGCCATTTGTAAGGATACATTGGTGTTCTTTACAGTTATCCCCATGCGGGCTGTAGAACTATGATTGGTTCTTCATTCTTTCCGTCAAACAGCTGTCATCTTCTGAAACTTCCTCCTCAAGAAAATGAGATGCTCTTGCTTTGCAAGCAAACTAGTTTGGAGAGAAAATGTCCTCTGGATCCAAATTGCCCCGTAGAATTAAGCAGATCTTCTGATCTGGCTTGAACAGTTTTGCTGCTATAGATTTACTTCTTGATGTGTCTTAATGGGGTGTGTGTTAACTGTATCAGTCTTCCAGTTGATAATACTGCATGTTGATGTAGTCAATGTTGTAATCATTTTGAAGCTCATAGTGTGATTCAAATAAAATTTTGAATCCTTGTGGTGTTTTCATATCAATATAAAATAGTTTTCTTTCAGTAATTCTTATGGTAAGCTAAACAAGAACAGGGTCAGTTGAATTTATATGATTAATATATTGTTTTGTATGAGATGTAAATGTCTAATGTCTTTCAGCCAGTCTCTAAGTTTATCTGCTGCACAGCTGAAATGATGCTGAATGCTGTAATACTTTAAAAATTCTATAATTATTATAAATATTCATTCAGAGTGTTAGACCTGATCACCTGGTCATATAGCCTACACTGAGTAGAGTTTTATAACAGCCAGGCAGGGAATCACTTTGATAGTCTGCAGTGTCAGTGAAAACACTGTTCTATACATCTCGGACTCTGCATCTTTTTGTGTCATAAAGATGAGCTTGTATATGTAGTTGTGGACATTGAGTTGGAGGGTGGTTCAGAGTAGTATGTCATGAATCTATAACAAGTGTGACTAGACTAGTCTTATTTTTTCTGTCATTTATTGTTTGGAAACATTTGCTTATGCTCTCTTTTCAGTGTAACCAAGTCAACAAGTACACATTTCCAAAGGCTGTGATATGTAAAAAAATCGCATAATACAAATCATCAATAAAATAAAAAATGAACAGTGAATAAAAATGGAAGACAGTCATACTAAAAATCATGCTTTTTTTACATGTGCAATATAAGACACTCTGTGTTGCAACACGAATCAAGGAGTATGTTAGAGAAAACCTTGCATTGTGTTAAACATGCGATTGCTATGCAGTGATGCATTGCAAAGACTGGTGCAAAATAACAATGCAAACTAAATAATGCGATTGTAAATGTAAAAGTTAAAAAAGAAACATGTCCTTTATTCCCATGTGGTAGGAATATGTGTAGCCCTACAGAAAATGAATGCAGACAACAAAGAAAAGGATTAGTCTTTGTGTTTGTAAGTGTCAAATTTATCTAAACCTGCAAATGTCTTTTTAGAAAATACTAATGACAACAGATGAAATTCCACATTTTCCTACAACATAAAGAATTACGTCAGCCATTTTTTGCAGCAAATTGTAAACTATTATTTTCTTAGTTCTTGTATTGTTAATTATCTTATGTCTGTGTTTTGCTGTTCCTTTTGTCCTTCGTGGTTGTAGTGACTACAGGTGGAAGCAGGCTTTTTAATGGAAGACACACAATTGCACTTTAAGAAGCTGCTGGATGAGCTCAGCAGTTTGTTGCCCACAGAAATTTTGAGTTGAGGTGGTGGGAGGAGGAGGAGAAGGGAAGGACAAAAAAGTAGGAGGGATTTCCGAGCCAGCTAGTGTCTGAACCCAAACACACAGTCACACTCAGAGAAGCAAGCTGCAGCAAGCACAGCTTCACATATTTACCACTTCTAAATACAGTTCTTCTCCTCTTCCTTCCTTACAGCGACAAAACATACACAACCAAATGGGTGGCTTTTTAGCTGTTATTCATTTGTTAACAAAAGGAAAACAAAAGTTGGACTTGCAGTTTTATTGACTTCACAGAGAGCCCAGTATAGAGGCACTCCTACATGTTTGTAAGACCTCCCATTCCCACAGTGCCCTGGGAGTGCTTGGTCGACCAGGGGAGTTGGTGCCTTTGCCTGCTTCCAATCAACCACCAGCTGCAGGCTGTGGTATTGAAGAATTTTTGATTTCCTACACACACGCACGCACGCATGCACGCACACACTCACTCACTCACACACACACACTCGCACAAACGCACACATGCACACACACTCACACACTCACACACTCACACACTCACACACTCACACACACGCACATACACGTGCACATACACATGCTTGCATACAAACACTCATACCCCTGTTTTCAAAAGAGGGCAACTAAAAGCAGAGCAGGCTGTCTTGCATAGTTAGTCCCAGCTCAGTGTGTACTTTGAGGTCCAGGCACAGTTGAGTACAATTTGGGTTCTGCACACTGTGGTTTGTTTGTGTTCTGCTGGCATTGCCTGGAACAAAAGATGTGCCTCATACTGTATGTGGCTTACGTGCAGGCTTATCATACTAGCAGTAATAAGTGTTGTCTGTTAAAGTTGTCATATCCATTATGAATTTAAATTCTGTAAAATATTGTCTGAAACTGTCAGTAATGTGATGAATCTTTCATTCAGAGCATCAACATAAATAAACTGGTAATAAGATTTAAGATTTATCCTCTCATGTTTGTCTGTCCTTTCAACATGAAGTGTTGGGATGTTTTAAGATAATCTAATTGCAGTAGAAGATGTACAACTGTTTCAAGTTTCCATTAATGATACAATTGTAGTTTATGTAAAAGTTTATTTTAGTCGGACTTGTGACATTAACATGGTGGGAAATCACTTTGATTCAGTGAGTCTAAGCTTTTGTGATGACTTGAGAAGCTCTTTTGTTAAGATGAGCCTTCTTAGTAAAGTTTCCATGCCTGTGTTCCTATTCTCTGTGGGAGGTAAGGGTAAGGCCTGTGATTCTTCAGATTCGTTGAATCAGAATGAAATCATTCTTTATGAACAAGTATAAGTAGCAGACAGGAAAAAAGAAAGAGAAAGTGTAGCAGCTGCTGTTAGCTTGTTTCCATCAGGGCTGCAACCTGAGGTGCACCATGCTGCAAGTTGCACGGCTGAATCTGCATTACATCGTTTGGCTTTACCCATTCATATACACATTCATACAACACTTCTGTAAGCACCTCTTTATCAAACCCAAGGACAGTACAGTATATGGAGAAACCAGAACTTAAACCATTGACCTATCAATTAGTGGATGACCAGCCCTATCTCCTAACCGTAACCTTTTAAGTTGTTATTTTAGCTTTGTTTCCTGTTGTGAAAATAATGAAAGATCGTGACTCATGCTGTAATTGGATAGCTATCCTTTGAGCAGTAGCTGCTTGCGTTCATGTGTCAGTGAGTGCACTACACGTACACAACTATGTCTAGCTTCTTGGAAGAGTGGGCTGCCTGCCAGCAGCCCTAAACAGAGTCCTCTGCCAATTAGTCCTTTTATTTGTTTAAATTCTGCTGAAGTTAAGATATTCCACTGAGCTGCTCCTTTAAAACTACAGTGGATGTTTCTGATCGAAGCTCAGATAGGATCCTTACTCTTTCCACTGTATTCATTTTTTTTTTCATAATTTAAAGGTACAGTTTGTAGAATTTTGTGACATCTAGTGTTGAAATTGCATGTTGCAGCTGAACACCCCTCACCTCACCCTCCCCTTCTTAACATGAAAAAGAACCTTTGGTAGCCTTTAATTGTCATACAAACTCAAAAGGTGTTTAGTTTGTCCAGTCTGGACTAATGTAAAAAAGAGAGGACCTCCTCGATGTAAATATAAAGTATTTGAATATAAAGGGCCTTTTCTTGGGTAAAGCAAACAACAATTCATAAATTTAGATCAAATGAACTAGTGAAAACATCATGAGGATTATTCTGAATTAAATTTCTGCCAATAAATTGAACTGCCTTTCACCTAAATCTTACACACTGGACCTTTAACTAGCATTTCTGCGGAAGACACATTGTTGGAAGATGCTAACAATCATGATCAGACATTCCAGTCTGAAGATTGCATGATGGCATGACATTTTGTTGTGTGTTTTTGTTTGCAGTAATGTGTAGCCTCTTTGTTTGCATTAACTGGTTTTGTGTGGGCTTTAACACCAACCACAGCATCAGGTGCTATGCTGATATTTCTGCCAAAGGCTCCTGTTGATTATTTATCCACATTTTGGTTGGAGTTAAATTGATTTTGACGTTTTTAGGTGCATTCACCCTGGCAGAGTGAATGAGCCCATTGATGGAGCATGGCATGCCCGCTACCTCCAGAAATGAGTGTGGGGTTGTGGGTCAGTGCTTTGGCATGGTGAATAACAGCCTCAGCAATAGAAGCTTTGTCTCTATCTTTGCTGGCAGCAGAGTGCTGCCTCAGGCCCAGTTCCACCAGCGCCTCCAGGGACAGCAACAACTAGTCTGCCTCCTTCAAAACCTCCCCCACACATGGGCCTGCTGCAGGGCTGTAATTATAAACAGTGAAGAGGTGGAGACCTTTTTGTTTTTGAAGTCGGCATACAATCTGACCACACTGTTGACCTGTAAGAGGGTCAGCCGCCGAGTTGTGAATTTCCTTTCCCCAACAACGAGCGGCCAAAACATGTACAGTTGCATGTCATCCTTTCAACCCAGGCTGTCGAGATGGTGTCTAGAAAACAATGTATGCTTCAAAGACGATTTGAGGAGTTTTTGCACAAAACCTGGTCTGATTTTAAGGTCTCAATCTTAGTATGTAAAGTGTCTTGAAATGCTGTATTTTATGATTTGGCGCTATACAAAGAAAATTAATTTGAATTGAATTAGGAAAGGCTTAACTTTATTAGATAGTCATCACCATGATGGTCCAGAGTTGAGACTATGACTTAGAGTTGTAGTCTTTTGCCTGTCAATTTTCAGGCTATTTTCTCTGTGTACTGTTCACATCAAAAATTGAAAATCATCTTCAGTTGCAATATCTATCTGTCAAATATGTCACAAACACAATATGTTACATAGTATGTAACATAATATAACATTTTATTACCATACATTATTTATTTTTTCATCACTGTGCTGCTAACAGAGATGTGCATCTTCACAAGCCTCATGATTTCTGCTTTTAAAAAGTACTTTACTGTTACTTTTATTACATGTGCTGTAATTTACAAAAAAAGTTTTCAATTCAAAAGTCAGACTACAACCGTCGGTCTGTAATAGTGGTCAGTGCTCTCCACATTGATCTGACATTCATTCAGTTGACATTCATTAAGACTTGTGCGCAGCCTTTGTTGTATTAGAGTGGCTCTGCCTGGTCCCCCTTGGCAGTATTGAGGCGCATAACTCTGCTGGTCAACAAGAGATTATGCTCCTCTGTTCTTTTTAATCACTCACACTTAGAACTGATCTTTATAAAAATGGCTGAATTCATATTTATGTTCCTGGATAAGATTCTGACATGGTAACAGACCTTTAATTCAATTCAATTTTAATTGTATAATGCCAAATCCTAATATACATTATCTCAAGGCACTTTACATAGATCCAGCATGACGCATGAGTAATCAAAGTGGTATCATACACGTAGAACACACAGAGGAAGATGTCCAGAGTTTGTGGTGATAAGAGCAGACACCAAGAAAATCACATGATCTCTGCAATGGAATTAATACATGACTTCCTGCCTCTGTCTGCTTTACTCAGCTGCACCACCTCTCGCCTGAATAATGCAGAGGATTTGTTGCTGTTGTGAATACATCTGTGCAGAGAATCTCCTGCTGCGTTGTGCAAGTTAGTAGATCATGTCTAAAAATGACTGTAGAGAAAAGGGCTGCACATACATGCACTTTTTGAATGTGTGTGAATTGGTAAATGGCAAAAACTGTACAGTAAAAAAAATTTGAATGGTCATCAAGGCTAGAAAAGTAGGATATAAACACAAACCATTTACCATATTCACAATATGGCCATGTCCATCGTCATATCAATATTATAAACTCCTTTAAATTACACCTATTAAAAGATTATGCCATAAATGAATGTGCCATACTTAGCAATGACACGGATTGCCCTAGTAACTTTTTTTTTTTTTATTCTCAGTGTTTGTGAATACAGCTTCAGGTCTCTCTGTGTTAAGGCTCCTTCTTGCAGCTGGCAGCCTACTATTGAGAGTAGCCAAATGGCTCCTCCTGTTATCAGCTACTCACGGATGTTTTGCAAAGCTGATTTATGACTTTTAAGTTGTGATATTACATGTCTTTGTAGCCTAGATAAGACAGACGCTGCTTGGATAAAGACTTTTCTCTAAGTTTTCTTGGCAGAAATCGGATATGAAATATGATTTGAAACACTCTTGGCTGTTCTTCATCATTAAGCAAGTGTATTCAAGTGTCTTTTGGTTTAGTTCTGGATTGTTTTAATTCATTTTCTCTAAGGCTTGTTTACACTGCACCACACTAAGCTTATGTCCCAGTCTTTTAAATACCTGAAACTCCCACAGGAAGATGTTTCATAAGAGTGTGGTCAGAAGAAAAGTGTGGGGTAACACAAGACATGGCAAGTTCTCATGTCTGTTCTGATCCATGTCACTCTTGACTGTCTTTCTAGTCCCCAGAAACATGCCCTGGACACACTGTTATAAATTTGGTTCCAGGGAGTAAATTACACAAAATTTCTTGAGCAAAGCCACAGGCTGCTCCTGTGGAGTTGCACTTGGGCAAGGAGTTAAAGAGTGCGGTTGCCTTGGCCAGCACCCAGGAATGAGTACTGTATGCACAGAAGGATAGGAAACAACCAAGCACAACTGTTGGTGAACACCCTACAACACATTTTGCTCAATAGCTCACATTAAAAATGTACACTCACATGTTTGTCAGCTACAGCAGCTAAAAATAAGTCTAAAGCCGCAGTGCTGCAATACATCCCTCTTTCATGAAGCTTATAATATTCGGTTTTTTGAAATGGCAATTGATTGATTGAAATGTATTTGTTTTTGTGTTTCTGATGTGTTTTCCATCTGGTCAGTTGCAGGGAGGGCAGACTTAATCAAAAAACCTTCTTCCCCCTTAAGCAGAGACTAGATGTTGCATCTTGAAGTGCTGGGTAAAATCCTGAAAAGGAAGGTTTTGGAGCTTTGCAGTTCGATAAACATTTTAAAGCTGGAATAAATAATATTATCCAAAAGCTCATACTTAACCTGGTCTCAACAATATTTCTGTTACTGTATTACATGTTGAGCAAATCTCAAGTAATAACCAAGTGATTTTCTGATAATTAACCTTTATGATTATTTGACTTAATTTTAGCAATTAGTGTTTGATAATTATTCTTATTTTGATATTAGTGTAATAGTTTTATCCATTAAACAGTGTTCACTCATCCTACCAATGATACAGCAAAAGGACTGTCTGCTCCCATTAGGGCATAGACTAATTATGCAATATTCAAAAATATGTGAGAGCAGCATTTAGGCTGTTGATTCTTGTTTGGTTTGATTGATATATTGGCACAAGCTAATTTAATAATAACTACCAGCGAAACACAGAACTAAGATTTTTGATGAGCTTGAAAGAGAAGGTGATTCAAGAGTTGATGAGAGCATATATTATCATATCCTCAAGGTTAGTTTGAAGTTGTTCATTTTTGAATATTTTTTATGAACTATATTCTTGGGTATTTTCAGCTATTACTGGTGTAGAGATAGTTGGTGAGCCAGTGGTGTGCCTGTAAATGGTGTTTTGTTAATGAGCAGAAGCATTTACATTGGCAACGTCGAGCACAAGAGTACAAATGAAAATGCAGCACACAAGTTAACACAGCTTCATCATTGTCCTGTTTAAACCTAAATTAATGAGTTGCACTGTATGTGCAGAAAGAATGCACTTGGGAAAGCCTTTTTTTATTGTCAACTAAGGTTTAATGGATGAATAAAGATTCATTTGTGTAAGACAGTCAGTGGCAAAAACAGTGCATTGCCCTGCAGCTTTATAGCTACTTTCAGACATGCAGTAAACTCTGCAATCATCTCCTGAAATTATATGGAGGGGCTGTATGTGAAAACTCAATTGTCCAAATCAGTTGCTGCGGACACTTTCTGGAGTTTTTCCTGTCACCCACAAGTAGAAACTCTGTATAATGTAAGAGTGATCCCATGTGAGAATACAGCGGGAGATTATCCGGTGGATTCACTTAAAAGCGACTGTGTGTGTTGTCACGACTCGGCTCAGAAGCTGTGACAAAAGAGAGGGAGACGCTGGTTGAAAGTCATAAAAATAAGTCATTTATTTGCATACAGATCTCATAGCTGAAAAGAGAGGTTTCCTTTATGTAGATGATGTCAACTTGTAAAGATGATGAGATTTGAGAGCTTTTGGTGATAAGGGCTGACACTGGTTTTAATGTGCTGTAAACGAAAACGTGATCTTCCTGGTAAAATGTATACATTACATCCTGCCTCCTGCATGCTGTGTCACCACTTGCATTGACACTCTGGAGATCATTCTGTTGTTGTGAAGGTATCTAAGCAAAGAAGTCTGGACCCCACTGTGTGGACATGTCTGGAGTTGATGTCTTTAAACAGCTTGTCAAGTCCTTGTGCTCCTCTGTCAGAATAAAATAGTGATTCTGCAGAGCTTCCCTTTCCTTTGACTGATATGAATATGTTAAACTTCCCTTCTGAGTATGGACTAGAGAATGGTTGGCGTCTGTGAACTTTTTTTAATCAAAAGTAGAGAATTCATCAGATGCTTTCGTGTCTTTGTTTGTTTCCATTCAGAAAATGTTCAAGATGAAGGCAACTTGCTGCCACGATTGACGCCCCAGTGCGCTGAACTGAACAAGAAGTCCTGACGAGGTAACATACGAATGGCCCAGGGAAGCCACCAGATTGACATTCAGGTTTTGCATGACCTGCGCCAGAAGTTCCCTGAAGTCCCAGAGGGTGTTGTCTCCCAGTGTGTTCTGCAGGTAAGCATGTTGAAACTCTCCAAACCCAGCAGAAATGCGGTTGTATTCACAAAGAAATAAAGATTTTAATAATCCCTTAAGGGCATAACATCAAGGCCAGTCTTTACCTCTCAATTCTTGTGATACTGTCTCTTAAGCCCTGTTAGACCTGGTATCAACATCTGTCCCAAAATGTCAGTGTGTAGAAAATGTGTCAGTTAACACCTGGCATGCAATACAGTCATGAGGAGTTGATGCAGATCCACTCAATTCTTAACATTAAAACCCACAGCGTTTGTGCTTGCGTGACATAAGCTTCAATTTTAAAAGATAGTTTAAAGCAAATTATTGTAAAATAGCAAAAATGAACAGTTTCCTCCAAGTTCGCACATACATATCTATGAATCCTACGCTCTGTTTTGTGAATGAGGCCTCTGAGTCTAAACAGGGCCTGAATAATCAGATCTCAAATGTGTCAACAAGGTGTCCTGGGTGTGTTCACACCTGAACTTGAAGCTGTCCACTTTTGATTGGATCGCTTATGTCTTTTCTTTGCCCTCCGTCAGACATAAATATTGCATAATATTTCCACTCTCTCTCTTTTTCCTTCAGAACAACAACAACTTAGACGCCTGCTGTGAATACCTGTCTCAAGTCAGTCCGGGCTACCTATACAGTGAAGAAGGAAATCTCAGCTTTTCTGACGACCCCAGCTTCATCAGGCTCCGTAATCACATGACCCAGCTGAACCTGGGCCTGCAGTCTCAGAATGTGCATGTGGCTCCGGTTCGGGATGGCCTGAGAATGAACGGCAGTCGGACTTTGGCTCACAGCCCGGGTGACGGGCCCCTCCAGACAGGCCAGGCCCCCAATAGTGACTTCTTTCAGCAGGAGTCCCAGTCAGCCTCAGTGAAGGTGCCATCAAGCCTCAATGTATTTGGTGTGATGGAACCCACACGCAAACCGCAGCCTCCACAGCACCTTGGACTTTACCCTCTGGGTGTCAAAGGAACAGCGATGGGTGCCCAACAGACGCCACGCTACAACCCCTTTACAGTGACGCTAGCCCCCAATATCCATCCAGGCCGTAAAACCCCCACTTCTTTGCACATACATGGTGGGCCACAGTCGGGCCTCAGCAGTCCACAGGGTAACTCCATCTATATCAGGCCCTATGTTAGCCAGACCGGTACAACTCGGCATAACCAGCAGCAGGGAAGTAGGGCCCAGTACAGCCCCACTTCCCAGCCCCAGCAGCAGATCTACCAGATCTCACACCCCTCCTCCCTGTCTGGCTCCTGGTCCGGCCCTCAGCACGCCTCCTCTTCACATACCTCACAGCACCAGACCCAGGGCCACCAGACCTCTCATGTCTACATGCCCATCAGCTCCCCCACAAATCCCCAGGCCCCCTCCATTCTTCCCATTGGAAGCCAGGCCTCTTCCTCTGGTGTCTCCTCATGCTCATCTTCCTCCTCCTCTGTCATGCCCACCTCTTCTACCATTAGCCAGTACAACATCCAGAACATCTCCACTGGCCCACGGAAGAATCAGATAGAGATCAAACTTGAATCTCCTCAGAGGAGCAACTCCACAACCACAACAGCTGTGCTGCGGACAAGCAGTGGGCCCCGTTCATCCTCCACCTCCTCCTCCTGTCCCTCCTCTTCGTCCTCCTCGACGGGGGTGGCTACTGTCCCCACCACCCCTCTGTCAATCGGATGCCCAGGTCTGAGCCGCAGCCAGCCGACTGTTTACATCTCTGCCAGCCCACCTACTGCTGCTACCACTCCCTCTGAGGAGGCCGTTGTGGCCTCAGGCGGCTCCCGCTCCCAACCCAAGTTTTACATTTCTGCCAATGCCTCCAGCGACTATGGTGGGGGAAGGAATCCTCCCACAGTCTACATCTCAGCCAACCCTTCTTTGCAGGGGCCATCAGGGCCCAGAAACATGGGAGGCCAAGTGAGCATGGGACCCGCTTACATCCACCACCATCCACCGAAGTCTCGTGCCTCTGTGGGAGGAGGAGGCACAGCTTCTTCCCCTCGTGTGGTGGTGACTCAGCCCAACACCAAATACACTTTTAAAATCACAGTGTCCCCCAATAAGCCACCAGCTGTATCCCCTGGAGTAGTGTCTCCTACTTTTGAGCCCAACAACCTCCTCAGCCTGCCCTCAGACCACCACTTTGTGGAGCCAGACCCCCTCCATCTCTCAGACCCCCTGTCACCACATAGGGACAGGCCGAGTGAGCCTCGCAGACTCAGCATGAGTTCCGATGATGCGGCGTACACACAAGGTGAGCAATGCTGTGTATCATCACTGTGAATGTAATCTAATCATTTCTAGTAACCTGACACTTCTTATTTCCTGAAAACAAAAGCAGAAGACAAAGCATTTAAGGTCCAGTGTGTAAGATGTAGGTGAAAGGGATCTATTGGCATAAATTCAATATAAAATAATCCTAGTGATATTTTCACTAGTGTGTTTCATCTACATTGTACAAATGTTTTTTTTTCTTTAACCTAGAATGGGCCCTTTATATTCAAATACTTCATATTTACATCGAGAGGGGGGTCCTCTCTACAGAGGCCACCATGTTTTTTACACCAAACAAGACAAACTAAACACCTTTTGAATTTTTATGACAACTGAAGTCTACCAAAGGTTTTATTGCATGTAACTAAATTTTACACACTGAACCTTTAATGAATCCCAAAGGAATGTTCAAGTATTTAGGTTCATACTCAATAGAAAATTCTAGATAAAATGATAAATTACAAACTCTGTAAAAAACTGTTTTTGATTTTATTTTAAATGCCCCACATTATTATTGCTTTGTAAGGAAGCTCAGTTCATTTGCTTAAAGGCCTCCAAATACATGCTGTAGATAAAGAGGTAAAAACACAGCACGGTGAATCCTTACATGAAGAACACTTCTGATTTTCTGTTAGAACAGTTTGCTTCACTGTTTATTGGTTGTTTAGCAAATGTCAAGTGGCCTGAAGTGTGCACTTCCTCTGTAGCCATATTGTGCCTTATTCAGGCGAAAGGAAAGATTTTTATAAATAATAAATATAGTTTTTAGCTACCAGCTGTAGACCTTAATGCTTTTTCCACAACCTCCTGCCAAGAAAGTAATTTTATAATAGAAGTATTCTTCGTGGTTTCAGAAGACACTTTCCATAACATGACTGTAATGCATTTCTTGAGCCAAGCTGTGTATACTTGCTGTCACTAATGTTCAGTCAGTGCAGAAATACTCATTTGCATGTCTTGCACTTGCACTCATCTCCATGAGGTAGATAAAGTGACTCGCTGAGTGAGGGCTTGTGAGATGACTATAGTGTGAGTCCTCCACACCAAATGCTGTGTTTTCTCCATTAGCCCCTGAGACTGGCAGATTCTGTAGCATGAGTCAAATGTGTCAGAGCTCACTGTTGTTGCCTTTTTTGGGCTTTTGACTGTATAAGTCACTGGCTGTGGCTCCAGCACTGCAGGGAGAACAACGAAGATGGGCTTCACACTAGACACGTTGCCACTGCTACTGACCCTCATCAGCCCATTTTCCCTTTATTTTATCTGCTTTGGTTTGGGAATAAAAAAGTAATAAAACATTTTTGTTACTGTGCCAGGTTTCCCATACATTGACTTCTTTGTGGAGGCCCAGCATAGTCAGGCCACATATTGATTTTATGGTTCAAATCTGCAAAATGTCAGCATTTATTTTTCATATGATACAATTTGGAGCAGTGGCGCTTTTGTTGAGCTGTTCAGTTATTTATTTGTCACAAAGTACTTTGCAATGAAAATATTTGCAGTGGACTTCCTGCCACAAATCAAATTCTGTCATCGTCACATTCAGAGCTGCTCCTGTCACCACATAATTGTTAATCAAACATAAATGTATTCATTGTCACCAGTCACCTTTTTCTGTCTGACAGCAGAATAATAATAATAATAATAATAATAATATTGATGGTGATTATATTATCATGATTACATTATCATGATTACACAGAACACTGTGCAATACACTCAGAATGTATTTGGCTCAATCAAACAGAACCTTACAGTACATCTGGTGCCAAAAGATATAAGTCTTGATTATGTTCATTACTGGTTTGCTTTTTTTTTTTATTTACAACATAAGTTATATTTATAAAAGAACAGCTGTTTAATGAAAATAGATAATAACATGATGTTGGCTGCCATACTTTGGCTCAGTTCTATAGAGCTCACGTTCAGTGAAAGCAATAACAGAGGTGACAGAAAAGAGTAAGTGAGAAAGTCATGATCAAACAACATGGATGCAAGTTTTGTTCATGATGTTTCTGACCAAAGGTATTTTAGAAACTAAGTGTGTGAGCTGCAGAGGTGTAGGCTGTCACAGTGACAAAGATTAAAACTGTAGGTCTTACCATGAGGTAGCCATGTGATTAACACAGCTGCTTCTAGATTTCTGGCTGCTCCACTGATTTTAACACGGACTAATACAACCTGATAAACACACACAGACTAAAAAGACACATGAAAACAAAGTTCTGTGATACCACCATCTTTTCATAACCGTCTCAATCCTCTACGGTTCAAATTCCGTACTCAACATGTATTAACTTGCTTCTGTTTAATTTCTTTCACTCTCCAGGCTCTGTCCCCATTCTCCCCACGCACAAACACAACGTCGCACTTAATTAGTCACACGGTCACTTGCTCAAGAAAGTGGTGGAAGAGTGTGTGAAAAATTTAACTCAATCTTTACAACGTAGTAATTTACTATATTCCACAAAGAATTTGTTTATGTTCAAGATCTATCCTCACAGTAAAACTTGGCAGTACATTACCAAATCCCAGTGCCAGTCTAAATGTTTTAAACCCAACCCAAACGAGCAACATTTGGCCTTTTCTGTTCAGTATAAACATTTACAGTCTCTTTTTTGACTTTTAGCTGATGCACTCTCTCATTTTATTGCGTATTGATGAAGCGGACAACAGTTTAACTTAAGCACATTGACTGGCGATAGAGTGGATGATCTTACCTTCGCTGGACATTAACATTTAGGTCATAAGTCCACAGTGTGAAGTAGTATCATGTGTGTAGCAGGTGAGATAGTTGTTTATCATTGGATGTCTCTGAAGGAGGTGTCACAACCTGTCAGCAAGCACATAGCCATAATAAATGAATGAGAAAGCGGCTGTAGAGACAAGAGACCACGCATGACTCAGGCTCTGCATTAAACACTATGTTCTTGCCTGCAGCAGACAGCTCACTGGGGTAAGAATGATCTCCTCATTTTACCACAGTAGGTGATGAAACATATTGAAAGACAACAGGAAGGGATCTGTGTAGTTCCCCTGTCTCTCTCTACAGTTTACAGTTGTTTTGAACAGGGAATTATGCTCAGAACTGGTTTGGCTGGTGTATGTAGGTTGTGTTCTGTGCTGGAAATGTGTCAGTCCTTTATCCACAGAAATGGTCCTCTTAGATTGTTGTCTCCAACAGTTTTTGTTGTGTTCTCCGCTTTGATCATATTTTGTAGTTATAAATTCAACAATAACGCCAATTATATAAATAGTTTTTATTTATTAACTTCCCAGGCAAATTTGCATTCTCTGTAAAAAGGTAACAGTTGCTGACAGTACTTTCTCTTTGTGCTCTTGCTTCTTCTTCCAGCGTTGTTGGTCCACCAGAAGGCGCGCATGGAGAGGCTGTGGCACGAGCTGGAGATGAAAAAGAAGAAGCTGGAGAAGCTAAAAGAGGAGGTGAACGAGATGGAGAACGACCTTACCAGGAGACGGCTGGAAAGATCCAACTCAGCCTCCCAAATTCCTTCTGTAAGCTCAGTTCACAGATTTAACAGACAGAAATCAGCTGCAGTGTGATATTACTAAGTTGGTTGTGTGCTTCAAAACTGGGATACTTTCAATGGCAAGATGTCGAAGGTCTGTGATTAAGTGTCTTCAGACATGTTCTTCATAACTGCAAATACATATTTTTCTGGTTATTACCAAGAGATAAATGGAATCTGGGTCACTCCACCACTCTTGGTCTCCTGGCACATCCGTGCTGATTACAGGGTCTGTTTATGATTTGGCTAATATCTCTCCACATTTCAGACTGACAGAGCACACAGTCTAGATCAAATTCACTCCACAGTTCAAACAGCAGCAGCCTCTGCAGCTACTTCAGGGAACATATAAACAGAAATTGAACATGTTTTTAATATTCAATGTCTGCTCAATTTCATCCTGGTCTTAGATTTACAGCTGTGAGTTTGTTGAAACCTCCTGGAAGTTCTTCTGGCTTTTTGTTGAGTCAGCTGTTTTGCCAGCTATTACAGTCTGAGTGAGCAGAGGAGGAGAGTGGCTGTGGCAGGTTAATTTGCTGCTGTTGCTGAGCTCAGTAGCTCTTTGGTTTAGTGTTGTTTACTGAGGCGAGCCAGCACTGGAGAGTGGAGCTGCTCTCCCCCTGTCATAGATCTGCTCCACTCATAGAAGCTTGATTTCTTAATGTCTTGTGCCTGAGGATAAACTTTGAGCTTCTGGTGTCCTTCTCTGTCAGATCGAGGAAATGAAGCAGTTGCGATGCAAAAACAGGTTACTGCAGATCGACATCGACTGCCTCACCAAAGAAATTGATCTCCTTCAAACAAGAGGTAAGAATCTGTATGTCTTTCCTTTCTTTGCCATATAACATTTAATACTCGTTTATTGGAATTTTCTACTGGCATCCAACTGATATGCCTGTCTGTGTTGTTTGATAATTGAGTCAACGGTAAGTTATTAAGTGTGACTCAGGACCTTCAACTGTAGCACATAGGTCAGGCCTGCTCACATCCTCTCTGCATCCTTCCTGAATTGCATCCTTTTCCTGGTCGGTAATAAGGGATTAATTGGTCCCCTGGCAACACTCTGCTGTTGCCAACAGCCAACTGGTTTACACAGGTGAAGTAAGGTCTGTGGCGATTTATGCAGATATCAATTCTCTGTCAAGTCACACTCATCTTGTATAATTTATATTTTTACAAATTAGAATTTAGATTAATTGTGAATATAGAGAAGTGATGGATATGGAGGGAATTCATGCAGTTGAGTCAAACTCTACTCTTAGCATCTGTGTGGTTTCCACCTTTTCATGAAATGAATATATGACACTCATGCTATTTACGCATTTATTTATAAATTCATATTTTGAATACTGCTGTAAAACTTTGCACATGATAATAATTATCTTGATAGTCTCTGTCCCCTCTGCAGCACAGTGAGGCTTGTAACATACATACTGATGGTTTGAGTGGACACATGTGCTCTTACTCCAGGTGTTCTCTTTTTGACACAATGAACAATATACATTCACTGTTTGATGTAGAGGTTCCACTCTGCTTCCTTCCATCTGCAGGACCACACTTTAATCCCAGTGCAATCCATAATTTCTATGACAACATTGGATTCCTTGGTCCTGTCCCACCCAAACCCAAAGGTACTTTATCTATTGGTAAGTTTATTACGGTCATCACTCCAAAGTCCTATTTTCCATGTCGACATTCCTTTCAACCATTTGATTTGATGTATAATTGAGCCTATTAATAGATTATTAATAACTACATCATGTAATGTCTGTCAAAACTCCACCTTGCTTCGTTATTAAAGCCACGTTTACAAGCCAAGTACAAGTGAATTTCACCAAGGTGTGGATCAATAAAGTTCTATCTAATCTAATCTAAGCCTGGCCCTCAAAGAAGGGAGGGCTTTTTTTTGAGGCTACACTTCCAAATTTGAATCAACAAGTGACCAGCGCTCTGGAGCAGTGAGATGGGGTGGGACAGTATGCCAACAGTCAATCTGCTGACTCAGTTGAATGTGACCAATGCTGTAATTTATCTGAGGACAGATAAATTACAGCATTGGTCAGCAACTGGCTGCCTGTGGCCAATAGTCCTGCCAGATCATTTTGATTAATTTACTATTTTTATTTCACCATATTGGACTGACAAGACATTCACGGATAAACCAGGTGGTGATCTCCTTCATGGCAACAACATTTATTAAATCATTTCCTCTTTAGCAAGTAGTCTTCAAAGTAAAAGCACAAGGTTCATTTTGTTGCTTAAAAGGTTGAGTGTGTAGAATTTAAAGGTGAAGTTGTATGTTGCAGCTGAATACTCCTCATCTCCCCCTCCCCCTCCCCCTCCCAACATGCAAGAGAACCTGTGGTGAACTTCAGTTGTCATGAAAACTCAACAGGTTTTATTTTGTCCAGTTTGGACGACAGTAAAAAACACGGCGGCCTCCACAGAGAGAAACCCCTTCATGTCAATATAAATAAATAAATATAAAGTTTTTAAATATAAAGGATTATTTTATGGTAAAAAATACATTTCATACAATTTAGATGAAAGACACCAGTGAAAACATCGCTAGGATTATTTTATATTCAATTTCTGCCAAAAATCCATTTCACCTAAATCTTACACTCTGAACCTTTAAATGCTTTATATTGAGCTGAAGTACCGAGCTTTTATTTTGAAAAGTTGTGAACTTGGGTCTGAAGATTGTGTTGATTGCTTAACAAAAACCTCTGAAACAGCTGACATGCAATGTATGAAACAGTCAAGCAAGTAAATTATGAATTTATTCATTAAGCCACACACATGAACAATAAATCAAATTCAGTTTTAATTTTATGAAAAACTATCAACTCTTCGTTGCAGATAAATCAGGGAGAATGAGCACAAAGTTTTCTAATTTAACACTGCACTCTTCCCTGTTCCACATGCCTAAGTGTCCTTGGGCAAGATACGGAACCCCAAAAACTGAACTGTAAAGCGCTTTGACTGGTCATCAAGACTAGAAAAGCTCTATATTAATAAAAAACATTTCCATCATTCATACTCTGCTGGCACAGCCGTCAATGGAAATTTGGGGTTCAGTATCTTGCCCAAGGACACTTCGGTATGGGGGGACAGGTATCAAACCGTTGACCTTCTGGTTAGTGGAAAAACAGATTTCTAGTCAGAATGAATACTTTACTTAACTTGCTTTATTTTTTCATATTCATGTCAGCTTTTAAGCAATCGACACAATCTTCAGACCAAAGCTCACAACTTTTCAAAATAAAAGCTTTGTTATTCAGCTCAATATAAAACATTTAAGCAACATAACACCTGATTTGGGCCTTATTGTCATTAACAATGTTGTGCTGCACAGCCATGAAACAACAGGTTGTTATTCCATCAACCACTCGTGTTTGTTGTAGCTCACAACTTCTCTAAGTCAAAGTGTGTAACTTTGTGTTTCCTGAGAATTGGTCTGAAATAACTCTGCTATTGCTTTGGCAATCGAAGGGTGATTCAATAATTACTTAGAAACTAGTTGCTATGGATGCAGGTTTCATCAGTTGTCTGCTTATGAGTGACTTGTCTGTCATTGTCGTCAGTGTTGCTGGAGGGTAGGCCCTTCATTACCGAACTAAGTACAAAAGGAAAGTTACTGTAGGTCCGATTATTTGAACTATCTGTTGACAGATTTCTGTCATGCCTCGTTAGCCTGTTGCTCTCAACAATGGTCCACTTAATCAGCTGAGTCAGTGTGCTGCTGACGGGATAGATCAAATCTGCTGATGGATATATCTATAGATATACTGTATATAGATATATACATGTAGTGTATATTGATACATGGCGTGGCTGCTGTATCTTGTAATTTATTTTCATACACTTACAATAAGGCTATATGGTATTTTACTTTTACTTTGTCCATCCCCAGGGAATGGCAGCAGGATGCCCTATGGGTAGAAAGCAGGGCAGTGGAGGCAGTGTGCTGCTCCGAGCAGTGTTCTCTGACTTGACACTGATGCAGACCAAACACATTTATTTATGGCTACAGTGTTCCCTGATGGCAGTGGCCTCTTTCAGCAGGACTGGTGTTAGGAACATGACAACACGAGTTAAATTTGTTGACTCAGCCTCCAAATTATCTAGATCTCAAATTCATTAAGCAACTTAAGCAGGTTTTAATATTGTGAATAATCGCTGTGTATTTTCAGTTTTTCTTGTTAATGCCTCACATTTATCCTGTGACCTGCAGTTTGGGAAACACTGATCTAACAATAGCTTTAATACTGAAGTTAATGTGTTGCTTCAACAAGAGCGTTTCTTTTTGATGACACTTTTTATTCCTGAACTCCATGTTCATGCTCTTTGGACTATTTGGAAGCATTTTTGAGCAGACATGCAGCTGTGTTAATCCTCTGACCTAAAAAAGCCCTCCAGGTTGTATGTTTACATTAGATCACTGCCAAATAGACAATAATCCAATTGCTGCAGCTCATTGAAGCACGCTGAGCACAAGCAGTGTTCACCGCTCCGCAGCCAAGTGTGCAAAAAATATTTTCGATTTGTTCATTACTTCTTGCATAAACATAATGATTGTATCCTGCACTGAGCCCTTCTTCTTCTTCTCCTCGTACTTGTCACAGACTCGGGCAGTAAGATCGTGAAGCCCGTTGCAGACCAGGAGGAGGACGAGGGGACGCAGTGGAGCTGCACAGCCTGCACCTTCCTCAACCACCCCGCCCTCAACCGCTGTGAACAGTGCGAGTTCCCGCGGCACTTCTGAGCCAACCAGGCTGCACCGCGCCGCTATCTCCTCTGCCCACCTGTGTTTCACCAGACTAGAATAGAAAGGGGGCTCCCTCCTTCTCTTTCTTTTTTCCCTACATGTATGAAAACTGGGACAGGGCGTGGTCTTTGTGCATTGTGCGGCCTCCTTGTTTTTTTTTTTTTTCCTCCTCTTTTCTGTTTCCTCTATAAGGTTTTTGTTGAATGCTGTCCACTGAAGGCTTGACTGGATAGTGTTTACAACTTGTGTTTTTCCTAAAGGCCAGAGTCGGATGATACCTCACCTCAGAGACTTGGAGTGCGTGGGGTCACTTCCCCCTTTGTTTCTGCTCGACGGGTGACACTTTGCGCCCTGGGCTACCTCGCTGCTCCCACTTACAGTATTACGAGCGTGGCCCTGCAGTGTGACGGCACACACACAAACACACACACACAACAGATACACAGACACACACACACACACAGAACACAGGTGCCAATGTGCCTTTTGCTGAATGAATACATTAGTTTTTCTTCCTTTGTGGTGGCATGACTGGGGGATTGGGAACTTTTCAGCCACCGCTCTCCTTCTGAAGGGAAAACTGACAGACTACTCTTGGACTTTTAAGTTTGTTTGCTGTTTTTCTAGAGGATGTCAAAGGGGGAACTCAAACATGCCTCTTTTCCTGCCCTTTCAGTTTCCCTCTTCTGTCTCTTCAGTCATTAGTTATTAAAAAAAGAAATTAAGTTGCATGCTTTGTGTACAGTACACGGAGGCAGAAACTCCCCATGAGCTTTTTACTGTACATAATTTAGAATGTGCCTTAAAAGCCTTCTTCCTCACACTATGAATCACTTGTATTTCCTGTAAGTATAGCTTTATAGACTTTATTAACTTTTTTGTCTTGTTTTGTTTCCCTCTTTCAAATCAATAAGCACCGTGCTCCCTTTTTAAGCTTTTTACTTGATATCTGTGAGAGTTGAAGCCTTGCAGAAGGAGAGGAACAGAGCAGTCATCATGAAGCTACGCCTGCCAGGTCCGTTCATCGCTCGTGAAAATGCTGAGTTCCCTGTGTACGATCTGCAGATGCAGCAAAGTGGAAGGCCATGGAGGAGATTTTTTTTTTGTTTTGTTTTTCTTTTCTTTACTTCAGGACACCAAATATGTTCAGGACTGTCGGGGAGGGAATGGGACAAAAAGCCAAATCACAAACTGCCATCTTATCTGACAACTGGAATGTAGGTTTAATGTTTGGGGACGAAGACACCTCAGTGCAAAGAGACTCATTTTCAAGTAGAATCATTGTGTCACTGCAGAGTAATGTCATAGTGCTCCTGGAACAGCTGATTGGATGAAAAGTGTCCACGTTGCTGTGCACCTGAATTGGGTTTCTGTGAGGTCCACAGATCAGTGAATGGGTTTCTGTTTAAATTGTTCCTATAACACAGAAATATACATATAAGTCCAACATGTCGCCGTTTTTTACAGCATCTCTGAAGCAGACAAGGCAAAAAAATAAAAAACAAGACCTCGTGTTTTTAGCAAATATAAGCACTACGTTACTGTCCACTTAGTATACTCTTCCTTTTATTTGGCTCCATTCATCCTCCGAAGTGTGTATTGACAAGGGGGGTTCCTAAAGTTTACTTATTATCATTAACTTACCTTAACTGTGGAGTAATTACCTTTTTCCACCTTTGTGAAATGCCTTGCATTAGTGCCTTTAGAACTATTAAATTTGTATTGATAATCTATTTTGTCACATCCAAGTGCCATTTTAAAAACCAAAACCTTACTATTGTTTCAACCCATTTAAGAGTAGAAGATGAAATATTGTCTCTTAAGCACTTACATCAAACCTTTTCCTTTTTCCAAACCAAAGAAACCAGTTTCCAGCTTCATCTGCACCTCGGTGTGAAGAGGCAGTTTATTCATGTTTTATTAAATGGAAAAAAATCATTTGGATATCTAAAGTGTTTTTTTTTTTTTGAACATTTGATTTTAGCTGGGAAAACTGTCTTTGTAACAGATAAGTTATTTGTAAAAATGATAAAAAAAAATCTATTCTGAATGTTTGTGTGTCTTTGTGATGCTCCACTCAGATTATAATTATTATGGCTGTTATACGATTTTCTCCACCAGATGGCAGAACAAATGTAGGCTCATGGCAATCATTACTCACCACCAGTTGAGACTAATGGACAGATATGAATGGGTCAGAATTTAAAGGGGCAGGCTGCATATTTTACACATTAAAAGAACATTTCATTGCATTTGATGTTTTACAGGGATATGTTGCAATTTGTCAATAAGTTGGGTGATGTCATCTGAAAAGAAACTGTTGATTCCTTGAAAAGAATTCTCTGATGACGTCATCGGGTTTATCATGCCATTGAAACAAACAGGTGTGTAAGTCTGGAGCTGTGAAAAGTCATCAGGTGAGTCAAAGGTGTACGGGAGAATCCAAAGATTAATACATTAAGCACTTTTGATGATGAAAGTTAGCTGCTGACATGAAGTCAGTTTTTTTAAGCTTTACTAAACTATGCACATGCCTCTCAAATCTCCTGTGATAGAAATTCAACAGATTCCAACTGCTCAAATCTCATGATCAAATTAGCGTGAGAGGAATGACAGTGCTCAGAGAAAAGGTAGAATAGATCAAGCAATGAATGTGTTCCATCATGATTCTGATTTTATTTGGTCACATTTTTAGTATCACTTTGGAAACAAACCTGTGAAATGTGGTGCAGCTCCAAATACAAATCTGAATCTGGTGAATGTGATCTCAAAGATGGACTGTTGGGCCTTGGTGGAGGCATGGGAGTGCCCTTGTAGTTGTCAATTGAATTCATTAGCCTGGTCAGAAGGGAGTCTGCAGGTCCAGGACTTGCTAGATGGCAGCAGCTGATACAGACTCTGCCGTAGGTGGTTGGGCTCTTAAATAATTCTCCAGGCTTTGCTGATGCAAAGACACTCTAATTTGTTTTGCCAACTCTCAGCAGCTCTTAGTCTTTTTACAACTTAATAAACTGTGTGCGAGTTAGTGGTGCATTAAGGTGGTTTCTAATTTGTCCCTGAGGTTCTGGTCATATGTTAAGAGCTACATCCATTTGAACCAAATAACACACAGGACTGAAGCTGCCTCTCCAGACTAAAAGCTGTCAGCATGTTACAGCAGGTTTGCGGAAGCTAAACTCGAAGCTTTAACCACCAGAGAGCAGTGCAGCAACATGACTCATTACAGCACATGTCCAGAAGTGTGTGGACTCTAAATATGAATATTTCACTCCAGAGTTATTTAAGTGCTTTTATTTCACAGGCACAAAAAACCCAGCACAGGTGGATGACATTCTTTACAGAAGTACAGAATATAGCATTCCTCACTTTGAGGCAACATGAGAACAACAACACATGCTGCTTCAATGAAACATTTTTCAGTGCTACTGAAAGTAGCATGTATGGAGCTTAGTGCATTGCACATGTACACAGGGTTAGGAAAATGTATTCAGTCTGCTACAATTCCAAGACTTCATCAGAGTCAGTTCTTAATGCTTTGAATAAAGGGGACGTTTGTTCTGTGATGAGTATGAATTATAATATAAATTCACAGTCACTTTATGAAGAGTTGAAACCTTTCAGATTTGTCTTTGTTTTCAGTCTGCTTGTGAGATGACAAAATTCAACGTTCGGCTTAATTTCAGTAAAAAAAAACAGTCTCTCCATCTCAAAGGGAGAAGTGGCTGGTCCTGTAGCTCTGGATGAGAGGAATCAGTTCGGACATGTCTGAGATTTCTGGGTAAGCATTCATGACCTGCTCCACAGTGCTTTGGGGGAAGAGGGTGCTCAGCTGGCTCCTCAGGGCCTTCCTCTGCTTGCTGCATGGACTCTTGTCCTGGCCGTTGACCCGGGCATCAAAAAGGCTGCCCTGCACCCATGGGTCTCTGGGCATGGTGTAAGTCTCTCTGCTGGACGGCTGCCTGAAGAACGGTTTTTCAGAAACATGGCTGGAACATTCTCCGTTATGTGGAGGCAGAAGTGGGCAGGAGGACCATGTTGTCTGCTGCTGCTGCTGGTGGTGGTGGTGGTGGTTGGGGGGCGGGGACATCCTGGTCTGCTGGTGACCCCACCTGCACTGGCTGCACACAGGGTGCATGCAGGATAGTGAGGGGCTTTGATGAGGGTTGCAACCTCCTCCGCTCAGACAGGGCCTGTGGGTGTTCCCGCCGTATGACCCTGAGAGGGAGAAGTCGTCGTGGCCCAGGCTGCAGCTGGCCACTCCACTGCTGTAGCTGTGGGGAGGGAGCTCCATGCTGTAGGGAACATCTTGGATGTAAAGCCTGGACATTGAGCTCTCCATGGAGCCGAAGGCTTCGTCCACGTCTGGGCTTGGACAGAAGTGGACGCTGCTCTGGCTGCTGGAGTCTCTCTCATGGATGAACTGCTCACTGGGTGACGCCCTGTGTGGATGATCCTCTGTGCTCAGGGGCGGAGGTGTGGACGAGCTGTACCTGTGCTCCGGCTGATACCAAGCAGAGCAGAAGTGTGTGTCCTGCAGGCTCGGTTTGGGTGAGAGGTTCTTGGCTCTGTCTCTCAGCGCCCTCAGCTCATCAGCCACAGACAGCTGTGATTGGTTGGCCCTCTCTGGGTGGTAGAACTTGCACTTCACTCCATACGTACACTTCTTTCCTGAAAGACAGAAACAAGTTTTTTCCAGACTTTTGAAACTATAGCACCACATCATCATTTAACTTCCTGGAGAAAAAGGAAGATATCTGTGGGTGTGTCTGTCTCTCTGTCTGTCTCTCTGTCTCTCTGTCTGTCTCTCTGTCTCTGTCTGTCTGTCTGTGTGTGTGCTTACTGCCTTACTGCACACCCTTTCAAACAAATTAGCTGTGTGTCTGACATGAACAAAATGAAACTCCAGCATGATTGAACTCCTCTGTTTGGCTCCTGTCCCCACAGTGAGGGATGGTGAGATTAGCTGAGGTGTGTCTGTTGACTGACACACCTCAGCTAATCCCACACACTAGTGACTGTCCCTCCATAACTTACATGTGCTCCAGCACACAGCCACAATGGCTCCATTCTACCTTGGTCTTCCAATGAGTAAATAGAATCTAGAATCTGAAGATTGTATTGTGTTGAAAATATCAAACCTCCAGTTAGGGCGATGTTTGTGGATGTTTGAGGACTTCTTCTTTGTGCTGAGACTGTTTTAGCCTTGTAAAATGTTTTCTGAACCAGTCAGATACTTAAAGTAATACACTGTATCTGTTGATGTTTTATATGCTGCACTTTTCATATCTTTCTTATGTTCTGGTGACTGGTTCCTATTGTGCAGGTTTCTGTTTTGATGCCCCCGGACAGAACAAGGAAGTGGAACCTGAGCAGTGCTGCATGCTAAATGCTGGGAGAGAAATGTGAACTCACCGTATGGACAGTGCTGCAGCTTGTTGTCTGGGGCCTTGGGCTTCTTCTGTAGAAAGTCATCAAGGGTGGGACCATTTCTGCCCAGAGGATCATATGGAGGCATGAACCTGCAGCAGCACAGAGACACAGTTAGGATCAAGTCACATCGATACTAGGACCCACTGATCAACTATCACACAACTGATGAAGGGCCCTGTGTTATCAGAACCATCGCTCTTACTTGTCGTTGGCGAAGGTGTACATCAGCAGCCTCTCCTCTATAAACTTCTTCCACTGGGGGTTCTCCGTCTGCAGGTCACGGTAGTTGTCATTGGACACGATAATGCCGTCCAATTCGAAGGCCAGCTTGACAATGAAGCGATCATCGTAGCAGACCACCCTCTTTCCGTTCACGCAGCGAGATGGTGTGTAGACTAGGATCTTCTTTCTCTCCAGCTCATGGAGAATGTGCTGACCTACGAGACACATGACAACACTGGAGGTCATTTTCAAGCTCGTCTCCCTCATTCATTCAGACATGTTGCCTCCGATCCTGATCCAGCACACTTATGAGAGACAGGTTTGTTTAAGGTTAATTATAACATTACTTATGATATAATGAAAGTGGTAGCTGTGGCTCAGGAACTAGAGCGGTCATCCTCCAGCCAGAAGGTCGGAAGTTCAATCCCAGCCCTCCCACTGCACTGTATAAATGTGTGTTATTTGGTGAATGTAAAAACTGTACTGTGAAGCACTTTGAGTGGTCATTCAAAAAGAAAGAGTGCACCTGAAGGCAGGTACACAGAGGTTGAGCACCCTGGTAGCACACATGTAAAACAGTAAAATAGTATTCATGTGTCTTTCTCTTTACCAAATTTTATTTATCAATCTTTTTAAAATGTTTCCTCTGAAGAAAATGTTTGGAAAATGATTTGTCCATGTAAATAGAAGAATGAATTCATCAATTATGCATTTATTTTGTTTTATTAACTTCCCTTTGCTGAGGCTCACAATCAAGTTTTTTTTCCTAAAAAAATAAATATTTGTCTTTGTGTTTTCTGGGTAAGATCATTGGAAGGTTAATATAAGACCAGGTCATGTGCCTCAGGACCATGTTCCATAACCGTGAGATAACAGCAAACACAGCTGTGAAAACAAAGTCATGGTCTCGGTGAATAATGGCTGAAGGTTCACTTGTTTTTGATCTGAGTGGTGGATATCAGGCTTGGTATTAAATTCCAAATGCTCACTGAAAATGTCCCTGCAGACAAACAGATGTGTACAGAGACAGGTGAGCTCACGTTGCAGCACATATGAGTTCCTGTCTTTATGGCTTTACCCGTGTTTTGATAGTGAGCTTTACAGCAGCATCATAAAAGGTGTGAAACTGTATTTGGCATGAACGGTGCTTCCTTGTGAACTGCTTATAATCGCTGTCAGTCTAAACTGGCTCGAGCTGCCGAACAAAGAGAAGATAACAGACAGGAAAGAGGGATGGAAATTTACCAGCAGCTACGGGTTACATGCCAGAGAAGTGTTTAACCTGTCAGAACAGTTATGGAGACTATTTGATTTCCTTGATTTTTGTTTCCGTGAAGTTTCCAGTTAGCGTAGACGCAGTCCTGACAGGTTCTATGAAACAAACAAAGTGTTAGGGCCTCCGCTTCTTCAGGTTGTTTTTTTCGTTAATGAACGTACTTGTTTTGCTCAATGTAAAATGTCTCATTTCCTGTGTGACTTGTTCCCCTGGAAAGTGCAGCTGTTTACAGGCAGTTCAAAGGTACAATGTGACAGCTTCACTTAAGAGGCTGCAGTATTTATGTTAACTTGGTTGCTGGTAAATTTGGCTGCCTGACGTGAGAATGCTTCCCGCTCCGAAAGTCTTTGTTTCAGAATAGTTTTTCTTCAAATATAAAAATAGTTCTTCATACATTGTTTTTCAAGCTGCACTTCAAGATATAGAGATAACATCTGCACAGCACCGAGCATCAGGCAGACGCAGCTGACAATGAGCTGGTGAACGTGGAGCAGCGACAGATGCAGCCAGACATGTTTAAGGAATCAGCAGAGACCAAAGCGGAGCTAGAAGAAGAGGACATAATGGCCTCAAATATGACAGATGGACTCACACACAACTCCACAGGACACTTGTGTTTCGGTCTGTCACCCAGATGTATTTCAAAAATGTAAAAAGAATAAATGCAGCTTTAAATTTAAAGTCACACCAGTGACCTGCTGGGTAGAGATGAGTTGGAATATTAGTTGGTTAGTGATGTTGGGTCTGAAAACATGTTTGTATTATTGTGTGTGTGTGCAGTATGTAAATATGACGGTTATTGTTGTTACTTCCTCAAGCATAACGTTCTGGCACATTCGCTATCTATAAACCACAAGTCATGTTCTAGAACAATGATGACATCACAGCTTGAAGGAAGATCTAAATACCTTCCAAATATAACTCTCCAAGCAGGCATCATTATCATGTGACTGAGCTCACAGGGTGCAAACCGGGTCATGTGACCTTACCTGTGATGGGTGCATCTGGTCGCGGCTGTTCCTTCCTCCACAGAGGAACAAACACAGTGATGTTGCGAAGCCCTTTGTCCCAGAACCAGCTCACTGCCAGCTGGAGACCCTGGCACGAAAACACCTTCTTGTCACCATGGCTGCAAAGAAACAGAAACCAGAGTAAATATTAAAGAATTCTACTTCTTCTTTTGTGCTTCTTTACACATTGTGCGCCCACACAAGCAGGAAGTAGATGTGTCACGAGGCATCTGCTCCGACTTCTGTGAAACACAATACCTGACGCTGAGCTGTTAACGTGCATGTCACCTCAAGAGGTGATTTTCATTGAACATAAAAGAACTGAAAGCAACCATATATATAAAAAAAAATAAACAAATGTGCTTTACAAAAGACAGTGGAAACGTTTTTACAGCAGAGTAAAATAAAATAAAATAAATAATCATTTGTTTGGCAGCATTTTTTAAGGTCATTGTCATTTCCCCAGTGAATACAGGGAGGAAGATGACAAAGAGGAATTCATTATTGTCCTACTTCACACACACACTGACACACACACTAATTTGACCATATCAAGGGGGATACATCAGTCTCAAAGGTCCTTAAAGCCTTGAATTTTGTTTTGTAAGAATCCCATTAAAGTGTTTTTTAAATGTCCCATGGCAAATGGGATTTGTGTTTGAGAAGCAGAAGTTTTTTTCATGTGACAGGATCATGAGCAGAAAAAACCCTCAATGCTGATTTTGATTCTTGAACTGAGCCATTTCTTCAAACTAGACCATGGCTGGTTAAAAGTTATGGACTAGTATAAGAAGAAAGCCTGGCTCCTTGTACTTGGATCATCTTTGTCTCATCTGCTCTCAGTTTGCTGGAGCTCAGTTAGTGCAACCTACCATTCGTTCTCATCAGTCCACACATGTTTTCCTTTCTGTCCAGTTTACTACTTGAATACATTCCAGTAATATGTGTGTGTGTGTGTTTGCCTCTGTGCGTTTGTGCGTGCGTATGTGTGCGCCTGTGGGGGTTTCCCTTCTTTCAATCAGCAGGAAGTGGGTAGAAACTTTGCTTTTGCATGTGACCAGAGCTTAGCATGAGATAGTTCACAGTGAATCTATCTGTTGTGCATAACTTGACAGGTTGCATGATTAAGTTTCCTTTGAATGGTATTTACATCACAGCCTGGAGCTCTTTCCCAAATATAACCCATAATAAGAGAAAGTTGTACACACAGCCCTTAGCCACTCGTTTATGTAGAGACTTGTTTTATATTTTGTGAGTGGAACAGTGTAGATTAGGCAACAGTGTAAATTTACTGCTGACATATCTTAACATTACAAAGTTGGCTAATATAACATATTCTTGCTTCACCCAACTTCCATTTCTGGGCCACTCGGAGGCAGCAGAACAAATCTATGAAGTTGCTAATAGCAAACAGTTGGCTGTGAAAACACAGCAGCAGAAACCGCAACATCAATTGCAACTGGCTGTGTGTTACTTGGGAGAGCATCTCTAAACTTTTTGATTGTGCAGAGGTCAAAGTCAACAAAAATACGGTGAGAAAAAAACATTTTCCAGGATAACTCCATAATTTCTAGAGAGATAATATTTTTATATAATATATTCCCCAGTATAGCATATAATAACTGACATCAGAAAGTTGCAAAACATCATTTCTGGCTTCTTTCTGGCTCACTAGCTGGTCTCTATGCTGTTTAGTGCCGTGCAGATGGAGCATGGTGGCTTTATCAGAGATGTCTGATGCTGCTGGACAGATGGATGAGAGCAGATCACGTTTCTGTGTGTGAGTGTAAGAAACTGACAGATTCTGAGAAACCTTGGTTTTGGAAACTGCAAATTAATCAAAGAAAGCCAGCAGTAAAGACAAGGAGACTGAGATATAGTGGGGACTAAAAGTCAGGAAGTCTTGCTGCTTCAAGTTTGACCATTCTTTTCTAGATCTGACTCACCAGGGTTCCAATTTTATGGAAGTACAATATTCAGATTCCTGGCATGCTCCTTAAAGGTACAGTGTGTAGAATTTTGTGATGTCTAGTGTTGAAATTGCATATTACAGCTGAACACCCCTCACCTCACCCTCTCCTTCCAAACATGAAAAAGAACCTGTGGTAGCTTCAGTTGTCATAAAAACTCAAAAGGTGTTTAGTTTGTCCAGTCTGGACTAATGTAAAAAACATGGTGGCCTCCATAGAGAGGGTCCCCTCCATGTAAATATAAAGTATTTTATATTTTTGAGGTAAAGAAAATGACAATTCATACAATTTAGATGAAATGAACTAGTGAAAACATCATGAGGATTATTCTCCATTCAATTTCTGCCAATAGATCCCTTTCACCTAAATCTTACACACTGGACCTTTAAAGAAGCTAATAAAGCGATGGCAGGGAATGATGTTGGATGTGAGGATGATTCAGGTGAGCACATCTCAGGATGAGAGTGTCTCACTTTGGGTTTAGATTACATTACTGTTGTACCGAATGAAAGTAGGAAATACTTTAACCATCAAGTAAACTACCTTATTACAGGACGGCATGTTTTGAAAAACTCTCTCTTTTGTTTTCTCTCGGAATCATTTTGAATAAATATCGCACCCTTCCTTAAGCTAGCAGTAAGAGCACATTTTACTCAGAACTTCCTTGTTACTGGATTAGGGTCAGGTAACGCTGGTGGCTGTGAGATCATATGATGTGGATGGGAATTTCACTTCAGCAGCGTTACACCTTTTCCAAGTCACAGTGGATAGAAAGAAAAAACTGCTGGAATCTGATGTAAAAATAAATGAACGTGACACTTTCTCCTTCAGGCTTCAGGCCGTCTTGAACTTCATGGACAAAACCAGAAGAGTATAGCAAGCACACATTGAGTTTTCACTTCCCCATCTTTAAAGAGGAAGTGTGGTGTGATCACATCAACATTTGATGCAACTAGGGAGGCTTCAGTACAAAAAAGTGGCTAGTTTCTCATTCTCTTTGATTATAGCTTATTCAGATAAAATGGGATTGATTGATTGAATTAACTTATCATCTGTGCTCAAACCTAAAAGTATTTCTCCAGGAAACAAAATGTATTTTTGTCCCATGAAAGACAAGTCAGTTAAACAGAGATGGAAAGTACCAGTAATTTTACTTAGGAACTACCAGTAGGGACAATGTTTACATTAAATGTACTTTACCTTTCACTTTATGTTACTGAGAGCTGGAGTTCATTTAAGCAGAATTAGGTTTTCACATACAAAACATGATTGACTGTTAAAACACGATGAATAAAAGACTTGGATTCAATTATTCAACAACATGTAAAGTTGTTTTAATCAGCTGCACTTTTACTAGACTTAAAATACAGCTGCTTAAATACAAGTGGTCTGCATTCATATAATGTTTTTCTAGCCTTGATGACTCAAAACACTACAGAACAGTTTGACATTCACCCATTCACACATCCATTCATACAGTGCATCTATGTGCAGCACTTTCTCCATCACACATCCCTCACTGTCGGCACAGTCAGAGGTAATTTAGGGTTCAATTTCTTGCTCAAGGACACTTTGGTAGTATGATGGAGATTGAACTGCTGAGCTACTAGTTAGTGGACAACCAAATGTACCCCCTGAACCGCAGCCTCCCCGAGGCAGAGGTTATTATAATAATAATATTCCAATAATGATATGAGGCTGAAATGGACCAGTCTGCCCAAAAAGTACTTTTGAAAATTTAGGTAAATATTACTGATTATCATAATGTCTGTAAAAAGATCTAAATTCAAATGTACCACTTTACAACATTGTAAAGATCTCTGCAGTTGAATATAAACACACAGACTGAGATATAAGACAAGTGTTATAAATGACAGATGAGGGGACTCACCTCATGGCCACATTGCTTCCGTCTATGACCACAGGTCTGAAGCCAGCTGCTGAGTCTCGGTCTGCTCCAGGTCTGGGCTGACAGGGGCTGGGGCTGCAGCCTCTGGACACCAGCTTGGGACTGTTGGGAACACTTATTTCGTTGTAAGTGCGAGTCTGGCACGTCTTTATCAGCTCCTCCAAGATGTCATTGGTCTGGGCATCGTGGCGGAGGCTCTCCAGGACCCTCAGGATGTCAGCCTGAGAGTACCCTAACTTGAGAAATCGCTCCACTTTGGCATGCTGCTGGTGGTCCATTGTGAGCACTGAGTCAGAGTGTGTCTTTCCTCTCCTCTGTCTTGTCAGGACTATCTATCAGGGGAATCCTCCTCGCCTCCTTATTCTGGCTCATCCGTGTTGCCACAGTGACACACTGTGTTTTGGAACAGTTGACAGGTGCCAGAAAGGGACCTCTGTCACTGTAAACACAAGAAGCAAAGCTGTGGTCTCATAGGAGTTTTCAGACAAATCAATTGTGGTTTGACTGCTGCTCACAGAATCGACTCTGCTTACCACAACCTCATGACTGTTAACGCAAGCGCAAGCAGTAGCTGACGTCATGCTGGTTAAGAAAGCCCCTGTCACAGCAGAGGAGGAAGCTAAGGGTCCGCACTGATACTCGGCTCTATTATTTGAGTTACTCTTTGAACTCAGCTACAGATGTGAATGAAAGAGTGGGTATGTCACCCTCCCCCCTGAATCAATGTCTGAAAACCCCCTGAACTTCATGGCCATAGAGAAATCATACTTATTTATCTGAAGGCCAAAACTGTTGAATGACTCAACCCACTTGTTTTACGTTTCCTCCCACCAGCAGAGTTATTCTTAGTGCAACACTTTAACACAACACCTGAGAGCATGAAACACAGAAAATGAGAAGACCTGTCATGTTAAAACAATTCAACTCACTTTCGGCCCACATTGTTACTCTTTGTGGAGACATTTTGATCCTTGTCAAGCAAGATGGATTGATTAGCCCTCGCTGCTTTTGATGTCTCAACTTGACATTTGAAGAATGAGGGAAAAAAGAAAGTTGTGACGCAAAGACGGTTGTCTCTTTACCGTACTGAAGCCATAACAATCGAGGATTTTATTTTAAAACACGTCCTAAAACAAAGGGTTTTCATCTGACACATCCTCCCTCTGCAGGGGGCTTTGGTGAAGACAGGCTTTCTACAACCTCCACCAAACCACATCCTCTGCTGCTGAGTTATTTTCACATTTACCAGCTCCCCTCACCAGTCTCTTTCTGTCACATGTCCAAACTCCACCAACCTTTGCTCCTTGCAGCCCCGTTCACACAGTCAGCACACACTATCACCCTGACACCTACTAGTTTCTTGCAATCTGAGACATGACAAGTCTTAACAAGACGCAGCTACAGGCTGTGGCTGAGGATTCATGTTCATGTCAACACAAAGAGCAGAGCTACGCTGTCACGGGACTCAAATGTTCTCTCTTATTTTCTACTTACACATTCAGCACGGCGTGGATTTGGAGCACGGGTCCCTCTTTAAATCCGTGTGTTGTGCGTGTGAGAGAGCTCAGCACAGTCAGTCATTCAGTCAGCTGCTGTGACAGACACACTGGTCTGTGTGAAGCTGCTCCTATTACTCAGAGGAGGAAGTGAATGCTCGCTGCTGAGAAAAAAAAGTCTTTGTGACCAGCAAGGAACAGACACTCTAAATCTGTGAGGTACTTCCTCGTCAGTAGGCTGCCTGACCTGGGAGCCTGAGAGATTTACTGTTTCTCAGAGCTCTTCTGCTGTGGTGTGGGGAAATCTCTGCTGATTAAATATCTCTGATAAAACAATGAAGAGCACCAGGAAGCCAGCTGCGTCTGGCATTGAGATTTTATTAGTCATTCAGTCTTTTCATTCTATTTGTAGTTTACAACGTGGAATATGTGTGTCGTAGGAGCTGCTATAAAGTAAAGAGGGTCTGTCATCCATTGATGAGCCTGAAAAGTCCTGCACACGATAACCTGATGTAAAACTGACACTTTGGGTTTTAACTCCATTGTATGGAGAGATGCTGACAGGTGGAGTCAGAGAGATGGATAATGCTTTTCCTTTTCCCTATAGCTAGCCTTTTGTTAGCTACGCCAGATGCTGGCTGTAGCCTCATATTTGGATGTAGTGACTGTGGTCGAGTGCTACATCCCTGAATTTTGACAGAATTATGTTCATGAACTTTACACCATCGGCAGCCCAAGTGCAGTATTACTGACTTAAGTTACAATTCAATTCAATTTTATTTGTATTGCGCCAAATCATAGAGAGACTGGGAACACTTGAGCACAATCAGGTATCAGCTGACTGAAGTATTGTTGTTAATAATTATTATGTTCATAATAATAACAATAGTTGTTGTCCTGCAGTTCTGGAGTCAGAGATATCTGCAATGAGAGAGAAAGAGTGAGAGGGACTATGGGAGAAAAAAGACACAGTTATTGACATGTATTAAAATAAATAAATGAGTGTGGGGGGGCAGTGGGAGCTGGTTCCACAGGAGAAGAGTCTGGTAGCTGAATGCTCTACCTCCTGTTCTAATCTTACAGACTCTTTGAACTACAAGAGAGCCTGTGTTTTGAGAACAAAGTGATCTATTTGTTATATGAAGGGGCCTGGTTGTCAAGGGCTTTATATGTGAGAAGCAGGATCTTGAATTCTATTCTGAATTTTGGACCTAAGAAGTTTTGGGTCATCCAGGCCTTGATGTTCTTGAGACATTCCTGAAGTTGAACTAAGTGATTAGATTCATCATGCTTCATAGAAATGTACAGCTGGGTGTCATCTGCGTAACAATGGAAGTGTATGTGGTGCTTTCTCATGATGTTGCCTAAGAGGAGCATGTATACGGTGAAGAGTATCGGTCCAAGGACAGAACCTAGTGGAACTCCATGATTAACTTGCATGTGCATGGAGGGGTCATTGTTGACGTTAACAAATTGAAATCTATCTGATAAAGATGATTTAAACCAGTCTAGTGCAGTTCCTCTGATCCCTAAATGTTGTTCTAGTCTCTGTAACAGGATCTTGTGATCTCTGGTGTCAAATGCTGCACTAAGATCCAACAGGACGAGTACAGAGACAAGTCCATCATCTGATGCCATGAAAAGGTCATTAGTGACTTTCAATAGTGCTGTTTCTGTGCTGTGATGGATTCTAAATCCTGACTGGAATTTTTCCAGCAAACTGTTACTATCTAAGTAATCATATGGGTCTATAATTAGCTAAAACCTCTGGATCAAGAGTGGACTTTTTAAGCAGAGGTTTAATTACAGCTACCTAAAAGCTTGTGGTACATAGCCGGTTAACAAAGACATATTAATCTGATTTAATATGGAACTGTCAATTAGTGGGAAAACATCCTTAAAAAGTCTAGTTGGGAGAGAGTCTAATTGACAAGTTGTTGGTTTAGATGATGAAACTAGTTAGGTCAGTTCAGAAAGATCAATAGATGAGAAATGGTTCAAATATAAATCTGGTGCTATGGTTTCAGGGTTACACAATTTCTATTACTCCATCGGGCAGTTTGATGCAACATTTACAGACTATTCACAATCATCTGATTAAAAAAAAAACAAGTGACCAAACTAGCGACCTATTAGACAAATCTATTTGAGAGTCACCACTACTGTCAGAGCAGCAGCTTGTTGTTCAATCAATCAATCAGTCATATTTTATTTCTATAAACCATATTCATTCATCAATTTGTCTCATAGAGCTTTGACAAGGTGCTGACATCCTCTGTCCCTGACCCTCCACAAGAGTATGGAAAAACTACCAAAACAACTCTGTAGAAACCTCAGAGAGAGCCACGAGGGATCCCTCTCCCAGGACGGACAGACGTGCAGTAGATGCCACGTGTAACTGAGAACATCAGCAAATTAACAGTATTTACAACATTGATTAGAAGAAACAGTTTGTTACATAATGGAGTTATTGTCAGTAATCATAGTCCACCATCAGCTGTCATCCAGATACACCCAGACTTGATTATTGTAATTCCTTATTATCAGGCTCCAGCAGGAAGTTGTTAAACAACTACAGCTTGTCCAAAATGCTGCAGCACATGTCCTGACAAGAACCAGGAAAAGAGTTCACATATCTCCTGTATAAGTTTCACTACACTGGCTTCCAGTAAAATTTAGAATAGAATTTAAAATTCTCTTCCTCACCTACAAGGGCCTTAATAATATGGCACATTTATACCTATAAGAGCTCATAGTACCATATCACCCCACTAGAGCATCTTTATGCTTTATGATCTTTATGATTATTATTCTAGGGGGAATATAATGTACCATCATGGTCTGTTTCATGTTTTACAGGCTGTTCCATGACTTCATGACAGAAATATTCCCAAAACTACAAGATGAGGTCTAATCCAACCCAAGAGATACAGTTTAACATTAAAAGCATTAGAAAGCAGCAGAGTGATATTAAAATAAAGAGAAATTAAAATCCTGTCAGCTGTCCTTCCAATGAGTGAGGACTGCTGTCATTCACTCGTTCAGTCCTCAATCAAACAACGTGCAGCTGAAAGAGCTCACCAGCAAGTCAATATTTCTTTGACAATTATAGACAAGATATTCTTAATATTGATCGTGTTGTGATTATATTGAATGTTTTTGTCCAGAAGGGTAAGTTGACACCACAGCAGTTTACCTGAACTGCTCCTGATTCTGAGAAATGTTGAGCCAAGGGTAAAGACTGCTGAGGGTGCTCACACAAAGCTTCAGTGGATTTCCACACACCCATTTTCTCTGATGTCAGAAAAACAAGTTGGATGACAACATGATGATATGCAAATGTATAAAATGAACAGTAGCCAATTACCTTGACTATTCCTCCTCCTCCCTTCATGCATATGGAACAGGCAACTGTTCTCATTTGTATAGAACAAGCTTCCAAGTGTTCTCAGAAAGAGGATGTCCATCTCTGTCTTCTAGAACTAACACTCTAACATGTCAAATCTTCCTGTGACTTCTTTACCTGATCTTCCACACATCCAAGTCAATCCAATTTTATTTGTATAGCTCCAAATCATAATATACTGTATCTGAAGGCACGTTACACAGAAGGTCAAGACGTTAAAATCTTATTAATATAGAGAAACCCAACAGTTCTCACAATGAGCAGCACTTTGGCGACTGTGGAGAGAAAAACTCCCTCGTTAACAGGGAGAAACCTCTAGAACCAGACTCAATGTGGGCGTTCATCTGCCTCGACTGTTTGAGGTGAGCAGAAAAACACATTGTCTTGATGAGCAGATTATGAGAACTTGGTACTTAATGGTACTGATGCTTCTTTGCTGTCTAACAGTTGTTGAGTCCCTTTGGATAACAGCGTAAATGAGTAAATGTATATGTAAATATAAATGATGCAAATAAATACGATGTACATATTGATCATATTTCCTCATATACGGTATGTTTGTCCTCGTGCTATAGGATCCATCCATTATTATGATTATTTGTATTATCATGTTGAGCTGGTGCTGCTATCAATGTTGCTGATCTTTTAGTATCACTATAATATTATCAGTGTGACAGAGCTTGAAAACAACAGTTCCTGTAAACTCTGCATTCTGCTAAATGAGTTATTAAAAAAAGTTAAACATGTATAATTGCCTTATCTAGTGAACATAAGGCATATGCTGTGAAATGTATGTCTATACTTTCTCTTTGTCACTTCCTTCTGTGAGAGACCAGAGGTCAGAAACGAATGATAATAAATATCATAAAATCATAAAATTACAACCCTCCAATGAGAAAGGGAGAGAAAACACAGCAGAAGTTTGAGTTCTATATATGAACGTGAATCAGTGAATGTATAACTGAAGGTACTGCATGTGTTCATACTCTATGTCGGGAATTTGGAGTAACAGTAGTGTGTGACAGCTCTTGCTTTCCTTAAGTACACATGCCAATGAAACAAATAAGAGAGCAAAACAGTGGAGAAGAATGCGGACAAAGACACGATCTGATGACGAGTAGAGGGACGTGTGCAACACCTCAGGCTCTGGTCAATAAAACAAATCCTTGACAAACTACTCAGCACACTTGTGTTTTATTTCGAGGCCTCACCTTGGTGTGTGCTTTGTGACTTTCTAGAAAGTTGAGTGCATCGAATGTAGGAGGAGGCTGGGGAAGTCTCCACTCGAGCCTCCACCTGTGGGAAGCTGCGCAACCCTTCTCTTTCCCCTAAGCTCTGACTGATCTTTCACTTCTTAAACTGTTCACTGTGGAAGACCTCTTTCCATTCAACCCCCTCCACCCACTAAACGACTATGTATTTTGGGGAAATTCGCAGCATTGTGTGGTGACTCTCACTGAAAAATGACATATTCAATCCTTGAGCTTAGATCTGCTGTTACAACTGAGAATTCAACTTAATGATTGTATCTACACACCTGTAATGCCTCGTAGGAAATCATTTCAAGTTAAACTACCAAGTGTAGAACAATCAGGTAATAGCTATTATTATTTGACTATTATAGCTGACATGATATTTGAGTATAATTACATCTGTAGTTGATTAATTACATCAGTGTCTTGAATGACATCAAAATATTTCAAAGTGAACCAATTAGTTTCTTGAAACAAATTTAAAGGTTTATTACATTCGCTTTTTCTAATTGACATCCCATGTAATTACAGCACACCTTCTGAGTGTTCTCAGTTCTCATTTATAATATCTGAGCCTCTCAACATATACCACATACAAGTTTTACTTCATGTTATACACAGCTTCCTGTGACTGTCTATCACATGGACAGGTGACAGGTACACTTAGTAATTCCTCTCTCATCAGCAAAATATTCTATCTTATCCCATCACACCTAAAAACATTAACTGTATTTGCCTTATGAGCTCTGACGCTTTGAGACACTGTAGCACCATCATGCAGCTCTATGAGGTGGGTGGAGGGAGACACCGGAGAATTTACTCAGCACTGTGGCTGGGACATACTCAATCATGCAATTTTCCATACCCACGCTATGAATGTATAACACCCACCTGTTAAAAACGTCAAGTCAAAAGGTAACATTAATCATCTGTCTTCTTTGTTCTAAACTGGGCAGCGTGTCAGAGGAGGAAGTAAGTAACATTCAGATGGGGAAGTCTGTCACGGTGTTAAAAAAAAAAAAAAATACAGATATGATAAAAGTGACACGGAAACTGTCAGTTTATGGAAACCTTTTAATATATGCATAAAAAACATTTCTCAGGACGTGAGAATCAGCCGATCTTTTTCAAAGTCAAGGTAAAGTTATTTTGAGGGAAGTCAGTGGTTTAGACCTGAGGACATTTAGATGTCATATTATTCATGCTGAATACAGTTCCACTCTTCTCTGCCACAAAGATATTCAGTAAGATTAAGATGATCCTCTGTTGTTCTCTACCCTCCTTCATCTGTATCTACTCCTCTCTTTATCCTTGGACTTCTTCGGGGAGCGGCTGCAGCTCCTGTCCTTGTAGCTGTGGCCTTTGCTGCGTCCCTCCTTCCCATGTTTGCCCCTGGACCTGCTGTGTTTGTTGTCCCTGTCTCTGGAGCGGGAGCGGGAGCGGGAATGCTGGCGGCCTGTTTTTCTGTCTCTCTGGCTCTTCTCATTGTCCTGGACATGTAAGAGAAGACATGAGCGGGTGACTTAAGCTGCTTTCGGACACACAACTTAACTCTGGAGCTCCTCCAGACTGGAGGGGCTGTATGTGTGAACCAAATGTCCGAGTGAGAGCCTCTGGAGTTTCTGCAGACTTTCTCCAGCTGGACCCCTAGCATAAAGTCTGCAGAAAGTCCGGAACTCATAATGTGTCTCAGTAGAGTGTATGGCCTCTACATGCACCAGGAGGAACCCAGGGCCCCATTGCACCAGCTGAGGATTTCATCCCAGTACCTAAGCAGTCAGGGTATTCCTGGCTACGACATGGAGGTCTGTGCAGCCCTCCAAGGATCTGCCTCCCCAGACCATCACTGACCCACCACTACACCGGCCATGCTGGATGATGGTACAGGCAGCTAACGTTGAATGTTTGAGGTCATTTTATAGGGCACTGGCAGTGCTCCTCCTGTTGCTCCTCGCACAGAGGAGGAAAGATATCGGTCCTGCCGACAAGGACACCAGCAGAACACAAAACTAGAAAAGAATCAGTCAGGAAGGATGAGGAGAACAACTGTCTGTGGCCACCACATAGAAAACTATTCTCTCTTTGGGCGTTGTCTTGCTTGTTCCTCTCCATTGCACCTGTTGTCACTTTAATGTCCACCAAAGCAGTGAAATTGATTCACAATCACTTGTGCTTCCTAAATGAACAGATTGATATCTCTCAAGTTTAACTGACTTGGTGTTATATTGTGAAATTATTATTGAGCAGTGTATTACCATGTTAGTCAGAATGTGGTCTTGTGAAATCTGCTTTTGGGCACCCGAATGCTGCCGAAGAGCAATGACCTTATCCTTCCCACATGCAAGTTTCTGGCTGTAATGAGCTTGAGATTGACCTTTCTCATGACTGCAACCATGTTCTCAGAAACAACACACACAGGCTTGTCTTTTACTTCAGCAAAAACTACTTGTTTGTTCATTTCTCAGAGAAGTACTGGATTCTGCTCTAACGAAGTTTACCCCTTGACTCCAGAAGTGTTTCCCCCTCATAGCTTCGTCCAACTGGAAATCCAGATCTTTGCCTGAAGTTACCTCGAGACATTACAACTTGGTAAATTAACTATGATGACAGAAAATGAAGCACTATTTTCTGGGCTGTTTTATATGCAAAAAAATGAGCCTGTGACAAAATTAGAGAAAAACTACTTTCAAATTAAAGAGAGCTTGTTGTTGTTTATGTTTGTTTCATGTTTTGGAATTTGTGTGCCTTGTATGCAAAATGATTAGGAATTGAACTATGAATGTGTTCTGAGATGGAAACAGATGTTTACTGATGCTACAACTTTGTGGCCTGTGCTACAAAGCAACCTCTGTACCAATGCAACGTTAAAATAAATTCACGTACAGCACAGTATCTATATCGATGCACATCCTGTCCTGCCTGTATCTCTATTCTCTACTGGGTTACAACTTAAAAACATAAAACATATAAAAAATATAAAACAAAAGATTTGAATTAATGTAGGTAAATGTAATCAGACATTTGTTATTGCTTCCCTGTTGCAGGTTTTTTTAAATCTTATTTTTATTTCCTGATTCCAATGCTCAGTTGTTAAATTGTTTCATCATATGGGAAAAGGACTTGAATACTGCTCCTCCCTAGGCGTTGGCTCTGATGTGCAAGTGACAGGTTGATGACTCAGCTATAGTGAAGAGACTGGAGGCCTTTGTGTGAAACTCCAGCTTTAAAAACTTAACAACCTTGTCAGGGTGACTCAAACAAATGTAGATTTCAGAGAGCAATCAATTAATCAGCAATCAATAGAGACATAAGCATGTGATACCACACAACATGTTGACTCCATCACTAAATCCTTAGTGCCCAACACAACCTTCAGCATCTGTCACTGTGAGAGAAGCAGTCTGGTTTCAGTAGAGAGAGAACTAAGGGTGCTGCGATGATCTGCCACAGATCGGTATCAGCCCAAATTCCTTCTAATTAGTTTGATCGGCGATCTGACCGCTCAGACCACATTCAGCCTGAGGCCACATTTAAGGATAAGAACACATGAAACATAAGCTGTCTGCTCACCATTTGCTGTACTGGTGATGTAATTGACGTTGTTGAATGGAGAGAATCTTTATAAACTTTGTGAAATTCCATCTATGAGCAATTGTAAATTCAGGCCTGTAGTGTTTATTTGCATCAAGAACAGGGAAGAGAAATCTGATCAAAGGTGGTCACTTTGGGCAGCTGTGGCTGAGGGGTAGAGTGGTCCTCCAACCGGAAGGTCAGCAGTTTGATTCCCAGTCTTTCCGATGTGCATGCCGAAGTGTCTTTGGGCAAGAGGCTGAACCCTGAATTGCCCCTCATAGAACAAAAAGTGCTGCTAATAGATGCACTGTATGAATGGCAAACAAGCTTTGAGTGGTCATCAAGTGCAGGTGGTGGGAGAGAGGAGGATGATGACGAAACTATCATCAATGTTGGACAATGTCTCCCACCCCATGCAGGACACCATCATTGCACTGAGCAGCTCCTTCAGTGACCGACTCCTTCACCCCAGGTGTGTGAAGGAGAGATATCGTAGGTCCTTCCTTCCCGCTGCTGTCAGACTATTTAACAACCAGGTCTGACCCCCCCCCAGTAGACCACACACACACACGCAATGTGCAATTAACCACTGCAATAACCACAGTACAATTTAAAAATTTTGCTATTTGCCCATGTACAACTGCTGCTATATATACTACCTGATGTTGTGTGTTTCTGTTTGCTTGTTTGTTTGTCCTCTCTTTGGAGTTAAATCTTGTGCTACTGCTGTAACATGTGAATTTCCCCACTGAGGGACAATAAAGGAAATCTAAATCTAAAGACTAGAAAAGAGCTATATAAATACAAACCATTTACCATTTACTTAGAAAACCCAGGACGCATGTTAGTCAGGCGCCACAGACCCTGTGATCGGCCCAAAAAATCCTGATCTGAACACACTTACACAGAACTGTTTTACAGGCTGCTGGAGGTTAAATGAGAAGCTATGTGAAGTTCAGTTACACTTTGAAGTGCAATCACTACACTGTCTTTCTTCAGCTGCACCAAACAGAATGAAATTATAAAAGCATGGCAGGGTAATGTGTAATCAACCTCATGTTAGCTGATTCTGATGCTCAGATGTGGAGATGAAAGCTTGAGAAGTTGACTTGACATCTTTTGAACGAGACGCTTTATGCTGATAAAGCATTCTTACACCATTCTTTGCATTTATGATTACACACACTGAATTGTATTGTGTTAAACTGTGTTTCAGTTATGTCACACATTTAACTGATGCCGTTTTCAGAGAGGAGACACAATCCACACAATTGGGTCTGGACTTTTCCCAGAGTTTGCCTTTCACATATGTACATTCTGCTCAGACGCATTTATAAACAGCACAGAAATCCTTTGAGTGTTGAGGTGAGGGGCGGTGCAGCAGGAAGAGGCAGGATGCAACACATTAATTCTGCTGCGGAGATCATGTGTTTTTGTTTTTAGAGTCCAGCGCATGTCTAAAGGTAAAATAACAAACACCTATCTGCACGGCATAGTTCGATAACAGCATAAAATTCAGTTAATCAGTGAGTCCAAGCGAATGTAAGCCAAAACTGAAAGAATTCCCTGAGGTGTTCCTGATACATCACATTCACAAGGCAAAATATGTGTTTTGTAAGGCTAACATGACATTGACCTTTTGACCTTAGACCACCAAAATCAAATCAGTTCATCCTTCAGTCCAAGTGAATGTTTGTCCCTTGAGGTCCTCTTGAGATACAAGAAGACAACCCTACAACGTACGTCCTCCAGCATATTTCCTCGATCCTTATAGTGTTACCAAAGTCAGAATAGAAGACAGTGTTACAGACTTGTTTTGTTGGCTCAGGGAACTTAGAGATTAAATAAATGTGTGAAAGCGGAGATGTACAGAACAGATACCTTGTGCTTTTTGGTCTTCCTGCTGTCCTCATCACCAGAATGATGATGGTGCCTCTTTTCCTTGTGCTTCTTCTCTGAGTGCCAATGGCTTGTCGCCTCCTGGTCCTCCTCTATTAGCAGATCATACTTGGAACTTTTGGAGAAAATTAGGGAAAACTCCAGGACATCTTCCATCCATGTGGACAGATTTGTTTTCATTCACCTCCACTACTACTGAACTGGAAAGTTTGATCAGCAGCGTTCAAATGTTCAAAGACATTTCGAGAACAAGCGCACTGCATTTGCTGAATATGTAAAGCGGAGCAGAGGAAAGGTAGATCTCTAAACTCCATTACTGCTGCTAGTTTCATGGAAGGTCAGAAGATAGTGAGGTGTGGAAAACCACTCATGACAGAATTGTTGATCTGTGCAGCTATTCTAAAAATTAAGGTAAAAATAAACACACACCAAAATGAGTCTTTTTTTAGAATAACAGCCTATTATTTGCATTTAAAAGGGCTCCAGACAGATAGTTCTGATGTTTTCTGACCCATGTCTAAATAAATCAGTAGAAAAAGGCACATGGCCACTACAACAGAGGCTCTATAGTTAAATACTTCAGAATAAAATGGTATGACATGAAGTGGTAAAACTGGAAAATTAACTCACAGCCTTCAACACAAGGATACTCTTGTTTAGGCTTCACTTGATCCTTGAGAGCCAGTTTGGATTTGTTCTCCACGTCCTTCTCGTAGGCTTTGAAGTCATCTTTAGTATACTTCCCACCTAGGAAACAGAAAGTTGTGACTGTAAACTCTTTCTTAATGTAAAAGTTGAAGATGAGCAGGACAGTAACATTAAATGAAGAAATAGGTGTACTTGATGGTTAAAAATGTATTTATTAAAAATCAAAGACACCGATCCAATCTTATTATCATTAATATTTGCCTGTTACTCTCTTTGGCCAGTTCACATGGAAGCATGGAACTTTAATCACTTTAATCTGACTTGACATTCTAATGCAACAAGATCTTGCCACATGAGACACTAAGTCTTTAAGACAGATGTCAGGTTGGAGTTTAGTCAAAAGCAAAGCCATATGGAAGATGTGCAACCTAGACTAACAAATCTTAATAAGACATCACAAGCACAATCTGCAAAAACAAACAGCCCACTGCTAAAGACATTTGTGTTGAAGTCACCTTCCAATTCTATGCAACCCCAAAAAACTGACGCGACTTCCATTATTCAACAATATACTGGAGGAAGAGTCACACAATGTTTTACTAACACACAAACATTTTAGTGAAGTGACAATCCCAACTACATCTGTGCAGATGTGAAATGCTTTTGAGTAGAGTGCATAGTGTGTTTCTCAAAGGTAGTTTTGCTTGGTTAGGCAATCTTTATAATACACTGATGCTGAATGTATATATAGTAAATTTACAGGATTGGTTGAACTATTCAGGGAAGTTGACTTGATCTAGAGAACACTGTCTGCACCATCTGCCCGAATGAAAGCACTTGATAGTCATGTTAAAGAAAAAGCACATGAATGAAATGGCTCTGTCCATTCTTAGAAGCAAATCTACATTGAATTGTAATTCTAATTGAATTGGAACCTTGTGGATGGGACATTTATCTATTTGGGAAATGAAAGGCGATACCCAGCCCTTAAAGTAACCTGATAGAACATAAAGAGCCATTCAAACAAAGTAAAACACAAAGGCTTCACCGCAAGTACCTTTCCCTTTCCATTTGATCTTTGCGACTGACTGGCTGAAGTCCACGTGAATGCGTCGATCATCAATGAGCACGTTGTCCATTTTGAAATAGGCCTTTTCACAATCGTCTTGCTGTGGAGCCAGAAACCAAAGTGTGACAGAAGTTAATGTCAGGCACACATACATTGATTACAAGTTGGTTATTTTCACAATTATTCATTAAATCACTGATAAAACCACCGATTATTTTCTTAGTTCATTTGCAAAAATTAAATCAAGCTGTCCAGTAGTCTAAGATGATGTCTTCTCTTACGCTCGACCAACAGCCTAAAACCACAGAGATTCAGAAACAAGCAGAAATATTTTGAACCCAGAGAACCCAGAAAGTCCTTTTGTCATTTTTCTTGACAAAAGGACTAAAATACTACAGACTACTACAGTTGTCTGTGGATCAGCAATCAAAGAACTGACCTATCACTGCAGCTCCAATTTCTACATCACATTAGTTTATGTACAAGCAAAGATGAACGCCATGGTGCAAATACACTTCTAATTGAATGACTGGAAAACAAAACTCATGATTAAAACCAGTCATTTTACTAACTAACTTTCTCATTAACTTCTTCCCAAACTCAACATTTACAAACTCGGGGAAAAAAAATCGTATTGAAAGTGAGCTCCATGCAAAGGTTGCTTGTAACTCACTGACTGGGGGAAACAGATTGATAATTTGGTTGAACCTTATTTCAGGAGTTGCCTCTTTTGAATGTAGTTCATGAAGGTCTGCAGCCGCTTCAAACCACTGACAGAACTAATACTGCACTTGGACTTCCTCATTGAAAAGTAAAGGTGTTGGTTCAAAATATTACCACAGGGAAGTCCAACACACCAATGGTTTTTATGTTTTACTTCCATGATGGACAGCTTCATCATAAATATATCTATATAACTTCTGCTTCTCATTGTGACTCCATGTGATAACAACCCATGTGATTACTGTCAATATAATAACAAGAAGTTTATGAATGCCTGATTTGCATTATTCACATAATGCATGGGGTTTTCCAGCTGTCACTTTCATGAGATAACTGTCTTATAATATGGGCTGTCTGATATATTGAAAATGTATCATCATTGTCATATCAACATGCGCTATATACGTATCACAAAAGTCTGCTTGAACTGCAATTAATGGTGTTCGATGCACCATACATTGACAGGTTATTCCATCAATGATTAATTGACGGAAGAAGAGAATAGAGAGAGAACAGGGAATTGTGAGACGGCGCTATCAAATCTGACCCATAGTCAGAGTTTACATGAACAAAATCAAAACTACTCCAGGGAGCACATTACTTTACGTTTACTTCTCTTCATTGACGATTCTAGAATTGTTTCACTCATATTTTCATACTGATAATTTAGTATAGAGAAGAGCATCTTCAAATGCTTCACATCTCTTAATCAATAAGGAAAGTATTGAAATTGTGTTAGAAATTATACCAAAAATGTCACTAAAGTTTCATAAATACATGAGCCATATTGACAGATTTGTAAATATAGAAACATGAACAAAGTATTACTTAACTCCCCATAAGTAGTTTGAACTATGGTTATTTTTTGTTTTTGAGATATGAACATTTCTCTCTACTCCTGTTCAGCCACTCTTTGGCAACACCTCGCATTATCAGCATATTTCACACTTAAAGGTTCTAATGGTGAAGTGTCATGTTGCAGCTGAACACCCCTCACCTCATCCTCCCCTTCCAAACATGAAAGAGAACCTGTGGAATCCTTCAGTTGTTATAAAAACTCAAAAGGTTTTAGTTTGTCCAGTTTGGACACTGTAAACAAACATGGAGGCCTCCTTAGAGAGGACCCCCTTGATGTAAATATAAAGTATTTAAATATGAAGGGCCCACTTTATGGTAAAGAAAACAACAATTTGTATAATTTAGATGAAACACACCAGTGAAAACATCACTAGAATTAATTTATGTTAAATTTCTGACAAAAGATCCCTTTCACCATAATCTTACACACTGGACCTTTAACTAAACATAATGACATCATCAATATAATGTGATGGTATAAAAGTAGCAGGCGTTTGGCTTTCTGCTGTAAAAACAATGAATGCTCTAACTATTATTGTTTTAGCTTTAGATTAATTCAAAAACAATCATACAAAAAACTCCTGTAGGAAGTTAAGGGCTGCCCCCAGGATGTCCGTTTTCAGAGTTAAAACATATGCTTCAAAAACATAGCTTTTAAAATATTTATTTAGTACATTTAAATCTAAGCACATATTCCCAGTGGGTTACTTTGTAACATGAATGGTGTTTCGTCTCCCAAAGGAAAAATCCTGCTGTGTATTTTGGTTTGTGAGAAGCCCTCTAATTCACGGATCTGGACTTCTTGGATTGTATTTCAGAACTCATTGGTACCTTAAACAAAACACGTCTCTTGCTTGGTTTTAACACAGGCTGGATTTCACTCGGAACAATCTCCATGCTAAGCTAGGCTACCTATATTGTGACAACAGCCCTGAACTGTCAGAGACACATTAGCATAAGCTCGCTCTCAGAAAGAATGCGAGTGTGCGTATTTCCCAAAAAGCTGAAGTGTACTGAACTGTAAACACATTCCGACATACTTTACATAGACATGTGCAGCACGTACAAATACAGTACATTCAGATAGTATCACGTTGTAGAAACATCTCAGAGGTAAACAGGATTCAAAGCAAAGTGTCTGAATACTTTACTTCCTTATGGTCATTATGGGATATTTAAAAAAAAGTATATTAAAAAGTAAAGGGGTCTGAAAACTGTCTGAATGCACTGAATACACCTCACTCAGATATTATGTACAGAAAATGTGGATAAACTTACCTTGTCAAACTCAATAAAAGCGTAACAGAGGGAATCTCCTGTTTTCCAGTCTCTGATGATCTCACAGCTACAACAGTGTCATAAGAAATTCATCAACAGTTAGTTCAAAATATAATGTAGAACTAAAGCTAAATGCAGCACATATACAATTTTCACATAAACTAATATCTATGAAATTACCCGCATTATTAGTTTCAGTTACAGTCTAGCATTATGTCAGAATAAAAGGTTAGCGTCACCTTTTTATGACCCCAAAGCGGGAGAAAATGATTTCCAGGTCCTCATCTGTGGTCACTGGGTTCAGTTTGCACACAAACAGCACATTCTCTGGAGGTTTCACGTTCGCGTCAGGGAGGTCCCCTACCTGGAATAAGCGTGGGTAAGAATTGTCTGGAAAAAACTCCTCTTTAGCGGAAAAGATAAGATCTGATTTCTTCTTCTCACCATCTCCAGCAGGATGGCCTGAGTCTTGGCCTCATTCTCCTTCAGCCTCTCCTCAAGCTCTTCGGCCTTTTTCCCTTCTGTATCGTCAATCACTTCGTCAGCTCCAATTCTGCCACTCTGCACAGAATGTTTAGTTATCATACACATTTTCCTTCTTTTTTGTCTTCTTTATTCATCCTTTCAGATGTTCAGAGTGTGTTTTCAGGCTGATTTGCCTATGAGACATATTGTGATTTGTGAATATGGGCGATACAAATAAAATCTGATTGATTGATTGATTAATTTGGACTGAACATGTATTAAGTAACCTGATGTTGCTTTTTACCGTATATTGACATGCAGAAACCTTCAGATCAATGTAGCTTGACTTCTGACTGCAGGGTTAAGATTGATGATTATGACGCAAGTAGCAGGCAGCTAATGTATCCAAAACTATCAGAGCTTTTTTATTTTCACACTTGTAGTCTTCAGCCTAAACCAAGGCTTACTTAAGTGACATATCTTAATGAGGACATTAATCAGATTTCACAAAGGTCCCCTACGCAACACCAGAACAAACACTTTTATACAGAGCAGTTTGATATAACTGTATATCATGTGATGGTAGACAAATGTCAGTTGTCAAATATTGCATATATTTATTTTTACCCCAAAATTCCCTTACTATCATATTTTTCCTCATTTTGATGATGCTTTGTGTTTCTCCACACAACACGGATGCAGGGAATTTGTGTGAAGGCGACACAAACAAACATGGAGGAGAGTGAACATGACACAGAAAGAGAAGGACTAGACCAGCCGAGAGAAAACTAGAGAATCATTCCTAAAAGAGGAGCTACTTCTATCACAAAGCCAGACTATGGATGAGAGACACTAGAGTCCGTGGAGAGCTGAAAAACAAACCCCACACTCAGACACTGCAATAGGCTTTAGCATGAGACACAACACATGACAAAGCTGCCTGCTACAATTTAACATCTGCAAACCCAAGGAAACAATTTAGTTGACTGGGAGTTATCTGAATATGAAGTGACCTCTATTGGGATATAAGATTTTGGTCATATCACATGCCCCCTTTAACATGTCAAACAGTGGCAGAGTACTCACATCTAGCTGCTCTGTGGTGGGCTCGGGTGAGCGATCAGGGATGGGCAGGTTAGGAGGATCATCAAATGGGTCTTCCAGTATCACTGTGTGATTTATCCTGAAGAAAAGGATGCATTATTTTCCCATCACTGTAATACTTAAGTTTTTTTCTGAGAAACTACAAATACACATATTTTTGTTGATTTATGTTATTGTTGGAATAAAACCTCTGACCTTGACAACACAAGTGCCATTCACTTAATACACAATAGAGCCACCTCACCTGATATCCTGAAATGGGAAAAAGTCCTTGTCAACAAAGGTCTCATTGATTTTGGTCAAGACATCTAAGCCTTCTGTAACTTCCCCAAACACAGTATGGACTCCATCCAAGTAGTCCAGGTTCTCACCAGTTGTAATAAGAAACTAAGGACAAAGATACCAACAGATTAAGTACACTGTGTGTCATATCTATAAAAACAAATGCCAACACATCGTAGACCACTTATAAAATCACACCAAATCACAACAAGACTTAATATATTACTATCAATTTAAGGTTTTAAAATAATTTGAATCTGACAGTAACACACCATTGATGTGCAAGCATTTTAATCGTGGACATACTCAGGACTTCATATCAGAAGATTCACAATATTCATGATACACAAGTTATTTTTAACTTAGTTTCTAGTTCCCTGTTGTGTCTAATCTGGAATCTTTTGGCAACTGTAGATAAAATAACATGCTTGTCACCTGAGAGCCATGCTGATCGTTTCCATTGTTCACCATGGATACAGTCCCCCTCTTTTTGTGTTTGATGCGTGGTGCTTTCTCCACATCAAAAAAGGAAGCTTGGTCCCCATAGAGTTTGCTAAACACAAACAAAAGAGAAAATCTGTTCAACTGGGGGTGTATAAAAAAAATTAAAGAACAAAAGAATTCAGTAGGTAAGCTGATGACTGACCTGTAGACAGATTCTCCACCACGGCCGGTACCAGTGGGATCACCTGTCTGCACAATGAAGTCTCTCTGTGGAGGAGACAGGCACATTATGACATGAAGCATGTCTACCACACTTTGGATGGAAAAAGCAGGAAACAGTGTATATTTACCACAACTTTTAATTGGACGGTAAAGATTTGTTTGTATATTTAGGAATTTGGTTAAAATATGACTGTATGGAGAGCTGATGAAAAATGCAATACACAATATTGAAATATTCACCAGCGGACTTCAAGGTGAATGTAAAAAGTTAAACTAAGTAAACATATTTGAAGGCCCATCACATCATCACACAGGCCAAGTCTTAGTCAAATCTTCACATTCATAAAGAATTATTTCTTTGTTGTATGTAACACTCGACTAAATGATTGCTGCGGTACATCCATTTCTCACTAAAAGTAAAATGGGGCATGAAAGCCCCCTTCCATTTTAAATTGGTGGCAGTTGTCTTAGATGATTCATGATTGGAATATGGAACATGAGCACTGTTGCATTAACCTGCAACATAAATCTAAGGCTACAACTTCTACTCTCATCTTCAGTTTTCACAAGCATCTGTGTGTATCCAGTGCTCAGCCTGAGGTAAGAAAACTCCTCTACATGTGAGGGTTTGTTTTGGTCCATGTCTAAAGCCTAGTTTATGCTTCTGCGTCACGTCTACGCCGTACCTACGCCGTAGGTCGTTGAGCATTCGAAGTTCTGCGTCGAGGGAACGCGTTGCTCTGCAATTCACCGCCATGCCGCTAGGGGGTGTAGCGGTGTGTTTGTGTGGTTATAGCCGAATCCTCGCTTTTTCTTCCGTAAAGTAAACAACAGTAAACAATGGCGACCGAGGTGGAGCAGCTGTATTTGTTGTTGGAGCTCATCAATATTGAAGAACAAATGCTTATATTGCAAATGTTGAAGCGCAAGCTACAAAGAAAACGTTTGCGGAGTTGGTTTTTACGACGAGGAAGAAAGACCGGAAAAGCAACTGCCGGAACTTACGTTCTGAGCGGACCAATCACAGCGCTTACGGTCCGCGTCGACGTCCGCGTAGTTAGGATTTTTGGGAGGTGCACGTCAGGCTACGGCGTAGGGGTCTGCGTCGACGCCGTACCTACGCCGTAGCTACGGCGTCGACGTGACGCAGAAGCATAAACTAGGCTTAAAACTAATCAAAATCTCCTCTGTGACCACACCGCCATCCTCAGGCCAGTCAACACGAGTCTGTGACAGGTCTGAACAGACAACAGCAAGAAGACTCATTCACAGCTCTGCCAAAAACTCGAGTCTTACCTGAACATTGTGGATGAGGCAGTAGTTGTAGTATTTTATTTTGCATAATTTCAGAAAGTTTAGGGAAGCTGCAAGAAGAAGAGCAGAGGCTAAAGATAAACAGAGTCATCACATCTGACCAAATAATAACAAATGAATATTAAAATCTATTCAGCTTTACGAAAATAAGAATTTCTGTAAGTTCATTCCAGAGTTGTTGCTGTTGGTGAATCAACTGTTAGCTACTGTAACGTACGCCAATGAAAGGAAGCAAACAAGCTAGCAGCCTTGGCTAGCACGTCGTTATTCTGCGATTATCATGAAAATCCATCTTTCTAGTTTACTCCACAAACGACCCGTACACGACGTTAACTCTCATGATGTAGCAGTGGCTTGGTTTTCTTACTTTTAGGCCTTTCGTCTGTAAACAAATCTATTACTATGTCGCCCAGTGTCGTTTCAAGGAGCACCGCCATGCTGACTTCTTCTAGAGGCTGACGCCTGGCAAACAACTTATCGGCGCATTACCGCCACCGTCTGGAAAGGAGTGTGAGTCTGAATTATATTTAGATAAACTATGTAATAGAGTCCAGTGATTTTTAGAAACCTGAATATATCCTGCATCACCCGAGTCCCTCTGTAATATATAAATATTCTGTTATACAACTGTTTCTTTGGAGTGAGTTTTTAAGTGTCTGTCTCTGGTATTATGGACAGATTAAGAATATATGATTCACATGTACTCACATGTCTGTTCATTATCTTAAATGTGCTGTTTAGACCTGTATGACCAAACCTCATTCTTGATACTATAACATCTTCCTTTCTTTCTCTGGGGGTTGTTCTCAATTCACCAATTTCTTTTGATTACGATGAAATATCTGCCCTTATCTCCTCTGTCCCATTCTTCCTGCCATCTTCTTCTGCTTCTTCTTCTTGTTTTACAATGGTTGGCATCCAGCTTTTAGGTGCATTAATGCCGCCTTCTGTGTGGATCAGAAAAAAGACTCACAATCTAAATCCCTTCATTATAATAATTATATATAAATGTAAACAGTAAAACCGCACACACCCTAACATATGGCCTGCTTTATCCTCAATCCTACCTCACATCTACTCCTACTATAAAATCCAAACATCTATTCCTATAGTTACCATCATACCCTGTGAAAAACGGACCCAGAAAGCCATGGCTTCACTTTAAGGGATTACAGGCCTTGTCTGAGTACATTTTGGCTTGTCAAACAGGGGTAGAGGGGGTCGAGCGGTCGTCCTCTAACCAGAGGGTCAGCACTTCGATCCCAGTCTTCCCTATTCCATATGCTGAAGTGTTTGGGCAAGATACTTAACCCAAAATTGCCATAGAGAAAGTGTTGAACATATATGAACATATGACGTATGAATGTGGAATGACAATAACTGTGCTGTAATTTGCTTTGAGTGGTCATCAGGACTAGAAAAGCTCTATATAAATACAGACCATTATCTCCCTCTGTGTCCCGTATACCTCCTACAACTCATAACCACGTGCTCCACTGATCCCTCTTCCTGACGGCCCTCACACAAGCCTGTCCCATGTTCCCTAACCTAGATAACACCATTTCCTCTCTCCTATTTCCACCCCGGATCCTTTTAACTTTAACACTCTTGTGAACAGAATACAGATGCCTCTCTCTGTCCCACCTGTCTTGCCAACTGTGTCTTTTTGTTTGTTTTTTCTCTGTCACACCTTTAACCTTTAAAAAAGAAAAAAATCCCTCACAGACTTTACCCCCACCCACTGTGCAATAACTATTTATTAATCATATACTGTGCAATAACAACGTACTGGGCATTACTGTGCAATAATCATGACTTTGCAATTAATCATGACATGGCAATAATGTGCAATACTCAACCATCCACAGTGCAATATATTTATTAATCATACTGTGCCATAATCACTCTGGCAATACTCATTCATGTGCAATACCCACCCATCCACTGTGCAATACAGCTACTTCAAGATGTATATTTGTAAATGTTGTCAATTCCCACTATTTCAAATACTTATTTTTTTACTTTTGAGTATTTTTGTACTTATATGTCTGCACTGTGAAGGAGTGGCACTATAACTTCATTGTACACCCTATTCTTAACCTCTTCCTCCCTGATGCTAATTCCCATTTTTTCCAGCCCTTCCTTTTCCTCTTCACCACCTCGTGCCCCTCCACGCCCCCTCACCCCTCCATGTGCTGCGTCACAGACAGGGTCACCTGACCTCCCGGAATCACCGCTGTTGCGCCTCCATCTCCAACCGCCACGCTGACGGTCTTGATCTCGCGAGAAGACAATTAGGAAGCGTCACTCGCATGCGCATTTCACGAGTGTTGTTGTGTGTTGTTGTTGTAGCGGCTAACCTGCTGCTGCTGCTGCTAAGTTGAGTCAGCTAAGAATGGAAATGTCCGGAGCGGCACTCTGCGCCGTGCTTCAGGTTCTTCTCTCAGTGGTGTCCGCACAGTCGTCGCCTCGGCAGCTGAATACGGTGAGAATCCAGGAGGCCAACACGAGCTGACATCACACTGAGCTAACACGAAGATGCTTGCTGTTAGCACCTCGCCACAGCTCACTGCTGAGGACTGGCAGACATTGTGGTGTTAACCCTCGCGTCTCTCTCTGTTTTTATGCTGTGGTTGTATTGACTGCTGTCTGTAGGAAACCATCTTGATTAACGTGACAGCAGGGACACTGGCGGACACACAGCTGCAGGACTCCAACAACTTGCAGGTACACAGTTAAAACCAAACTATGACTAAGGAAACGTGAGCCAGTGGGATGAACGCAGTTGTTGTAGTTGTTGTTTGTTCTCCAGATCAATTTCAACATATCGGTGGGTGAAGAGCAGGTGTTGATCAATGACGTCCCGGTGGAGCTGTCAGGGGTCACCAGATTCACCTGTCAGGCTCTTTTCTGTGAGTTTCCTTCATCGTCACATCAACCTTCACTGCTTATGTTTAATCCAAGTATTTACTAGTGTGTAAGATTCAGGTGAAATGGATCTATTGGCAGAAATGTAATGTAGAATAATCCTCATGATGTTTTCACTAGTTCATTTCATCTAAATTGTATGAATTGTAGTTTCCTTTACCCCAGAAAAGGCCCTTTATATTTAAATACTTTATATTTACTTTGAGGGAGTCCTCTCTACAGAGGCCGCCAGGTTTAGATTCATTAGTCCAGACTGGACTAATGTATCTAAACACCTTTTGAGTTTTCATGACAACTGAAGCTACCTCAGGTTCTTTTTCATGTTTGGAAGGAGAGGGTGAGATGAGGGGTGTTCAGCTGCATCATGCAACTTCAACACTAGATGTCACAAAATTCTACACACTGAACCTTTAACAAACCAAAAACACTAATTCACAGTTCAATAGTTACCTATTACAAATCAAATACTCCTGTTTATACACTTTAAAATTCTGACTATACATTCCACCATCCATTCCCACCTACATCCCCAACCACACTCTTCTTCTACCTCCAAACAAAAAGGTTGCTGAAACCCACCTGAACCCTCTCTTCAATGCACACATGCTCCAGTCACTCTTTTAGTCACTTCATCTGCTGCTATTTTACTGTAAATGCTGCTATTTTAGCCATCCTGTAGATGAACAGTAGTTGTCACAACTGTACATTATCTGCACAATGGGCGCATTAGCCATAAAGTATTTCCCCTGCCCTATTCTGCACTATTCCAGTTTGCACTACAATAATAATAATGATAATAATTATTATAATAAACTTTATTTGTATAGCACCTTTCATACAATATGGATGTAAAACACATGTTAAAATGTTATTCATATAAGAGAACAGATTTGAAGTAACATGTTAAAGGGACATTTAAAAGAAAAGGAAATAAAAACAGAAAAGAAAGAAAGTGATAACAATTCTAAGAGCGCATGAGTGCAGGCAAGTTCTTTTAGAGATGTTTACTGAACTAGCTTCTCTGATATTTAGCAGCAGTCTGTTCCACAATTTTGAACCATTGTTTACTGACAATAACTCCTCAATTCATTTACTTTCCATTATGTTACAGCCCGTTTCTTCTAATCAGTGTAGTTAATACTCTTATATTGATGATGTTCTCTGTTGCATGTGGCATCTATTGCACCTCTGTCCGTTCTGGGAGAGGGATCCCTCACATGTGGCTCTCTCTGAGGTTTCTATGTTTTTGGTAGTTTTTTCTTACTCTGAGGGTTAAGGGCAGGGGATGTCCCACGTTTTTAAGCACCATGAGACACATTGTGATTTGTGAATATGGGTAATAAAAATATAATTTGATTGATTTGATTTACAAAAGCTGCATCTTTGATTTTCTTTTGGCTGTTGTTGGGAACCTCTGATAAACTCACTGCACTCATTCATACACTGCTGTTCATATCCTTTTCATATTCCATTTTTGAGTGCACACTTATATGTTGTGTACTTAAGTCTACTTATATGTTTACACCAGGATTAGAGAGAATCTGCAATTCATTACCACCTATGTCCTGTACATATTGTAGTATGAAGTTGACTTTGAGTATTCAAAAATTAAATTAGGCTTACTTCTCTCCATATTATATTTATATAAAAAATCTAATATAATCACATTGTTGCCAATAACATTTTTCCATTGGTATTAATTTTTTTATGATAACTTTCTGCTGTAATTGATAGATTTATTTACTAATTATAGGAGCCGAAATCGCATCCTCAAAATGTAAAATTGTTTCAGTCAGAACACATCCCAACCTTCAAAATATACTGGTTTATGTTTTTTTTCCTCCAGTGGACAGCAACAATGGAAGCAGTGAGTTTGAATCTGGGGACACGGTGTCCACTGTCACCCGGGTGATGGTGAGCCAGAACCGGCTGTACAGCAGCTCAGAGGAGGTGGTGGCTCTACAGGTGTTCAGTGAAGTGATAGAGATGGAGGGCAAAGAGGTGGGCACCTTTTTTGCAAATCGAATGGTTCTCCAATGCATCTCATTGTTAATGAGTGAATAAGTTATCACAATGTGATCCGTATGAAAAACATTTGTGTAATTTTGTCGTCCCTCAACTGTAAGTCAGTTTGGGTGAAAGCTTCTGCCAAATGAGTAAATAAATATAAATGTAAGAAAGTTCCCAATGAGGTCTCTGAAGTTTCAGGTCACATATTACTTTGAATACTGGATGTGTATTAAAATGTTTGGAAGCGTCCATATTGACATTTTATTGATAGGTTAGTTGCATCACTAAAACATTCTCTCATTATATTTGTATAAACAGACAGTAGCCAGCATCATCCTTCATTTGACCTATTTCTACATGAGTGATCCAATCTGATCCTATCTAGTGTGAAACATTGTTTGTAATAGTATAGTATAGTACTTGGATATGAGTTCACACCATTTGTGTTTGAATCATTCAGGTCCAGCAGCCCGAGATGTGTGAGGTGAAGATCCTGATGAGCCCAGATTTCCAGAAGCTGGCTCAGTTTACCAACATTTACCCAATTGGTCACAGCGAGATCTTCAGGGTCCCCAGGGAAAACGATGTGGTCGTCACTGATCCACCAAATCCTCAAAAAAGTATGAACACATGTCGCCTTTTCTGGTCTTAATTATTGCAATGCAGATTAACTGGAGCATTTTATTTTTTAAATCAGATGAAGATCAGCTGATCTCTCAGACCACCAGCCAGTACCCCCTGAAGCACACAGAGACCACCCAGGAAGAGACTGCAGCTCCTGGCAAGCTCCCAGAGACCCCTCTGCGTATGGACCCCGACCTGCTGTATGGTGTCCGATATGACGAATTCGATGACCAAGAGTCAAGCCAGCCAGATCGCATTCAGATGGAAACTCCACCCAAAGAGCTGATATCATCTTATTCAGTAAGTACTATTATTATTTATATATAGATAGATAGTACATATATTATATCCACCCATTCACACACATTCATCCAACGCTCCCCTTTCCAACATAATTCACACTCTGGTGGAACTGTGTCCTGACCAAGGATCGCCTCCTATTAGAGCTTAGGGGTGGCACTAAATGCTTGTCCGTGTGTCGCCTCTGTCCTCAGGCCATGTGTCAGTGGATGGAGCAAGTGAGGGAGCGTCTGAGGAAGTTTTGCTCCGAGTCCCTGCCTCTCTTCTTCCTAGTGATGTGGGTGGTGGTGATCGGCGTTGTCGGATCAGCTGTCATAGTCAAAATCCTGGACATGTTTTTCCCAACATGTGAACACAAGTGAGTTTGTTTCATTGGGTTTATGTGCAAACAAATACTGGAATCTAAATAGAAGGTTATTTAACCAGGTGACCTCCCTGATTGGCTTCAAAATACCAAACTTTATGTCTCTCTCTTTTTTTAAGGCACATTTTTCACATGAACCCTGTCACTCTAATGCCAGAGGATGAGAAGCACACACTGTTGGAGAGCATAGAAACAGAAGCAGAGGGAGAAGAGAAGAAGCCTTGAATGAGAATTGACTTGGCCATTCCCTTTATTTTCAAGTTGTTCTTGTTTTTTCTTTAACCTTTGCGGCTTGTTTTTCATTTTCAGGATGGTTTTGTCCTTTGCTCATACTCAGATTTGTGAACCACCAGCTTTTCACTTTAGTTACCCTCCAACAACATTAGCCACAGAACAGGGGCTGGTTTAAATCTGTCAAATTGACTATCTCACTCTGCTGGTTTAATGCTGGTCTAGGTGATTCCTTCACATTCAGTCACATGTGGAACAGAAAGTTAGTGGGCCACAGTACTGGATCAAGTTGATACAATGTGTTGCAGTCTGCTGAATCTCGCTGTGTTTGTGAGCAACTGTGCATTCGGCCGATTTTTTGCACAGAAAATCACACTCTTTGCTCGTGTGATTGGTCAGACAGAGTTTGTGAAAAGCCACTTATATTAAATCACAATCTTAATCTTTCCATTTAAGTAGCTCAGTCACAAGTTACCTTTTATTTGCATTGACCAAAAGTACTTAGCTTTTCTAACTTCCAAATTATTCCAGAACAAAGTGGCTCATTCTACCAAATTTTTAGTCAATGTTTTAAATGTGAATGTCCATTTACCACCTGTTCTTTATGAAGATCATGTGATGTGATCCACAGCTTTGAGCTCTGAAGCTTTTAAAGGAGTAGTTAGACATTTTGCAAAATATGCAAAATTGCTAAACTCAGCTCGCCTTGTGCATATTATATATTCTGTACGAAGATGAAAGTATTAAAAATGACAACTTTTGTGGGGGGTTATGCACTACAATATAATTTGGCTGGGAAGAGTGACGTCTCACCATGAGTCTGCCAAGTCCGTCACCTTAATAAAAAAAATATTTTACAACAAATTTCATTACAATTAATGTGAACACAATCCACTGGTGGTCAGAGTAGCTTTTACTCAAATTCTCCCACCTGAGAAATTGAAAAATGATTATTTTCTTATTTGCCCTCTGCTAGACCATAAGCCAAACTATTGTTTGTTGACTGTAAATATATCTTTGCTCAAACACATTGCAGATGGAATATTTGATCCAAGCAGTGACCCTAGTCAGCAAAGACTCCAGGAATTCAGCAGTTACTTTGCTAAAATGTAAAACTGAGACAATAGAACATATCCTCAGAGTTTGAATATTAGTTGTTCAATGACAGTTAAGGAATATTGATTCACTGATAAAGTTCAAAAGTCGCATGTCGCCTTCATACTGACACTGTTTGGTCAATGTTTTCTTTACAAGTATTTTCTCTCTTACTGAACAGCTAAAGAAATGACAACAAATGACCTTAAACAAATTTAGCATTTTAGGGGCTGCACGCAGTGAATTAGAGTTTTTATGTTCACGGAAAAGAGTTTCTATATGCAGCAATTCTGCACATGTTTATCTCACATTTGTTTTCTCTTAAAAAGTACCCCATTGCTGAGAAAAAAACATCTGGAGGACAGCAAATGCACCACCGGGAGTTTATTTGAAATATATTATATTTTATATCCTGTCATCCTTTAATTGAAAACAAGATGAATACTTAAAACAATCATGTTTAAGTATGTTGTCTCTGATGAAGTAAGGTAATACCTCATCACACTGTTAATTTGTGATCAGTGATTGTGTCCCTCTCACCACTTTAAAAATGGATCTGAATGTCACTTCTGAGAAGAACACATCCCAATCCTGAGGTTCGTATGTGGATTGTCATTCTTCACAGTGCCTTAGTGCCTGTTTGAGGGATTATATATTATTTTACTTTGGTTGATTCATGTTAACACATGGAGAATGTAAGTGGAGTTGTTGATATTGTCTATGCACTCTAAATGTATTATTGACTGATATCAATGTGTTTGCACAAGAAATGAATTCAAAGTGGAAAATATAACAGCGATTGAGCAAAAGCATAAATGAAATTCTGCTCAGGTTTTGAGGTAAATTATTTTGATGTTTGTGGCGCCCCCCCATGAGTTTAGTTTGATTTATGTTTATTGAATGAGTCCTTCAGTAGTTATTAACAATTTGCTGCCAAGCCCCGCCCCGGAGACACTTTTTTGATGTATAGCAGCCAAATGTTAAGTTGCACAGTGGTGTTGTGTGGGGCGGAGCCTCTCAAAAATGGTGTTTGTGGGGCATCATCTTTCATGTTTGTAGCACCTCCCACCTCATGGCAATTTGAGCTGCAGCATAAAGCAAGAGACAAGAACAAGAATGGCACTGAGTAGAGGGCACACTTCTGCAAAGGATGAACAATCCTACACATGATTGGCCCGTAGCCAAAGAAGAATGAAGTGTTCTCATAACCGTAACAATTTATTTGTGAGAGAATAGTTAAAGTGAAAAACAGATCCTGGATCTGGCCCTTACTCTGCATGTGCACCAAAATGTAATGGTCCTCCCAGGCCCAGCCACCATCACTCCGACCTTCTTGGTGGTAATTGATGTAGATTTTTTGGGGTAAATAAAACTAGCATCTGACGCAAGGGGAAACATAACCCCCTTCATAATAGCAACAAACTGACACAAAGTAAATTAAGGTTCTACACATTTGGAGTTAGAATCCTGATTATTACAAAGAGGGAATCTGCACTTAGGGAATGAAAACTTGAGAACAACCTGCATGAATATTTGTCTTTACTCTGTTTAGTGGTAAAACTCATCAATAAGTCAGAATGACTGAGATGATAAATCTCCTGTTAGAGACTAGGTCGGGCTCAAGGCAGGTGAACGTGGGTTTTATTATTTTGAAACTCACCAAATCACAACTGGGTTTTTGTTTTTCAGAACCTTTGTAACGCTTGAAAAAAACCCAGCACTCATTAAACATCCGCTTGTGTATCAGCCACAGGACACGTCTATCCCCAGGGTTCTGTTCAGCTGCAGGATGCATGATGTGCTGCATTACGGTGCATGTGTAGCTAGTGAATGCAGCTTGCTGTTCTGTCAGTAAACCATACATTAAAACTAGGAAACTGCATGATGACTCAAAACAACCCAACCTGTTTCTTTCAAGTGTATGCCTGAAAATCCAAAGTGACACACTCCAATCAATTAGGTGCTGTAGATGACACTAATTTAGCCTGTAAGGCGACCAATGAGTCAGGCATGGATTCAGATGTGTTGCTGAAGAATAAAACAAATGTGTTTTGATTTGAGACATTCGTGTGTGTAACTTGTGTGAACAACAGCTGGGCTGTGTATTTGAACCTTCAATTCCTGCTGATTCCGTATGAGAATTAACTTTTCTGTATTGTATGATAAATGTGGTTGTGCAGGCTGTGAACACACCTACATTTTTCCAATAAGATGAGTCTCTTCTCTAACTTATAACTTTACAAATGAAAATAACAGCTTACACAGTTTCCCCATGGACATCGAAAATAAGCAACAGGGGATTTTGCATCTGTATATTCACTATCATAAACCTATTGGACAAACCAATTTTACAGCACCGTCCGTGAAGTCACTCTTTAAAGCTCGTCTGATTACTGCACATATAGTGAAGGACATAAAACAGTTATAAGTCAAGGCAAATATCTGTATTTATGTTGCACACCAGCAACATTTTAAATCCAATGGATGTGTGATTGTACAGTTCTACCCATCGGCTGACTTGAGCTCGATAGCTAAAGCTGATAAACCAAGCTTCATGTGTTCCCAACTATAACCACAACATGATGTTTGGATCAACTTACAACAAATTTCATTACAATTAATGTGAACACAATCCACTGGTGGTCAGAGTTCATTATAGCTTTTACTCAAATTGTCCCACCTGAGAAATTGAAAAATTATTATTTTCTTAGGCCAAACTATTGTTTGTTGACTGAAAATATATCTTTGCTCAAACACATTGCAGATGGAATATTTGATCCAACCAGCCAACAACTATCACACTCTAAATCCAACCACTAAATAAACACACATGTAAGGCAACGTTAATATATCCATAGAAATCGTTAACTTTATTAATTGAAATATCTTGTTAGTGTTGTGCTCATAAAAATCTCCAAAAATATGAGAAGAGAAAAGAAAACAACTAAATAGGGATACCAACTGATTGGCTGTTTGCTCAGTATCTCATTGTCAGTTACAACGGTACAAAGCAAACATTAAGACACTTGGAAAGGCAAAGTAACAGTACAACATCTGTGGAAATGAACTCTACTGCAGGAACACACATACATTTGAGTTGTTGAACATGTTTGCTGGTTTTAAGATATTATGAAACATTTTTGCAATTGAGTCCATAACAATTTGGTATACCATGAGAAAAATCAACTACTACTTTCAGCCATTAGTTTTTCAGGTTGACTCTTTAGTCACCTGTTAGACTTGGACATTAACAAAATGTACAATATAAAGAGGTTCTAGTCAAGTGCATTTATTTAACTAACGTAACGGACATTACCCTCTTCCATGCCACTGAGCTGCTTCCGAAAGAAACGCAGCTACAGCCTGAGACACACAGAGCCATGCTAAAACAACCTTTTATATAGATAACACACTGTCCATCCAGTGATGTACGCACGCAGACACACACACACAACTTGGACGTCTGCCTTTTTTTCAGCAGGACCCAAACTCCTCAATCCACTTCTCATACTTCTCCAGGTCGGCTGCAGACACAGATTTGGACACTTTCTTCAGAGCCGACTCAAAGTCCTCCATGGTGGTAGGCATGTGCATCTCGTCCCGGGAAATGTTGCGGATTTCTTCTGGCGTCAGGCCCTCTATTCTTCGTCTCATGGCCATCAGAGACGCATCCCTGCAGCATCAGACAGTGGTTAAACACTTTAGTTTAACAATTTGAGCATAAACTTCATCACATCACATGAATTTCTCACATTCCACCAGTGATCATTTCAACTTTAAAAGTTCCTAACTGAAATCTTTACAATCAGAAAGATTTGAGATTCATTTATATGCACAGTCTTAAAAAGTGGATTCTATTCAAGATTTGTTGTCTAATCATTCTGACTTCAAATTGCTGTATAAAATATAGAAGTTTAGAAACCTTCCTTCCATTTTAAAAAGACTATCATGATAGAATTTAAACACAGTACACAAAAACAGCTACTTCTGTCAATTTGTTTTGGAGAATGGCTTGACCTGCACACGTTGGTGATGTCGGCTCCTGAGTAACCCTCCATCTGCTCTGCAATCTTGTCTAAGTCCACATTGCTGGCCAGCTCCAGTTCCTTCAGGTTGATCCTGAGCAGTTCCACTCGCCCTGTGGCTGCAAACATAGAGTGTGAAGTGAGTGGAGCAGTTTCACAGCTTGTAGTGGCCTCCACATACACTGTGTTACTCAATAAAAATCAGGTCAGATAAAGCCTGGCCCCCAAATACATGCCAGGGTAAAAACAAAGGTGAATACACTGCCGGTGCATGTCATATAATGTGCACACCACTTTAAAATGAAATGTAATGTAACATAATGCTCATTTCTATTGCTTTAATTTAAAAAATTCAAAAATATAATCATGATGATTACAACACTGTGTTGCTCTGAATTACTCATTCAAGTAATATCCAAGCATTATTGTCTTATTTCAGTTGCTGTGGGTTTATGTGTGTAACCACTTTGCTTTGACATTCTTTTTGTCATCCTACTGGCTGTTGTTGCCTAGAGATGTTTCACAATAAAAGTACTGTTTAGAAAGAAAGGGTTTTTGTTAATTTAAATGCCAGTAGGCCTCCTACTAAAATATGTCCTACTGTTCTACTTTTCAGAACCAATTAGAAATAGAGCCAGAAGTCAACCTCAAGTAAAGGATTGTTGCCTTCTGCAGATCTCGTCAATATTTGAGAAATACTGTCAAACAACACAACACAGCTGGATGACTGATTCACTGTTTCTAATAATAACATTATTGCAAAGGATATGCACCATTAAAGACTGGGAATAATTCTGAAGTAGCTCTGGAGTATTACCACAGGCCAAGATAACTGCCCATTCCAAACAGGCAGGTTTACAACAGGGTCTGCACTAGTAGTAGTAGGAGTAATAATAATAATAATGCGGGCCAGAACAGAGTCTGCAGTAACTTTTATTTGAGCTCTTCCAACTAATCAAAAGGTATAGTATGTATAAAGACTACACTGCCATAAAGTAAAAGAAATGACTCTACCTATAGGCAGAGGGATGTAGATCCTCTTCTCAAGCCGTCTCCTCAAAGCTTCATCTATATCCCAAGGGAAGTTGGTGGCAGCCAGGACCATCACCATCTTTGACGGGTCTTCATTTTCTGATGCCCCGCCGACGCCTAAACATCAGCAACAACAGTGTTAAATGCTTCTGAGAACAGATGCTTCCCTCAAGAGAATTCTGAAGTTTCCACATAACAAGAATGGTGAAGAATGAATATATAATTAGACTTGGTGAACAGATTTATGATTTCATTGGTGTTATACCATCCATCTGCACCAGTAGTTCTGCCTTGACCCTACGGCTGGCCTCGTGTTCCTCTGATGTCCCTCTGCGGCTGCACATGGAGTCAATCTCATCAATGAAGATTGTAGTAGGGGCATAGAAACGTGCCTACATGAGAAAAAAGGATCAATATTAAAGTGGGCCAATACAATTGAAGTAGATAGCGACCACTTCTTCAATGGATCACAGTGGACATTTAGGATAAAAACATGGTGTCAATTACCTTGATTCAAGTTGATTTGAATGTTGTGGTGTCCGGACACCACAGGAGCAGTATGGAGGCATTTGAGGTTTGTTTTTTTTTACCTTTGAAGAATCGGCCACCAGTTACTCCAATTGTATTGAATTTGTCTGAAACACTGTTTACACTTAAACACCAAAAGTGTTTTGTGGACTCAATCACTTCACCAACCCCTCCATCGTCATAGTGGTGAGTCGATCATGAGTGAATTTTCATTTTTGGGTGAACTATGCCTTTAAGTACTAGAGTATAGTAGAGTAGAGTAGAGTATAGTATAGTATAGTATAATAACAACACGAAGAGCCTTATCCTTAAAAACCCTGACCACATGATGCATGTGATCTTACCATTTCAAAAAGAAGGCGAACTAGCTTCTCAGATTCCCCTCTGTACTTGGAGGTGAGAGTGGATGAAGAAACGTTGAAGAATGTGGTTCTGCATTCAGTAGCAACTGCTTTGGCCAAAAGGGTTTTTCCTGTCCCTGGAGGTCCCACCATGAGCACACCCTGAAGTCAGAAAAGAGTTCCATGTAATACATGTAAGAAAAAAAAAAAAACAGAAATCCAAGTGAAGTTTCCTAAACCAATACCTTCCAAGGTCTTCGTATGCCTTTGAAAAATGCTGGCATCCACATCGGCAACACAACCGCTTCTTTCAGGAGTTTTTTAGCATCTTCCAAGTCTGCGATGTCCTCCCTACAGGTTAGAATGAGATTTAGCAGTTCAAAGTTAGGCCAAGTAGTGCACGTTAAAACACACAACCTACATTTCTTCAAAGCTGCAAGCTGGCATCTTATTATATAATGCCTATATTTATATTCTAATATAATAATAAGTTTTTGACCCCAATCCCAATATCTTTCACCATTGGATATCTGTCAAACAAGCAGTCCAATCCCAGACATGTCAAATAGTTGAAGAAAAGTCAGTGAGCTTCACTTACTGAATCAAAATTCAGTTTGGACGTGAAGCGAAACGCTTTTTTCTCTGACAAGACATGAGTGTGCAGAGACGACTGTTTGTTGTGATACCATGCTATATAAATACATTTGATTGATTGATTGATTGATCTGTATTTTATGTTGCAGAAAATAAATTCAATAAAAAGAAGGGTAGTTTTTAAGTCTAAAAAACAGAAGGTGTCATATTCAGCACACAAAATAAAGCCTTTAAAGAATTTGTGGCTGCGATATGGGGCTAAATAAATGAAATTTGTTAAAAACATGGTTTGACCAATCAACACTTAATATTGCTTCACTTTAATGTTTTCTTTGCTATTTGCTAAAAACTATTGAGCCAATTGTATTGAAACTTAATGGTTCATGGGCCACGGAAGAACCCTTTAAATTTAGGAGTGGATTCGATTAAGGGCCAGGAAATGTTCTGATGCGAGATAAGATGTTGGCCTTGATGGAGGGATGTGTCCCTCTAGTTGATTTTTTTTAGCTCAAAGTGTCAATGGGGAAAATACACAAAGACAGAGGAGAACAACCTAAACAACCAAATCAGGGACTTCGCAGTTAAATGGACACATTAGCTTCTTTTTAGCCTGTAATAAATGTTGTAGCCCAATAACGCAGTAACAGAACTGAAAACGATTTTTTTCCTGTTCAGGGATTAATAAATAAAGATCACATATAGGTTCATGTCTCCTCTGCGAAAATCAAGCCAATAAACACCGAATTGTAAAATACATACCATTTCACGTTTGGATTCTGAGAAATAATATCTCTCTCCAGAGCTTCCACTAAGTCTTTGTCATATCCTGTTCCATCAAACTTTTTCATTTCTTTCTCCTGGACTTCTACTTTGTTCTGGAAGACAAACAAGGCACTTTAAATATAACCAATGTGGTCTGTTTTCTCCCCCACAGAAAACTGGAATTACAAGTTAGACATGGCTGTAGGTACAGAGGCAGCAAGTGGATACTGTTGAATCAACAATGCAAACAGTTGTGTCTGAATATACAGTATGGTGTGTAATATAACGAAGGAGAAGGTGGTGCATTCTTTAAAGCATGTTATTCACCTTGTCATCCTTTGTTTTGCCGGCGGCTTCCTTTGCCTCTTTCGACTCCTTCTTTTCTTTGCCTTTGGAGGGTTTGCTTCTGTCCCCGTTGGCTCCACGAGATGAGTGCCTCTGCTGGGCCCTTACAGCCGCGCTCAGCCGGTTGTTGGGAGGTTTGCTCTCTTTATGGGGGTTAGCAGGCCTCCTGACAGGACAAGGAGAATGTCTGTGAAGAAAAAGAAGAGAGGAAGATGGAGCAACAAGTATAATACCTTTCAAGCGCAGTATTGTCATTCCAAAGCACACTTAAAAAACAACTGCTCAAAATACTTTTGTTTACAGTGTGTACACAGAATTCATCAGCGTATACCTATCCTGTCTATCAAATATATTACTTCCCTGGAGGAAACAACGGATATGAGACAATACATCATCTGAGGAAATGTTGAACAAGTGTATTGCTGTGACTTGTTAGTGAAGAAAAAAAAGAACAAACAAACATACAAACAAAGAGGCAGTGTGAGGGTTACAGGCCACCTTACTAAAGGGCAGACCAGGAACAAACCAGGCTCACATCAGGGACTCTCTTTTGCTAATCTCAATCATATGACTATGTCAGGGACAAATAGCTTATACAGAGTTTTCCCTGGGTTTTCTGGGGGCTTATGTGTTATCTGCTTCTGGGGGTGGTGGTCATTACAGAATTTGAAATTTTCCCAAGGAAATGAGAAATTGTTTCAAGTTTGTGAATCTATAAGCACCTTCCCTTCCACCGGGCTATGGTGCAATTATAAGTCAATTATCGACTTCTTGATATACAATATGCCTATACTCACATACTCTACCATTACTGACAATAACTCCTCAATTAATTTGTCATTGCCTTCATCTTGATCAGATATTTTCTTATGTAAATAACTAACTCTTAAGTTAGGGCACCAACATATCTCACTGGAAAAAAATCTAAAATGGCAGTAATGTGTCAATCTGAGGCCTGCTCTCAGTCAAGCAGGCAGAGGGGAGGACAGAGAAGCAAAATCACGGTAGAAAAACTGACACCAAAGTCATTTCATTCCTCTAAAGTGCTGTGAAACACAGGGCCTGGGTGTTATAATGCTGGAGAAAACTCTGCCTAGACAACTCAAGATCATACATTTGTGAACAGTGAATGTGAAGACTGAATTAGGGCTACAGTGTTAATAGAATAGAACAGTGAACAGAGAACATTGATTTAAACAGAATGAAGGGAGATGAAAATTATTATTATTATTACCTCTGCTCCACATGTACAGGCCTGATTTCATAATCATCGTGGTTACTGGGTTTAGCAGGCGCCGCGTCCAGCTGAAAGTTCTCCAGATTCGACATTATATTCTGAAGCTGCCGGTTCTCTTCACTAATTTCTTGCCACAGCTGTGGAACAAACAAACATCAGAAAAGCCAACTTTCCTTGTTGACATAATATGAGAATTAATCAAAGCCACACTTACCTGCTGCCATTTCTGCTGAAAACTGCTGTCCTGCACAGTGTACACACACTTTTTGATCTGTTCAAGCAGTCCATGATAGAGAACACTTGCTGAGTGGTAGTTTCCCAGCAAAGCGTACTCACGGGCCAGCTTCAGGTTTTCACTTATTTCTCGTTGACTCATGCTGCTGTGGAAACAAAGACAACACGTCAGCCCAACGGGGTACCGCAAAATATGGATGGATACATCAAACTCCAAACAAGAGAACTATAAATACTGTTACGTAGTTTCCATCCGTTTCTCCACTTCACTTGTATAATTACAAAACAATAATTTCTTAAGATAATCACTGATCCCATTCACATAATCAATAATGTCCCATTCTGACCTTAAAGGTACAGTGTGTAGAATTTAGTGATGTCTAGTGTTGAAATTGCATGTTGCAGCTGAACAGCCCTCACCTCACCCTCCCCTTCCAAACATGAAAAAGTGTGGTAGCTTCATTTTTAATAAAAACTCAAAAGGTGTTTAGTTTGTCCAGTCTGGACTAATGTAAAAAACATGGCGGCCTCTGTAGAGAGGGTCCCCTCGATGTAAATATAAAGTATTTAAATATAAAGGGCCTTTTCTGGGGTAAAGAAAACTACAATTCATAAATTTAGATGAAACAAATTAGTAAAAATGAGGATTATTCTACATTCTACACCAATAGATCCCTTTCACTTAAATCTTACACACTGCACCTTTACGAAATTGATTAAGACCAAATGTGATGGATACATGTTACACACATTTTCAGTCATGTATCACCATAAACCAGGCACCATGTTGGTTAACTCTATCAGCAGAGTGTTTACGTATTAGGCAGAAAAAAAAACATTTCTGGCAACAATATGTCTTGTCCTGAATGAAAAAAACGTATTATTATCTGCACACGTAGAGCAGATAGTGAGAAACATATCGAGCTAGCTAAAACTGAACTGTTGAGGGAACCCTGTCATGACCCTCCTGTTTCACGCTAAACTCTCGTTGGATGATCGAACAACTAACATACAATGTTCACAAGAGGAAAGGACAGTTCGAAGGCATTCGTTCGCATTCACTGACACACACTTCAAACAGGGAGGCAACTGTTGTTCACACAATGTTTGTCTGCACGTACGAGATGTGAGCGCACCAGGTGTTTCCACAATGGCTGAAACACGTATCTGTGTGTGTCAGGCTGTTGGTGTGTCAGGCTGTTGGTGTGTCAGGCTGTTGGTGTGTCAGGCTGTTGGTGTGTCAGGCTGTTGGTGTGTCAGGCTGTTGGTGTGTAAGGCAGTTTGTGTGTAAGGCTGTTTTAGTGTCGGGCTGTCTGTGAATATTCATGGAGCAGTTGAGTGGACGTGTTGAAGCCTCCACTCTGAAGTTCAAGCCGAGCGCTCGGTTTCCTTCCTCTCTCTGCTATAAAACGTTCTCTTCACAGAACTCGACGGACACAACAGTTCACACAAACAAACGCGAGTTAATCTGTCCGAAGAGGAACATGACACCAGCGTGTATCTGCTTCATACTCAACTTTTCCCCGGGTCACACGTACAATCCTCGGAGCATCTGTTATGACGAGTTCCGCTTCGGAGCTTCAAACTGTGACGACGGCATGGGCACGAGCAACTGAAAACGACGTGCGCGCGGCCGGTAGCCACAAGTTCAAATGTCTCAAGTGCGTAACCTTCAAAATAAAGACTACTAACTTTTAAATGTTACTTTATTACAAGGTTTGGTCAAAGTCGATGTTCACAAAGCACGACAACAATTCACAAAGCACAACAATAATAATAAAAAAGCACAATAATTCTCAAAACACAACAACAACTCACAAAGCACAACAATTCACAAAGCACAACAATTCACAAAACTCAACAACAATTCAAAAAGCACAACAATAATAATAAAAAAACACAATAATTCACAAAGCACAACAATTCACAAAGCACAACAATTCACAAAGCACAACAATTCACAAAGCACAATTCACAAAACTCAACAATTCACAAAGCACAACAATTCACAAAACTCAAAAACAATTCAAAAAGCACAATTCACAAAACTCAACAATTCACAAAGCACAACAATTCAAAAAGCACAATTCACAAAACACAACAACAATTCAAAAAGCACAACAATTCACAAAGCACAATTCACAAAACTCAACAATTCACAAAGCACAACAATTCACAAAACTCAAAAACAATTCAAAAAGCACAATTCACAAAACTCAACAATTCACAAAGCACAACAATTCAAAAAGCACAATTCACAAAACACAACAACAATTCAAAAAGCACAACAATTCACAAAGCACAAAAATTCACAAAACACAACAACAATTCAAAAAGCACAACAATAATTCAAAAAACACACCATAATTCACAAAACATAACAATTCACAACATATGACAAAAATTCACAAAACGCAACAACAATTCAAAAAGCACAACAATAATTCAAAAAAACACACAACAATTCACAAAGCACAATAACAATTCACAAAAGACAACAACAATTCACAAAGCACAACAATTCACAAACAAACAACAATTCACATAACACAACAACAGTTCACAAAACAGAACAATTCACAAAGCACAACAACAATTCACAAAGCACAACAACAATTCACAAAACACAACAACAATTAACAAAGCACAACAGTAAAAACACAATCATTCACAAAACACAACAATTCATCAACACACAACAAAAATTCTCAAATCACAACAACAATTCACAAAACACAATAATTCACAAAACAGAACAATTCACAAAGCACAACAATATTCACAAAACACAACAACAATTCACAAAACACAACAACAATTCACAAAACACAATAATTCACAAAACACAACAATTCACCAAACACAACAACAATTCACAAGCACACAATAATTCATAAAGTACAACAACAATTCACGAAACACTACAATAATTCATAAAGCACAACAGCAATTCACAATCAAACAATAATTCCCAAAAAACAAAAATTCACAAAGCACAACTATAAATAAAAAAACACACAACAATTCACTAAACACAACAACAATTCACAAAATAGAACAATTCACAAAGCACAACAACAATTCACAAACACAACAATAATTCACAAAGCACAACAACAATTCACAAACACAACAATTCACAAAGCACAACAATAATTTACAAAAAACAATTCACAAACACACAACAAAACTTCACAAATCACAACAACAATTCAAAAGTTTTTTTGGTAGTTTTTCCTTATTCTTGTTGAGGGTTAAGGACAGAGGATGTCACACCTTGTTAAAGCGCTATGAGACAAATTGTGATTTGTGAATATGGATTATACAAAAATTTTTGATTGATTGATTGATTGAAGCACAACAATTCACAAAATACAAAAACAATTCACAAAGCACAACAACAATTCACAAAACACAACAATATCTCACAACACACAGAGTAAGTAACAAAAGACGTCGGCCTCACTGCCTTCCTTTTTGGAACAGTGAAACTGATCCGATGTGTCATCTGCTGCCTCCTCTTTGTCATAACCTGCTCCACTCAGCCAGCCTTCTCTGCCACTTGTTCCTGTTGACACTCCTGTCTACCACTCTGTCAAAACTCATTCAGCTGGACTCAGACTGAATATTAATTCTGTTTAACTTCTGCATTCAAGCCTTTAAACCATCTTGAGTCTCTGCTTCTGTGTTCTTCGGCAAAATCCGAACATGACACTGGATAAATCATATTAAATTCCACCTCCTGCATCCAAGACAATGCACATGTTAATTAAATGACTTACAACTAATACAGATAGACAAATGGTTCTTTATTAAACTTCATCTTTTATGAGCACACACATTTTTTAAAAATAACAATATCCCCTTTTTTCAGTTGAATCACATCACCCTGATAGTGCAGGTTTAAATAATCTTCAAAATAATGCACATGGTGTGGACAGAAGAAACATCAGAGACAATAAACATTGTCATAAATCACAATGAAATTCATCGTCAGCTCTTGTCAGTAGTTATTTAGTTTCAAGTGCAACATGAATCTTCTGGAATGTGCACTGGAAACGACATTTTACAATAATGACAAATATATCTCAGCACAAAAACAAAATAATGACAAAGGCAACAAGACAAGCAAATGGAAGAGATGACAGGCACAGAGACACAAGTGGAGTGTTTGTCAATATTTGCAATATCAACATTACAATAAAATCCTCCATTGATAGAAATCAACATTTATCTCCTGAAAAACATCAGATCAATGTATATCTTGTTGGGCCACCACACACTTCAGTTAAAGTTACATTAATCAGCACTAACATCACATATTATACCTTTCCATTAAGATCACAATAACTGCTCTGGAGCCCTGCAGCACTGATCCAGGGACAGGAACTGCATCAACAAAAGAGAGTCAAAATAGTTGTACACATGACAGCATTTACCAGTTGAATGCAAACAAGTCTCCAAATGAGCGTTCAAGTCTTGCTGGGTCTGCTGGATGTGCATCCTTCGTAAACAATTTCATTTTTCTATGAATTTATGTTTTACAGTCATCACAGTTTTCTGTATAACCACTGAAAATGGTCCTACAGCCACTTGTTTGATTTTGTTGTTACTGTCAGGATTTTTCAAGTTGTTCAATACTTATACGTTGTGTTTGATTTAGTGTATTCATTGAAATGAAGCCCAAGTCTTTAAACCAGGGGTTCAGAGTTTTTCCAAACACCTCCTCTGCCTTCCTCCTGAAATGCTTCCCCACAATGACAAACAGGAAGGGGTTAACAGCACTGTTGCTGTATGCCAGATATGTGGACAGCTGGATGCAGATGTCCAGGACATGACCCCAGAGGCATCCGGGTGTGACCTGGAAGTAATCCAAAGTGTCCAGAAACAGCATCACTTGGTGCGGTGTCCAGCAGAAGAGGAAGATAGCCAGCACGATCAGGACCAAATAGGTGGCCTTCCTCTCTGCCCTGAGCCCAGGGAGTCCGTTGGCTTCGCGGTTGTTGAGTGCAGCCACAATGTGACGCGTACAGTAAACAATTACCAGAACAGGGATAAGAAATCCCATGACATTCCTGGTGATGTTGTAGTGCAACCTAAATGCTGGATGGGGGTAGACCAAAATGCAGGCATCAACCCAAGGATCCTCTACGTATGTCACTGTGCGGAAGAGCAGGATGGGCAGACTGAAGAGGAAGCCCAGGCTCCAGATGCCCAAGCAGATACGCTTGGCCCAGGAGGCTCTCCTCAGACGGCAGGGGCTCATGGGCTTTACTAAAGCCAGGTAGCGGTCAACAGTCACCAGTGTGAGGAATAGAACACTGCAGATGTAGTTCATAGAGATGGCCACATTGACGAGCTTACAAAGGACCTCTCCAAAGTCCCACTGGTAGCCGTGAGCGATGGTGACAGCCCAGAAGGGAAGGCAGGATATCATGACCAGGTCAGCAGCCGCCAGATTCCCCAGGTAGATATCGGCCACTGTGCAGGGCTTCCTCTGCAGGCAAAACACACAGAGAACCAGGCCATTCCCCACCAACCCCATGACACTGATCAAACCGAGGTAGGCTGGCTGCAGGGAGGACAGCCACAGCCAAGCTTCAGTGTAGTTACCGCAGGGGTCCTGCTCTGTGCCCACAGTCGGGACCAACCAGTCTGATGCATTCACAACCATTGGAAACTGTGGATGACAACGATTCTTTGTCAAACTGTCATATGCAAGCAGGGGATATAACACTGTAGCATTCATCCAAACAGAATTTTCCATGTGATTTACAAAGGGAAAAAATAGAAATAGTTTTTATAAGATGTGCACTGATTTTCCTCTCTTATCTTAAATTGAGTCAACCTGATCAAATATTATTTCAGCAAAACCACCATCACCTTTATGACCTGAAGCACTAAGGAAACCTGTATTCTCCCTTAGTAGTCAGTGGTTCTGAAAACTCTTTTCCTCACAGTGGTGTCTGACTGTCTAATGCTCAGTATCTCAAGAGAAAAGATTCCAAATAAATAGACATGGAGGAGATATATATATATATATATATATATATAAACAGGTTGTTGAAGTAGTCAATGTGTGATATAATACAGTAAATATATTTTGTTCTTTCAAACTTTAAGGGTTCTTATTAATGCTGTGTCTTTTTGTGATTTCAGAAGTGCGGTTATTGCGTAAGGTTGGAAGAACACATTTAAAGCATTCCAGTTCTGACAACATCTCTATGATGAATGTCTGTGCCTCTCTCAGAAATTCCCGTTGAAATGAGACACTGTTTTTGAGCAACAGATGTGACTCAGCAACTTTCCCTCCTTATTCATATATGTGACGTATATGGTGTGAAGTTCTGCCCTTTTGGTCACAATTTACATTTTTGGTGTCTGAGACTCACCAGCAGATGTTTGTCTTCAAAGATTTCTGCCACAAAGCATTTACTAGTCACTAACGTTGTGAGATATTCTATATTAAACCAAATCATGATCGTTTCCTGAATTTGACCAAGTCATTTTGTTGCCTAAACTTGCAAATGAAAACTGAAGCTAATGATGCTTTCTGCCAGTGAAGATCTCCAGGCAAACATAGCTCAGACAGCAGAAATGGCCTAATCACTATACGGCAAAGGTTGTTTACTGCAGGGTCGGACTACACTATAACGAAAAGGTGTAAAGTTAAATATCTAATTATATTCTACCAACTGATGCGCTAATGAAAGATCAGCCAAGACATTTCCCTTCTTACTCTCCCAGAAGCTTCTGAAACACTTACCTTATTTCCGTGGCTCTGTCCAATCCATCCAGATTGCCCTGATGTTCAGACCCCGAAGATAATCACCATAGTGATCGAGCCTGCTCTGAAGTGAGCACTGGGAGGCTGGTGAGTTTTATACGTGCAGACCCCAGAGATCATCAGTGTGTCGTCACACATGATCTTTTTTCCCCCCACAGCTAGAGCTGTGTTCCGGCTCACCAAAATGGTTTACTGTCCAGCAGCTTTCACTTCATTCCCTGACTCAGTGATTGGTGATAAACAGTCTGTTGGAGCTTGGTAACACATACTAGACTTTTTGGCTTCTGTATTGCAAGCTTCAGCTGCATATGTAAAACAAAGTTGGACTGAATATAATCTGTGATCCTTGTCTCCCGGAGAGAAAACAGATATTGGTCCAAATTTCCTGGATGATCGGGAGAAATAAATAACCTTCAGCAGCTGCTAAGAAGTCAAGGCTGGATCAGAGTCAAAATGAGAGGAATGTAGTTTTACTGGTAGATGTGTCCAGTTGTTTGAATGTGAGCCAGTACAGCACTTCTGTGAGTCATGTGTTCTCACAAAACTGTTATGTGGCATGAAACATGTACAAAGACAGAAAACACACACAAGGAAATATTTTTTTAAAAACTGAAAAAACTCAGGATACCTCAGGATGAAAAAGTGTCAAACACATAAGAGACACAGACGTAGATGTCAACAGAGCTTTTGGTGATAAGAGCCGATGCCATTGTTGATGTGATATAAACAAAATCTCTGCAGATCTTCCCCAAGACATATCTGAAAATGACTATAGTTGTGTTACTGTTTCTAGATCTTTGACCTCTCAGAGCTCCTCGCTGATGGCTGCTAAAGAAGCAGCTGAGAGAACAGAGCTTCTCAATGGGCTGGGTCTCTCAACCGATCAGCAGAACACATTCTGAGCTGTGATAACTTTCCATTTTCAGAAGCAGAGATTTTCTGGCGGCTGCAAATTGCCTTTTTAATTTTTCAATAGATTTGAATGACCACCCATCTAAAACACTTCCAACAAAAAGTGAATAGCAGATCCGTTGCAAACCACTGGAATATCAATAGGCTAATTAAATGAACACATTGTGATAGAATCCTTGATGCAGGTTTTTGTCCTGTCACAGAAAACACATAAGTTCTGCATTCATAACAAGCTTTACCTGCTTAAAAAAAATCCTGAGAATAAGTAGCAACATGTTTCATATGATTGGTAATTTTAAAACTAATAAAGTTACAGACGAAGAGAATATTCTGCATCACTAATCCTTCAAAGGCACTCTGTAAGGAGAATAGGTCCCAGGAGACTGTATGATCAATGTGTATGTGCAGTGCAAATTGAATAGATGAGGAAATGGATAGTTGACATATGGATGACTGTTGAATTCTGTTCTGTTATCACAATGGCAAAATAAAAAGTAGCAGGTATAATGAGATCACACAATACATAACACATACATGCATGTTGAGACATTTTTGCAACTAATATATTATATTTAGATACATGTTCTCCTCCCTGCTTGTTTCATTATACATTTCAAGTACAATGAAGTAACCTCACTTAAAAACATGAATACTTTAAATAGAATCTGAATAAAATCTGAATTTTCACAATGAAAATATGAATATATAAAACTGACTCTCTTGAACTGATCTCTTCAAATCTCTTCTGGCAGATTGTTCCGAAGTGTAGGGGTCCTCTCGTCAAAAGTCCTATCTCCTTTTGTCTTCAGCCTAAATTTTGGAATGGCTGGCAACGCCTTACCAGAGGAGCCCAGACTGCATCCTGGCTCGTAGGGAGATAAAAGGTCTTAAAGAGATAGTTCATGCTACCAAGCACCCCACGTTAACCTGGGGCGAGAGCTTGTGTGCTGTGTGCTGTGTGTGTGTGTGTGTGTGTGTGTGTGTGTGTGTGTGTGTGTGTGTGTGTGTGAACGTGGCTCCTGATGAAGTTATCAGACATTTAGACTGATATTATGGAGTAGATGCTATTTCAAGTTGAATTTAAATATTGGGGCTTACAGACACTTGGATGGCAACACAGGAGCAGTGTGGAGGTATTTATATTTTTTTCAGTCGTTTTTTTTACGTTTGAAGAATTGATCACCATTTACTTAAATTGAATTGGATTTGGCTTCAATGCTGTTTACCTCTGAAACTCCAAAAGTGTTTTGTGGAACACTTCACCCACCCCTCCATCGGCATAGTGGTAATTTGATAATGAGGGAGTTTTCATTTTTCAGTGAACTATCTTACAGGGAGGGGCAATCCCATGCCTGACTTTAACAGTAATTCAAATAATTTTAATATCAGTCCTAAAGTAAAGAGGCAGCAGTGCAGGGATGCTAAAATAGAGGTAATATGGTGACATTTTTTGGATTGTGTTAAAAGCTGAGTGGCAGCATTCTGGACTAACTAACTAACTACATTTCTGAGTAAGAACACTATAAAGGGAGTTGCAGTAGTCAAGGCCAGAGGAGATAAGGATGTGAATGTTTTTTTCCAGGTCTGTATGTGAGATAAAAAGATTTAACCTTGGCTATGTTTCTTAAATGATAAAAACATGATTGCACAACCTTATTAATGTGTGGAACAAAGCTCAGGTTTGCTCAAAGACCACACCCATATAAATAAATAATCTGAATCACAAAAAAAAAAACATTTATTCATAAAACAAACAATTAACTCATCAAGCAGATGTGTTTACTCAGCTACCAGGTTTTTCCAGTTAAGTCATGATAACCATATAATGTCTTAAACTTAAAAATTAGTGACCATCATCTGTGTACTGAGTGCCGGGGGAAAAAAACATTTCTTTGGGTCCATCTTCTTTCTGAGTTGAGGGGATATCTG